>NC_136993.1:64606880-64871880 GCF_032717465.1 Coenobita brevimanus | reverse complement strand
TATCTTTTCTATCCTTAATGACCTAGAGCAGCTTGTACAGCACCCTACCCATATCCCAGACCACCTTGGAGAGAGCTTCAACATACTTGACCTCTTCCTTCCAATTATCCTTCTGCTTACACCGTTAATCTTTTCTCTCCATTGGGCTCCTCCGATCACAACCTTATCACCGTAACCTGTCCTATCACTCTGGTACGGCCTGTAGACCCTCCAGGGAAACATCGCCTGTGGGATTTTGGAGCCGTAGATTGGGAGGTCCTCAGGCAGTACTTCTTTGATTTTCCCTGAAATGATTATTGCTTCCATGGCCAGGAACCATCTGAGTGTGCCTTGTGCATTACGGAGGTTATTTCCTCGGGCATAGAGCATACATTCCTTTCTCATATCGTTTGACTAACGCAAGAAAGCCTTGGTTTACTCACGCCTGTTCTAATGTTGTCCGCAACAAGGAGAGGGCCTACAAAAGGTACTGGAGCCAACCCACCCCTGAATCACATCATCTTTACGTTTCTGCCTGGAATCGTGCTAAGTCTGTTCTTCGATCTGCTAAAAATAATTTCATCCATACTAAATCCTCTCAACCCTCCAACTCGAATTCTTCCCGCTCCTTGTGGCACCTTGCCAAAAACCTTTCTAACAACTTTACCTCATCATCCTTCCCTCCTCTTTTCTACTCTGATGGTTCTGTAGCTATTTCTTCTACTGATAAAGCAGATCTCTTCGCACAGACTTTCTCCTCCAATTCCACCTTAGACGATTCCGGTGCTGTTCCTCTATCACTTCCTGCCTCTGACTTCCTCATGGTTGACATTAAAATTTCTTCAGCTGATGTATTTTCTGCCATCACTGGCCTCAGTACTAACAAGGCATATGGGCCTGATGGAGTCCCTCCTGCTGTTCTCAAGAACTGTGCTTCTGTGCTTACACCCTGCCTAGGCAAACTCTTTCGCCTTTGTCTGTCAACTTGTACCTTTCCTTCTTGCTGGAAGTTTGCTCTCATTCAGCCAGTCCCAAAGAAGGGTGACCACTCTCAACCCTCCAACTATCGTCCAATTGCTTTAACGTCCTGTATTTCAAAAGTTTTCGAGTCAATTCTCAATAGAAAAATTTTAAGGCATCTTTCCTATCACAACCTTCTTTCTGTTCGTCAGTACGGGTTCCGCCATGGACGCTCCAGTGGTGATCTTCTCACCTACCTTTCAGACTCCTGGTCATCCTCCTTTCGGGACCTTGGCAAAAGCTTTTCCATTGCACTTGACATCTCAAAGGCTTTCGATCGAGTCTGGCATAAATCTTTAATTTCCAAACTGCCCTCTTACGGTTTCTATCCTTCTATCTGTGCCTTCATCGCTAGCTTCCTTTCTGGTCGTTCTATAGCCACTGTTGTAGACGGCCATCGTACTTCTCCTAGATCTATCAACAGTGGTGTTCCTCAGGGCTCTGTCCTATCTCCAACTCTCTTTCATTCCTCAATGACCTTCTAAGCTGTACATCTAACCCCATCCACTCATACACTGATGATTCCACCCTTCACCTTTCCATTCGGTTCCCACAATGCCCATCTCAGCAGTTACTTCAACAAACATGGGATGAGGCTATGGCACACCTAATGTCTGACTTGGCTCGTATCTCTGACTGGGGTGAAAATAATCTTGTTGTTTTTAATGCATCTAAGACTCAGTTCTTACACCTATCAACCTGTCAAAATTTTCCACAGGTATACCCACTAATGTTTAATAATATTCAGCTTAATGCATCTAAGACTCAGTTCTTACACCTATCAACCCGTCAAAATCTTTCACAGGTATACCCACTAATGTTTAATAATATTCAGCTTAATCCTGCATCATCCTTGAATATGCTTGGGGTTTCATTTACTCGGGACTTATCTTGGAAAGATCATAATACATCTCTTGTAAAATCTGCTTCCAAGAGATTGGGTGTGCTAAGCCGACTCCGTTCTTTCTTTACCCCTGCACAATTGTTTACTCTATACAGGGGTTTTATCCGCCCCTGTGTGGAGTACAACTCTCATGTGTGGGGAGGCTTCCCACATACAGCTCTTCTCAATAGGGTGGAGTCAAAGGCTTTTTGTCTCATTACCTTTCCTCCTCTTACTGATTCCTTTCAACCTCTGTCTCTTTGCCGCACTGTTGCATCTTTATCTCTTTTCTATCACTACTTTAATGGTCACTGCTCGTCTGAACTGTCTGCATGCATTTCTCCACCTCTACGACAGGCGCGTAGCACCCGTCTAGGAACAAACTCTCATCCCTTTTCTGTCCAACTCTCTAATGCAAGAGTTAACCGTTACTCACAGTCCTTTATTTATGCAACAGGTCAACTCTGGAACTGTGTCCCTCTGTCTGTATTTCCTGCTGCCTATGATCTCCAGTCTTTCAATCGCAGTGTGTCCAGGCATCTCGAAATGAATGGATCTTGAACTTGGCTGTCTCTGGTATTTTGTTTTTCTCTTGAAGGGAACTCTTATTGCGGGCTCATGGCCTTTGGTTCCTTCTTCCTTGCATAAATATATATCTATATATATATATATATATATATATATATATATATATATATATATATATATATGTCAATCTATCTGTCTATCTATCTAAGTCAGATATTTTGTCCACCTGGATCACATTATCTTGGCTAGTACTTTGCTAGCATTCATAAGGGGGAGATACCTAAGTTGTCACAATTTGAGTGGTCTCCGTTTTTTTTTTTTTTTTTTTTTTTTTGTTGGTTACAATATAAGATGTAAGTCATTCAGATTGAAGTCGTTGCTGATTCCACATGGTTGGCATGGGATCATGGAGGCGTTGGTGGAGTAACTACTATCCCTCTTTGATTAATTTAGAGATGATCTGCCATCAGGACCAAGGCTTTAGATATTTTTTCAGAGATGGATGGCCTGAACAGTTTCTGCATGTGTAGGTGGGACATCAGGATCTACTGTTTCGGGGACATTTGGGATATCATCAAGGATTTTGTGCCCCATCATGATTCTTCAATCCAGTCAGGTATTAAAATGTTTTGCACATCTTTTTAGGTTTGCTTGCTTGTCTTTCAGAAGCTTTCCTTTGGCTGATCAAATAGGGGTAATGTTGTATTTGGCTGGATCTTAGATGATATTTAAGGACTTGTAGAAGCAGTCATTACTGTAATATCAGCCAATCTTTGCAGCTGTTTTGCTTGCTCAGTCGACCATTTGTTCCCCATGTCACACAGTATTCTCTGGGCTACACTTCTGAGATTCTGGAATTCAGTTGTTAGGGTTAAAGAGCCAGAATGAGCCAACGAGTTGTTATTGTACTCCATTCTTCATTGCAAGAAGGTCATGCATGCACTCAGCATTTGCATCAAATCAGCCTTTATGGTGACAAGTGGAGAAACCTAGGGTTTCTTCTGCAGTGCTTTGAAGAAGTGTCTTCAATTTTCAACAACTCTGCATCTAAGTTTGTTGGATTGCTGTTTTTGTTTGGATTAAGTGGTGGGCATTGGGAAAGATTGTCTGTAATAGCGCTGCAGATGTTACAGGTTGCCATGTCCTTTAAAATACTACAATTTAATTTCTTGGATGATGGTCTGTGACTCATTTGTGGGCATATGATTAGTTGCAGTATGGTGAGCATTAGATGATGGTCTATGAGCACTCAGCACCTCTCACATCTCACGTTATAAGAACTGCCGTTTGTTCTCGTTGCCTTAGAAAATAACATAGTCATATAGGTTCTGATCTCTAGAGCGTTGACTCATTCATGTGGTCTTGTGTTTATTCTTGAGTTGAAAAATACTGATAGTGATGACCAGACTGTGATCTGGTCATAAAGAAAACAGTCTAAGGCCATTGTTGTTCATGTTACCAACACTATGGCTGCCTATAATGCCTTGCTAGAGGCGATAATCTTTCCCTACTCTGGCAATAAAATCTCCAAGGAGGATCATTATGTTGTGCTGTGCGAATGGTAGCATCCAGAGAGTCATAAAGGGAATCTTTGGAGATGTGATCAGAATCACGCACTGGGGCATAGACACTGATGAGTATTGCATATTTGCCTTCTTAGAGGGGTATGCACCAGGACATCAGCCTCTCAGATAATTATACCCATGTGTTCATGGATCTTCTGTAGTAAGTTGCATTGGACTGCAAGGCTAATACCATGGTTTCTTCCTACATTGCCTGGGTATCCCCTCCCGAAATAAGTATACTCTTCTGTTCCAATAAGGTTGCCCTCACCTGACGGGGAAGTCTCAGACATAGACAACTATGTCAAGTTCATGTGTATTTTCAATTCATGGGAAATAAAGGCAGTCCTGTGATGTGCTTGTGTGACTTGGTCAGTATCAAGCGAGTTTCTTATATACCAGATAGCAAAAGTCAGAGGGATTCTTTTGGTTTCTCGACCAAAATGTGGGATATCTAGACAGATGCAGTTATCTGCTCAAGTGGTGTGAAACAGCAGATGTTTAGGTTACCTTTTCTGAACCACTTCCGACAGGGGTAAGCAGATGGGCGTCCACTTCCTGCTGCTTGGTCGCATTGGATGCTGCTGAAGGCATAACGTACTTCCGTGCCATAATGGCAGCAACCCCTGATTCAGTGCCACCTTTGTGCAGGACTCTAGCGAGCGACTTAGAACCACACCCATGAACTGTCACTGTCACCCTGTCCTGTCGCCACAAGTCTTTTGATTTGGAGAAAGGATAAAATAGGAGGTGAGTAGAGTAGTGGACTTCCATAATTATTGAAACTGGTGAGATGGTGAAGATGAGCAGTCTTTACCACCACATTACTTGCCCCTTCTCAGTCTGTGATGGTGGCCTGAAGATTCATGATGACCATCAATTGATAAGGGTTCCAGGAGTCTGTCAGGAACTCTGTCAAGCCTCACCTTCCATGGTACTCCTCTCACAGATGTTTGGTTTGGGGTTTACTCTTGTAGCATTAACCCGTCCAAGGGCAGTGGACTTCAAAACACTTATACTGACCTCATACTAATGGCCACTACAGCATGGGTAACCCAGTCATCCTGCTGAGGCGGGGGTGTTCTTCCCCCTCTGGTGTGGTCCACCAAATTTTGGAGATATGGACTACACACACACACACACACACACACACACACACACACACACACACACACACACACACACACACACACACACTCACACACACACACACACACACACACACACACACACACACACACACACACACACACACACACAACTGTGTGTGAAGGTGATTGGTTGTAATAATCAGAAGGAATATGAAAGGCACAATTCTCGTAACAAACGTATACTTAAAAAAAAAAAAAAGGATGTCAGAGTGGAACAACATTGATCCTTTAGCGCCATGAAAGATATAAGCATAAATCCATACTTTTTGTATATGGTGGCAACTCAGATAAATATTATATGTATCCAATGGAATGGTGGTGCATCACTGAAGCAGACGTGAGTGAAGGAGTTCCAGGCAGAATACGAGAAGACTGGTCACACTACCTCCTGCCAGCACCACAAGAGTACCCTGGGAAATCATATAGGTTGATAAATAGATAGATATAGATATAGATATACCGTGGGAAATAATACATATATATATTATTTTTATATATATATATATATATATATATATATATATATATATATATATATATATATATATATATATATATATATATATATATGCAGATTAAACACACACACACACACACACACACACACACACACACACATTATATTCCCTTTGAGTTACAAGATGCCAAATTATAATGCTCAGATAGATATCACTCTCTAAAAATAGATTCAGCACGTACAGTACTTTATATTTTATCTCTGGGAGTAGACTGTAGCACCTTTCGAACAGGGTGGTTCTTCCTACGTGGATGGAAAGCTGATGACAGGGAGAGTTGGAGCTCCTGCTTCATCAGCCCTCGATACTAGCTTCTGACCAACCCCCTTTGCTGAGCCTTTTCAGTGTTTCAGTAACACGGAGAATAGGCCAGCATGCTCTCCAGTACAGGTTCCTCTAACTGTCAGCACTAGACTACATGCACATTAGAAACTACACTTCCTATTAAAAATGTAAAAAAAAATTGTATCAGTTCAAAATGCCTCGGAGACCCCAGGGAGAAGAGAGAGGCGACCAGCAAAGCCTCCACCATCCGCTCCTTTCCCGGTGATGACCAAGCAAGATGCCTTGAACCAATGTCTGACTCATTTCTTCATTTCTGCAACATTCACGGCATTTCCTCTAACTTTCTCTCTCTTGAACACCACCTCTTCTCTGCTAATCCTCACGTTTTCTTCCTCACTGAGACTCAACTATTTGAGGCGACTGATAGCAAACCCTTCCCCGTATCCTCCTACTTTCTCTATATTCATTTCAAAGCCAAAGGTGGCTGTTGTGTATGTGTATACAACAACATATCGTGCTTTCATGCTCCTTAACTCTGTTCTTCTGAATTCTCCACTTTCTGGCCTCAGCTTTATTGTCATTCTCTGACTAAATATATCTGTGTCGTTTACTTATCTCCCAGTTCTACTTAGTAAGAAAAATTCTTCGATTATCTTACTTCTAAGATGGAACACATCCAATCAATTTCTCTTTTCTCTGAAATGTCCATTTTAGGAGATTTCAATGTTCACCACCACCTTTGGCTCTCCTCACCTTTCACTGATCTAACTGGTGAGCAAACCGACATCTTTTCTATCCTTAGTGACCTAAAGCAGCTCTTACAGCACCTTAACTTATCTTTGACCACCTTGGACAGAATTTTAACATAGCTGACCTCTTCCTCACAACTAATTCTTCTGCTTAGGCTGTTAACCTTTTCTCTCTGTTGGGCTAGTCTGATCACAACCTTATCATCTTAACATATCCTCTCGATTCCAGTAAGCCCTGTGGACCCTTCCATGAAGTGGACACCGAGGCACTTTGAAGCTGTTGACAGTACTTCTTTGATTTTCCCTGCAATGATTCTTACTTCCATGGCCGAGAGCCATATGAGTGTGCCTTGTGCATTAACAGAGGTTATTCTCTCTGGTGTGGAAGGTGTGGAAACATACATTCCTATCTTATATCCTGTGCCTAATGCAAAAAACTTTGGTTTAATCATACTTCTTCTAATGCTGTCCACAACAAAAAGAAGACCTACATAAGGTACCAGAGCCTACCCACCCCTGAATCTCATCTCTTTTATGTTTCTACCCGTCAGTTCTTTGAGCTGGTAAAAATAATTTCATTTATATTAAATCCTCTGAACTCATTAACTCAAATTCTTCCCGCTCTTTCTGGCATCTTGCCAAAAACCCTTCTAACAACTTTACCTCACTGTCCTTCCCTCCTCTTTTCCGCTCTAATGGCTCTGTAACTATTTCTTCTATTGATAAAGCATAACTCTTTGCTCAGACTTTCTCCTCCAGTTCCACCTTAGACAATTCCGGTGCTGTTTCTCGTTCACTTCCCACCTCTGACTTCCTCAAGACTGACATTAAACCTTCTTCACGTGATGTATCTTCTGCCATCACTGGCCTCAATATTAACAAGACATATGAGGGTGATGGGGTCCCTCCTGTTGTCCTCAAGAAATATGCGTCCGTGCTTACACCCTGCCAAGGTAAACTCTTTTGCCTTTGTAAACTTGTACGTTTCCTTCTTGCTGGAAGTTTGCTCTACTTCAGCCTGTCTCAAAGAAGGTGACCATTCCCATCCCTCTAATTATTGTCCACTATCTTTAACATCCTGTGTTTCAAATATTTTTGAGCCTATTCTTATAAAACAAACTTTAAACCATTATTCCTATCACAACCTTCTATCAGATCGTCAGTATGATTCCGCCTGGGAAGCTTCACTGGCGATCTTCTAGCCTACCTTTCAGACTCTTGGGCATCCTCCTTTCGGGATACTGGCGATAGCTTTGCCACTGAACTTGACATTTCAAATGCTCTCGATCGAATCTGGCATAAATCTTCAATTTCCAAACTGCCCTCTTATGGTTTCTATGCGTCTATCTGTGCCTTCATCTCTAGCTTCCCATCTGGTCGTTCTGAAGCTACTGTTGTAGATGGTCACCATCTTCTCCTTGAGCTATCAATAGTGGTGTTCCTCAGGGCTCTGTCCTATCACCAACTTTCTTCCTTTTATTCATCAGTGATCTTCTAAGCTGTACATCTAATCCTATCCTCATCATGTGCCGATGACTGCGCCCTTCACCTTTACATTCGCTTCCTGCAGGATCCACCTCAGCAGTTAATTCAACAAACAAGGGATGAGGCTATTGCATGCTGTCCGACCTGGCTCGTATCTCTGGAGTAAATGTTATCATGTTTTTAATGCAACAAAAACTCACTTCTTACATTTATCAACCCAACAAAATCTTCCACAGGGGTATCCTCTATTTTTTTTACAATAATCATCTCAATTCTACAACATCTTTAAACATACTTGGGGTTTAATTTTATCAGGATATATCTTGGAAAGATCGTATTACCTCTCTAGTAAATCTCCTTCCAAGAGATAAGGTGTGCTAAGTCGACTCCATGCCTAGTTAACACCTGCACAGTTGTTGACTTTATACTCAGGTTATGTTCGCCCCTGTGTAGAGTACAAGTGTGGGGAGGCTCATCACATTCAACTCTTCTCATCAAGATGGAGTCAAAGGTTTTTTATCTCAATAACTCTCCTCCTCTTAGTGGCTTCCTTCAATCCCTGTCTATTTGCCACACTGCTGCATCTTTATCTCTTTTCTATCTGTACTACACTGGTCTACGTTCCTATGAACTGTCTGCTTGCATCCTTCTGCCACTGCAGCTTAGCAACAAACTCTCATCCCTTTTCTCTCCAGCTCTTTAATGTAAGAGTTAACCTTTACTTCCAGTCCTTCATGTATGCAACAGGTCAAGTCTGGAATTTTCTCCCTTTATATTTCCTAATGCCTATGATCTCAGTTCTTTCAAACGCAGTGTCTCCAGGCATCTCGATATGAACGGATCTTGAATTTGACTCTCTGTTATCTTCTTGTTTATATTTCTTGGGGGGAAGAATATTGCAGGCTCCTGGCCTTTGGTTCCTTCTTCCTTACATTAAAAATAATCATTTCCCCAAAAGATTTACCTGAGATAAAATAAAATTGCCTTGCACTGATCAGAAGAAACTAGTAAATCATAAATAAGTCCTACTTCTTGGAGTAATAATTCGGTTACTTTGCTAAAGGTAAATCTCCGTAGGTAAACACTACAATATAATTGAACTGGAAAGTACAAATTTCTTTCTCTTAACTATTTCGTGAATTAGGTAGAAGGTTCTAATGGTGTATTTTCTCTTGATAATTTATTTTCTTCTTCCAATTTCTGTGTTCTTCACATAGAGGCAGAGTCTGACAAATTGCTATCGGTCCCATGATCCTGACATTGACAAAGTCTCTCACCTCATGGCCAATAACCACGGAGACTAATGTCCGCCCGTGCGTCACTGGATGTTACTGGTGTTGAGGCTTGGTTAGCCTCTGTTGCCACACGCTGGAATAAAGGATGTTTCAGCAGTGACTTAAGGATGCACTTCCTGCAGTTTTTGCTTTAAGATCTCAGACGTCTATCTATCTATCTATTGCCAGACGCCTCAATCCCGTTTGGGGTGGCCACAAACAAATCGCCTCCAAGTCGCCCTGTCCCCCGCCATTTCACTGCCCTGCTCCCAACTCACACCCCCCTCTCTCATATACCTCTCCACCCCATCCCTCCATCTCATCCTCGGTCTCCCCCTCCCTCTTCCACCCTCCACCTCACTCACATACACTCTCTTCGTCAGTCTTTCACCCTCCATCCTCTCCACATGGCCAAACCACCTCAGTGTGTTCCTCACAACGCTTCCTATCACATCCACATCAACACCACAACGCTCCTTTATATCCTCATTCGTCAGCCTGTCTCTCCACGTGACTCCACAAGCTCCTCTTAAATAACTCATTTCCACTGCTCTCACTCTTGACTTGTGTCCTTCCAACAACGTCCAAGCTTCACTTCCGTACGTTAGAGTTGGTATCACAATACTGTCATGTAGTAACTTTTTTACTTCCATGCTCACTTCCCTGTTTCTTATCACTGCTTTCAAGGAACCAGCAACCTTTCTTCCCTGCTGTACCCTTTCAAGCACTTCACCCTCCAAACCTCCATCCTTACTCATCACACTACCCAAATACTTAAACGTACTCACATTTTCCAATTCCTCACCATCCAACCTCGCTATACATTCACTGACTTCACCTCTCTCTCAGACGTCATTGTGCGTAATGAACAAGAATTCCCCCGTTTTTTTCAGTTCAAGATATGGTTATTTAGATACAGTGTTCAACAAGTGCACTTGCCTGGTAGGGCTGTTTGTGACTATCCATATCTCAAGGCAGTGGCATTTGTAAATTCTTTTTGTTTTGGTCTGAAACGTTTTGTCTTAAGTATAGAGAAATCGTCCAGCTTGAGAGTCTCACCTCTTGTGCAGCCTCCACTTTTTCACATCGTTCTACTGCCAACCGTTACAACGCTCTATCCAGCTTCTCCTGAGTCCTCTCTTTCAGGTACGACGTTTTGAGTGATAGTACTCAACTGTTGTTCATTTATAGCGCTCATTTTGGCCTGAATACAATTTTCATATACAAGGACTCGGTAAGTTTGGTTGTATTTGTGTTCCTGGTATGTTTATTAATGTTCCTAGTATGCAAGTTTTATTAAGTTGATGATGCCCAGTTCTCCTTTTTGTGGTAGTAGCCGGAGCTCTGAGTGTGCATATGGTGTTGAGGTGGCCAGCACCACGGTGAGGTTCAAACAGACACGTGCGGCGTAACTGCAGATCGAAATATTGGAACCGTTCTGAACTTCAATAGGGCCATGATATCCCCCCTTTGAGGTCTGCGATTATGATTCTTTAAAGGCTTATGGAAAGGCCTGTAGCAGGGACCTCATTCCGGACACGGTTTCCAGTAAGTATGCCCACAGATATTTGACACCATATGTGAATGTTGTGTATATAGTGTCAGCCTCGGGTTTTGCAAAGGCAGCTAATTTTCAGACTTCCTTTATCCTTTTATTTTCTTGGTCAACATTTATTTCCTTAAATTCTCCATTTCTGATTACTGGACCCAGGTGTCTTTGGTCCTCTTTTGTTATCGCTACTTAACTCATTCAAGGACATTACATCCGAAATGATAATGTTGCGGCGATACTGTTAGGCTAGACATTTTTGCATTTGGATGGTATCCTCTTTTTGAACCTTGTGTTGCTACTCTTCTCAACAAGTTCATGATATCTTCGATCTTTCCAGTCTGATGAGGTAATCCTCATATGTTTCCCATTTCATGTTTGTGTCCTCATATCTGACTATGTCCCATAGTACCCCCATGCCAGGAGCATACATGGCCATAGCAACTGGACTGCAGGGAGCTGTTCCACCTCAAAGAATGAATACCTCTCCTTCCTCAGCATCATAGCAGTTTATATACAGGTTTGATGGCAGATTGCATGAATTCTCCATCTAACGGGCAAAGTAAAAGAAATTAATCTTGGTATTATGAAACATCACCACCGCTGATATAGCTGAAGTCATTAAAGGCATCTACAGTAAGTATGCAGTAGCTTCACAATTTCATTCCTTTTGAAAATTTAACTTATTGCATGCACTGCTGCTTCCCCATCTGCATTTTGACCAGCAAACACTTATGGGTTATTATTTGTTTTCTTTTCACCAACATTACAGTGCCAATAATTTGTTTTCCAATTATTCTTCCAAGCATTGTGCCAATCCCATATGGTCTCATTCTATTTTTTTTTTTTTTTTTTTTTTTTTTTTTTTTGAGGGAAACACGTCCGGTAGCTATGAATGCATTAATGTTGTAAGATGATGTTGCAGATAACCGTGGTAGCTCAGCTATAGCGTTAAAATATATTCAGCAAAGTCCTCATAGTAGTTGCTGTTGATTCTGACTCTACACCCTTTTGCACTGAAGTCTGATGGTGCAGTTTCTCTTTGTATGTGTAGTGATTTTGGCCACGCAGTTTCTCCATTTATTCTTTCAAAGATGAATGGGTTCGGTGGTGCATATTCCAGTTTAACTTGGTTCAAACATATGCAGGTTTCCATTCTTTGGTGCTTCTCCTCCACTTCTGCAGTGTTTCGTCATGCAGTTGTGGTATCACACTTTGCGTCTTGGTTGAAAATGACCTGGTACCCTGGGACATATTTCCCTTTCTCATCTTATCGTCAAACCGGTTAACTTCTACTGCATCGTTGTCTTTTGGACTTAAAGTTTGGCCTTCTCCAAAACAAGGTCAACTCTCCCCCAGTGATGACAGGTCCATTCTCTTTGCAAGTGCCTTGGTTTTCAGTCTAAATTTGCAGCTTGACTGGGTTTTGTTAAGAAACAGATGTGGTATGGTAGCCTGCACTCTGATAGCCAACGAGGGTTAAAATGGATAAGGATTTTAGGTAGATATCAACTGAGTCATTTGGTCAATCATGAAAACCCGAAGACGAAGCCGAGGAAGCGGATGCTTTCGAGACAGAAGCAGAAAAAGCAGAAAATAATAATAATAATAATAATAATAATAATGATAATAATAATAATGATGATAATAATAATAATAATAATAATATGATAGGCACACTTCCATTTATATACCTATTGTGTCATGATACATATATTATTATACATACATATAGATATTACCTGTATACGCGTGTCCAGGGAAAACCAGCTACGGAGTAGAAACCCATCCCTAACATGTTCCACCATTCAGATTTCCTTAGGTGTATTCCTGAGTCACCCTTTATGGCAAACATTGTATAGATGTTGATTCCACATAACTGTCACAGATGACACTGGATCTAAGTATTTACCCATATGTTGTTGATGCCAATTGAAGACCTAACTGCAACTTTGGTGGGTGGGTTGAGACAAGAGGTGAAGTTTGGTGTGAGCAGCTTGGTCCAGTAATCAAAAAGGCCCGCTTCAACAATGTGCATGATCCTGAAAAATGTTACTGGAACAAGTAAGTTTTTTAGACTTTTGTTGGATAGCCTGATCTGACTTAAATTATTTTTGCTCCCTCAAGGCCATTCTATCCAATTGTAAGGAGACCTTGTTGTGAATGTGTTAATGAAGAATGTACAACAGCCTCAAATTTATAATCTCTCCTAAAATGAAGAAAACTCTCTGGTGGTAAGTAAGAAACAAGAACAAAGACACCATCGTAGTGAAGTGGCGTAGCTGGTGAGGCAAAACTTGAAAGAAGGAATAGATCTCGACTGTCACTTTCCAAGGTTAATTTTCTTTACACTTGTGTCTAGTGCTAGAGGGGGATGCCTTTATGTGATGGCACCAACAATCATCCCTCAGCTCATTCCCTAGCCTCCCCAGAAGTATGGTGTGCTGTAGAAAAGGGCAACATCATCCTGCAGTCCACTGGGTTCATGTCAATGTGATCCTGTAGCTACAGCAAAAATCAGGGTGCCTGGCAGCTTTATAACTCTGTATTTACAGAGTCACTTTTGGAGGGACCAACCACGTACTTGAGTTTGATCTTCATGAGATGACTGGAAGTTTTCCAGTTTAAAATAATGTTTACAGATATTAAGGTGCAGCTTGATAATTTCCCTGAATTTAAACTGGGTAGTGTTAGCGATGTAAAAACATGAACATGAATAACATAAACTCAAAGTAATGTAAACTCAGTGTTGGTCGAGATGTAAATTTATGTACTTTCCTATCCATTCCCTAGTGGCTGAGACATAAATTTGGTTAATGAATGCTGCTCTTTCAAATGTAGATGGTACGGCGAAGGGGCTAATATTATTAGATGAGGAAGAACAGTATAGCAAACACCATAGTGATATATGTTATTAAATAATCTGTACTGATAGGCAGTTGAAGCCTAAAACAGTAGGATCCATATTAATGAAAATCTTTGCTAATTTTCAAGACAACAAAATTCCACTGTAGTTGGCATTTATAGCAAATTTTTCTGAATTATTCTACTCAATTACTAACCCTAGTTTAATAACTTTAAGAATGAAGGCAAAGAATATAAAGAAACAATCTTCAGCATGACATAGGCTTAGTAAAGTTTGTATTTATGGAAGCACAATTCTCACCTGCGACTGAGGGAAGGGATCAAAGGACTGCCTTTGGGTCCTGCTATGGTCATCATCAAAGGCAGGAACTCTTCTTTGGCCAAGTAGAAGTAGCACTTGCCTTGTGTATTGAAAGATGAAGTACCTTTCAGTCTAAGAAATACATTACTTAATACTACAATAAATTTGTTCATGCATCTACTTGTGGCAAGAAAGTTTTATCCCCTTGGTAAGGTTTTTAAGTCGGATAGAACATTCTTCAATTACCTTTGCCAAAGATTGACATCAGTGACAGCCTAACACTCACAGGCTCCTATAACTCACTCTATGGGGGAGAAAAGGGTGTCTGGAATAAGCTGGATTACTAAACTTGTCCAAACCATCTGGATGATAATGGTTACAACATTACTATTCAGGAAGGGTATACTCAGACGAACTTACGATCATCTCTCTGTCGTAATTTAAATTTATTTTCCCATGAAGGGCAAGGAAGGAGTGTGCAGAATAATTCCAAGGCCTGTGTTCTCTTCTGTAAAGGAAGCTCCCTAACAATTTTCCTAAGCGATTTCTTTTGCTCATCACACCTAATTGTCCTATTTCGTTTTACAGAAAACCTTTCGATATCGCCACACTCCTCAGAAATAACGTACTGTACAAAACGATATTAACCGGTCATATCCAAAAATACATCACTAGAGAAGAGGTCTTAAGGAGTTTCCTTACCCGACGAGAATACCAACCCAAATTTCAAATATATTCTACAAAATAGCATATATATGAGAGGAAAAATTCCGTGTCTCTGCAAGAAGAACGCGCGGAAAGGAACATTCAGAGTTTTACCGTGCATCTAATCCTTCCCGGGAAAAGAAATAATTTTACGACAGAGAAACGACCATAAATGTGCCCAGTATCACACCCCAAGCTCCTGTGACTCACTCTGGATGAAATCATTAACAGTTATCTAGAACAACCTACTATACTCGTTTTACCTTAACTTGGCACAGATTTCTGTCATTTTACAGCTTACTCGCTTAAAGGCCATGGACTACCACTGGGGAGTATCCTTAGTGTTACTCTCTATACTGTGGCCATCAACAGCATAATCAGTGTACTTCCTGATGGTGTGCGAGGTTCACTATATGTTCATGACCTCTCAACTTCCTTCGCTGTATCTAGGATGTCTCTGATCGACAGAAAGTTGCAGCTGGTTCTTAACAGAATTTCTGACTCGGCAAAGTCTCGCGGCTTCTGTTTTTCTTTAACAAAGACAGTGGCTATGCATTTTTGTCATCTTCGGGGTGTTCACCCAGACCCTGATTTGTATCTCTATGATCGGAGAATATCCTGTGTGGAAGAGACGCGGTTTCTGGATCTTATAATTGATAGATGACTAACTTGGGTTCCTCATATTCGTTCTGTGAAGGTGGCTTGTACTGAAACTTTGAGTCTTTTGAGGGTTTTGGCTCATACTGCATGGGGTGCTGACCATCAGACCCTCGTTCTCTTGCATAGGTCTCTTATTCTTCCTGAACTTAAATATGAGTGTGAGGTCTACTACTCTGCAACAGATGCCCGTCTCCAGTTGTTAAATTCTGTGCATCATGCTGGTGTACATCTGGCAACCAGGGCATTCAGACCATCCCCGATTTCAAGTTTGTTGGTGGATGCTGGTGTACTCCCCTTGGATTTGCGACGCCAGTCGTTGATGATGAGGTGCTGGTATCATCTTCATCGCATTCCAGACTTAATTTCTTGTGCCATCATCTCCCAGGATTCCCGTTCTTCTATTTATGACACCCGTCCTAGTTTCCTGAAGCCCTTTGGTCACAGAGTCCGTTTTGTTATGTTGGCCCTCTCTGTTCCGAGACTGGCAGTTTCTCCATATCGTATGCCAAGGGTGGGTTGTTGGCTACTCCCTTGTGTGGCATTTTGTAAATCCGTTTTGGGTAAAAAGGGTTCATTTCCCTCTCAGGTGTCCCACTCTGTCTTTTTAGAAAATGTTTCCTCTCATGAGGCTTCTGTCCCCGTCTATACTGACGGGTCTAAGACTGATACTGGAGTAGGCTTTGGTATCGTCTTCCCTTCCCTTAGTAGGGGCAATAGCCTTCCTGGTATTTCTTTAGTGTATACTGCGGAACTGACTGCAATTTTATATGCTCTCAAAACCATTTTTGCTCTTCCCCAATCTGCTATTGTGATTTTTAGTGACTCCTGTAGGTCTCTTCCTGCACTGAAGTCTATTAAGCATCCAATCTACTGCTTTTATCAATTTTAGAGTGGCTTTTTCTTCTTGGCCGTTGTGGTCGTCATGTGTACTTTTGCTACATTCCCGCATATGTTGTTGTGGTGGGCAATGAGAGGGCAGATACTTTAGCTAATGCTCCATCTTCTCAACAGCCCCCAGCCAAGTACCCACTTCCTGCTTCTGATGTAACACCTTACTTGTGGTACATGATTCGTATGTGTTGGCAGAGACACTGGGATGGTGTTGTTCATAATAAGCTAAAGGAAATCTTTCAGAGAGTGGTTGTGCCAAGGGTTCTTCCCTCTATGCCTCAGCGATTGGAGGTGACTCTTGCCAGGCTTCGCATTGGGCACTCTCGGTTTACACTTGGGTTCCTGATGAGTGGCGGGACTCAACCATGCTGTGATGATTGCCTTGTTCCCCTTTCTGTCCGTCACTTGCTGGTCGAGTGTCTAAGTCTGGGGGACCTACATCAGAGATTCCCCCATAGGCATAAGAGGGCAGATGGTGCCTACTGTCTGTCCTCGATGCTTGTTGGAGCCTCTGGCGATTTTACTGATGTTTTTAATTTTCTTCAGGAGGTGGACCTCCTTCCACTCTCATATGTAATCGATATTTTTTAAACTATCTGTTATTTTCAGTGTATTATTTCAACTAACGGGTACTAAGTTTACTCTGAGTAAGCACTTATTTATCTGAGGCATGTTTTACCTAGTGGTCTGGAGGCATATGACCCTGGCAGTTTCACTGCCATATTTTAATTATATTCAATCAATCAATTAATGGCTTAATGGCCGCCTTCTGAGGCCTTTCCGCTCGATGTCAAAAAGGCCAGAAATGAGTCGTAACTCAGGATCTGGTGACTCAATTGGACTGGAAACTGTTTTATTCTTCAAGTTAGAGCATTTTAATGATACCTTGCTCTAACAAAAATTGCACTATGTTGTGCAGTTCTGGGTGTGTTGTGGTAATTTCATTGCCTACAAAGAAAGTGATCCGCCTAAAGGCCGCCCAAACCTCTCGATGCGAAAAGGCCAGAAATGAGTTATAACTCCGGACCCAGTGGCTCAACTGGACTGGAAAATTTTAGCTGTACTATCACGAGCATTAGTTTCTTTACCCCCCTGACGATAGCGAGGTCAAAGTCACAGTTAGAGACGGACCAGGCGAACGAACACAGAGGGTTCACAATGATCAGATATGCTTCAATACGACAGAGTCATTCGTGGTTCGAAAGTAAGACGCCTAAGACAGATGCTTAAGAGTCAAATGAGTTGAAAGGGGACCTAGAACAATATAGAGAATAACATATAAACAGTAATGCATACACTGAAAGAAACGGATGTGGGAATCATTTTATAGACAATAACTAATTCCATGTTGTTTTTGGCAGTGAGAGATGAGGGTAATATTGTGGGAAGAGAGCCCCACCAAATCCCATGAAGCATTAACCGACTACTATGGACCGGCTAATGTTCGAATGCATGGCCCGTCTCCAACCGGGGACTTAGACTCTGTTCTCGCCAGGAGGAGTAAAGAAACTAATGCTTGTGATAGTACCTTGCTCAGACAGAAATTGCGCTACAATGCGCCGTTTTTGCTGTGTTACGGTAACAAATGGACAAACTAACAAACATACAGAAAACAGTTCATTATAATATGGATTTCACACAGCTTATTGGCTGTAAGGTACTGACCCATTATTGGCATGTTTTTCCATCATCATCATCATCATCATTAATTGGTCAGTCAATCATCGTTCAATCAATCAATCATCATTCAATAATCAATCATCAATTAGTCTTCAATCAACCAATCATCATTTAATAATCAATCATCAGTCAGTCTTCAATCAATCATCAATCATCAATCAATCAGTGAGTCATCATCATCATTAAGAATATTTCTCCTACATAAACAGAGGGTGAAGAATGTTTGGAAAAGGTAAAGACAGCTACCTTCAAAAGTATGTAACAAAAACACCATTAACCTTTACATGGTCACGTTTTTACCATTACTCTGCAGCTGACATTAGACAATTGTATACGTCTGAAAGTGAATTATATGAGCCTGACAAAGATAATCCTGCTGCCATTAAACCCTTCCTAAAATTAGAGAACGTCTGTGTTTGATTCTAGTTAATAGCAGTCAGTTTAAATTAAGTGAATCATGGGAGCTGGGAGTAAACTACCTTTGAGAGAAAAGTCCTGAGCCATGAGCATGCGTAACCTCAAGCCGCTGGTGACCAAGACGTGGCCACCTCGCCTGACGTGGGAGTCCAGTTTCGTCACATAGTCCCGGGCCAAGATAAACTCCAGGCGTCCCTTGTGTTGCAAGTCTACCACGTCTCTCATTGATCCGTTCTCTGCTGTCTAGGAAAAGATATTTGGTGATTTAAATGACAGTCAATTGCTATGATGCCCCTTTTTTAATTACTGCTGCCATCAGATGATTTTATTCAGGCTAGAAAAGCACCTGACTCCATGATTGTTAAGGAAGGCTGTCATATCACAAAGGCTTTTATTCCCTCACCACTCCCATAGCAGTACGTCACAAGTATGAAGGTAACAATTACCCCCTACTTCTACGTCTTCAAATTCTTGGGTCTAGCTACAAAAATATATATATATATATATATATATATATATATATATATATATATATATATATATATATATATAGTAAAAAAAAATGTATCTGCACATATTCCAGTGACATAAAATAACTTACAAGAAATGCCTCAAGGACAAATGAGCCCGCTGGAAGAAGAGCGGTGACTGGACTGGCAACAATATCTTCCAGTGACTGTATGGGCATGGGGATGTATCTGACGGCCAGGAGGGACGTAAGGTTGCCGGCATAGCTTAGGAACAACACCATTATGGCCAGCATCCACACTCCCAAAACCACACGTTCCCACCACCACCAACCCGTAGACTTGATCACATCTGGGTTAAGTTAGGTTAGGTAAGGATCAACACTAACATGGCCAACACTACACACTCACAACACCACCATCCTGCAGACTCAGCTACATCTGGCTAAGGCTCAGTTAACCAGTACAAACATGACCAACATCTGTTCCTTCACCACTGTCTGCTCTCACCACCATCGCTTTCGAATGAAGATCACATCTGAAAATATGCATAATACATTTTGTGGTCCTGTTCATGTAGTAAAAATTTTTAGAGCTAATAACAGCTGACTGTTTCAGTTGAAAGAAGCGATCTACAGTATTCCTTTCAGTACAATGCAGTTTTTTTTTTTTTCGGAAACGTCACACACCTGGTAAAGACGAATAATATCTGGCCGTGAGAAGGTATTGCTTTCTTGCTGTTCAGCCAACCACGTGTCTGGTGGACGGGTGCAGAAAGCCTGTAATACTGGAGCTGCATACACTTCTCCATCACTACGTTAACGTCTTGCTGCTCCCAAACGATTGTATTCATATGTTATGAACCCCTTGGTAGTGAAGGCTTAGTAAAGACTCTGACACACCCAGGCCAAGGATGAATTAGAGTAATTATGAGTGGAGTGGACAGGACGGTGAACGTGGAGCACGGAAGGTAGGATAAGGCTAGGAGGATGAGGTCGACTAATGGAGATCAGATGAGATGCAGGGGAGATGAAGCCTGTATAGTCAGCCAAAAAATTCGTGTCTTCGTTCCGAACCCCGTAAATATTCGAACAGATAAGTAGAAGCAGCAGAGATAACTTCAAAGTCTGGTAACTGTGTCAGACCAGACGGTGGTGGGGTTGAGTGGATTGGAGGTGGAGGTGGGGTAGTGGAGGATGTGTGTGCTGTAATCATTTTTGTCAGTGTATTCTGTAATTATTGTTGACAGTGTAGTCCGCAATACACCGCACAGTAAAGATGCTAAATGTGAAATTACATCTGATTTAATACCAGTAAATAGTGAAATGTATCGGTAAATTGAAATAATGCCTACAGCAGGTAGCCAGACTAGCGTTAACAGAAATGATGAGGTGCTACCCTTCCCCCTCCCCACCTTCCTGCCACAGCCCCCCCACCATGTATCAACTAACCACATAACATGGGAATAAAGGACAGACAGCTGTGTTTTTATTGTATGTTTACCTTCTGAACATGACGGGATATATTACATACCATGTGTGGTGTGGCACAGAGGCATGCAGTGGCTTCACAGTAAAAACGAGAAAAGTATTTGTTTCTACAAGTGGTTAATGTTTTGGGAAGGGGTGAGGGAAACCTAGCCACAGGTGTTACGCATGGTGATGAGTCCAAGATATACACCCACCAGCATATAGTCATATCTTCACAGTCACTTAGTTACCTATATTGGGCGACAGGAAACAGAGGGGAGATTCATGTTATCACTAATAAATGTTGTTTCATATTATCACAATCATGACGTTTCATTAAAATCCAATCACTCGTTAAGAAACGTATTCCACCTCTATTTCGTCCTTTGAAGTATTCCAAGCATCAAAGATGAATAGACATGACACCCCGTGTATATGAACCTGCAGAATATTTTGATTACATGTAAACTCATGATGACGCATATATAGACACTTAGTGACATAATAGTGATAAAATTGACTATAACCCTATTATCCTGTAAGTTATTCCCAGCAGTTTCCACCTTACGGTAATGCATGATATATAAAACATGACAGCACACACATCCTCCACTACCCCTCCTCCACCCCAATCCACTTATCCCCACCACCGACTGGTCTTACACAGTTGCCAGACTTGTGAAGCTATCCCTGCTGCTTCGACTTATCTGTTCGAATATTTACGGGGTTTAGAACGAAGACACGGCTTTTTTGACTGGCTATACTACCTGTGATGAAGGTTCTGATTTATTCCCTTTCTTTAGTACCTTCAGAATAGCCTTGTGACAGCCACATGAGTGGCAGCTACACCTTCTGGAAGGAGAGTACACCCGTACACAGACATGTCAAAACTTTTCATTCAGTCAGTCCATGTGCATCCAGTGTAGATGCAGCATGCTTATTGTGGCTGGCTTCTTTGTTCTGTTTAGTGGTGAACACACAGGATGCATGCGTGTTACTGAAGGACACCTGTCCATGAGTGGGTCATGTGCAATACATGGTTGTGTCTGTGTACATGGATATGGCTGGCCAACAGAAAATGTGTTGTGGCAGACTCCTCTCGTAGGATGGATGTTGAGCAGACTGAGTGCATATGGATCACATCTGTCCAACTGTAATTTACAAGGAGAAGGATGCAATCCTGAGGAGGTTCCATGGCTGCTGAGAACTATTCTGAACAAGATCATATCACATCAGAGGCCTTAGAAACAGTCTCACTTAACCATTTAATATCATGACATTATGAATTCTCACCTTGACGCAACAGGACACGCAGACACCTGGAAACATCTGTAAGCCACCTGGATCGCTTCACACCTTCAGGTAGACTAAGAGAACTCATCAGCACTAGAGACCCGAGCACCCCGAACAGCCCCACCAGGATACCACCCCACACCAGTCGTCTGAAGGGCAGCAAGAAGCTCCAGGGATCCACCTCGGACGATCCAATACGGATGACGATGCGGGTGTACCATATTGTCACTGGCGTAGTGAAGTCGACCACCTCTTTACGGGGGAGTGTGGCCTGGAACAGTGTCTGCCCAAAGTCTGCTTCCTGAAAAATACAGTGGTAGTAAAAGAAAGCTTAGATTTATGCTTAACACCAACACACCGACTCTCGTACGTGTACAGATGGCGATCCCTGGGTCGAGGCTGTGGCTCTCATACATGTGCTGATGAGGATTTCATGCCTGGGTTTAAAACCATCTGAGTCTAGTTTGGTTTTCTAAGAATGCCAGACACTCCATTTTATCTCCTGATGCACCACTACAGGGTTACAATGTTGGGTACTTTTTTGTTAGATTTGACTTCAAAGAGTTGCCCAGCCATTTTTTTCTGCTGTTTAGCGATTTGAAGACATTTTAGCTACCTAATCTACTGTTTGGTGACATTTTGGCCATTTTTTGACCAAACCAATATAAGAACAAACGATTTAAAAACATCAGCTAAACAAAAAAAGCTAATATAAATAAAATCGGCACATGTCATCCATAGCGTTCGTTTGTGTCCTGCACGTTCTTCTGTTGTACCACTCACCGTGACCATCCTGTCCTATTTCTGTTAAAATAATTAGTTGAGTTACGTCGCCTTTGTCTTACAGTCTCTCACAGACTGCAGCTAGCCTTTCGTGAGAACGTTATTCTGCCAGACTAGTTCCCTTCATGTGTCCTATGAAGAAACTGTGCAAGAAGCACAACCAGCGTTTTTGAGCAGAGTGCCTCAGTGACACGATATAATACATGGCTTACTAGACTAGGAGACGACACTAAGAGCTATTGCAAATATTGCAAGTGTCCCTTGAATGCAAAACTAAGTGAATCTGAAGAGCATCACAACATCACCAAATACAGGAAAGCAGAAGAACCACTTAGTTCTAAGAAATAAGTAATGTCACCAGAAAATCGGAGGGCCGAGTAGCTCTATTCATACCAGAACATTGTGTATTACGAGTAGCAGGCCACTTGCCAGTGGTGTGCAATGTGTATTTCAGTGACAGCAAAGGATGAGATCTGAAACATTAAAGATCTAAGTGTAGTACAGTGGTCTGATTACCCATCACTTCAACGAACTGAGTGCTGATATAGGTGAAAGAAAATTTAGCCTACTGAGCGCCGAAATTAATGGCATATCTGCTACAAGGTTATTAGTTATCTTAATTAGATATTACTCTGACTAAAGGAAGAAAAATGTAGTGGCATTCTTGGATATTATTGAATGCAGCGAGTACAGTGCTGCTGCAAGAAGTAATGCCTTAAAACTGTCTTTATAATATAACGGATTAGACTTGCAGAAATCATTAGCAACTGGGACTGACTGCATCAGCGATGACCTGTGTTCATAATGGTGTTTACGTGAAATTAAAGGCGAAGTCGCACGATTGCTGCTGATCAGATGTGTGTGTCATACATTACAGCCTGCCTATACCAAGGGGGAGCGATAATGTTTTTGCCGGCCTGTGTGTGTGTGTGTGTGTGTGTGTATCTGTTCCCATTATATCATGAACGGCTTGAACTGTCAACATGAAACCTTAAGGGTATCAGGATATGACCAAAATCTTGAACGAGTTCGAAAATTGGGTCAACGTCACCAAAATGGCTGCCAAAGGTCAACTAGTTTTTATCACCAGCCTTTAGCACCATCATATCTCACGAATGGCTTGAGCTATCAACATGAAACCTTCACGATATCAAGATATGGGCAGAATCTTCCGCCGCCCCCCGGGGGTTGGCCACCCTCCGGCCCACCCAGGGAGGGGCGCCGCCATCCGTCCCCCCGAGGGGAGCACCTACTCTGGGCCTCCTCGGGAGGGCACCGCCCCCAGGCCCACAACAGTATATTCTGGCGTTTAGTTGGCATTTGCCTTTTCTTTCATTGCAACTTGCAGTCACTTATGCTGTACCGGATAATCTTCTGCAGCACCTCGAGTTTTTAATCAGAGAGACTTTCATCTGGTTCTCACACTTGTCTCTGAGACACACAAAATTCAAGGATCTTAATAGTTTGATTAATGAAGGTCAGTCCCCTTTTGAAACTAGTGCAGTTAATTCAGACACGATGGTTGGTGATTGAAACTACCATAGTCAGATTCTGAGCTAGTGTACTGAGCCCAACCTCATTATGAACTTCCACGGAAGGAAGAGCACTGTTCTACTGCTGAGCCCATTTAATCAATGCTTATTGATATGAAAAACTACACTATATACTTATGGTGTTTTTAAAGTACATTCATGGAGGTCAGTGTGTCAACAAAATGTATGATGCAGAGGTGAATGACTGAACGAAATTACTGAATAATTTGTTTCAGTCGATTTACTCCCTGTACTCTAAGACCAACATTCCAGGAAAAAAACAAAGAAATAAAAACAACAAAGTGACTCAGTAGAAATTCTCCTGGATGCACTCTCATATTTGGGTTTTGAGTTTGAGAGAGAAATGAGTGACTGCAGGGTTCCTGATAACACAGATATTCGTAAAGGGTGTATTCAGTTTGTAACTGAACTTGCAAAGCAACTTTGTCATCGCGTGCCTAATAGCATTCGTCAATGTCATCGATAAGTACAAGTGAATGTCTGCAACCAATAAAACCAGGGATCCTGGACTTGGCTAAGATGTTTGTTGGTGACGAAAATACTTTCATCCGCACTGGCTTGCAGTGGAGAAAATTACACTACAGAGTCTGGAAACAAGCTTCAGACACAATTCAGCTTTGGGCAGAAATAGCAGATTACAAAGATGTCACTGGCGATAATCTGTACAGTGATCTCTCTGACCTAGCTCTGTCTGTAATTTCATTACAACATGCTCTTGCTGAAGGCTGAGCGTGTATTTAGCCAAATAAACTTTATAACGTCCAAACTCAGGAACAGAATGAGTATGAAGTGTATGAAAGCACTTTTAGCCATAAAGCGCAGACTCGGACGGCAAGGAAAGTGCTGCCATAACTACCAGTTGTCTGAGGAGGTCTTTAAGAACATTAACAGTGGAAGCGTACAACAAATAGTCGGGTAAGAGCTCACAAGTTCCTGCAACCTGCAGTCTGGCCATCGAGGAAATGAACCAGATTGGGACTTGACTGATTTATTTTAACGAACTTCAAATTAAGTGTTCATGTACATTGAAGTATTATTCATAGAATTTACGTTACACCGCATTTTCATCATCTTATTTTCATAATTATGCATTCCGCCTAGGTGGGTCACTTACAGTGTTTTCAGTGTTAACTTTATTGTAGTCTTTATATTTAATAATAAAGCGACTTTTTGAGACCGATCTAGCGACTTCTAATTTGCATGGGTTGACATCTCTGGCCACCAGTACCTGGCAGCCACTCCTGGGGCTGTGGGAGGGGGAGGTTATGAGGTTATGTATGAACGTTACTTTTCCCGCATTGCTAAATTGTCAGCGTGGTAACTGAGGGCTTTCACCATTCACTCTATAGATGTAGTAGTACCATCAAGTGATTCAGCATTAAGTTACAAGCCAGATTGTTTCCAGCAACCAAGGAAATAGTTTACTACATTGGATGGTAACCATATTACCAAATGATGCCTGGTGGTCTACAGGGAGGGCACTCCAACCAATTGGTGGCCATCAAGGTTTTTACCCTCCACCTGACTAAGTCAAAAGAGGGTGTTGTTATCACAGGGATCAATAGGTGTCCGTCCGTAGGGCAGAGTGGCTGGCCGGGCATAGATGTTTCATTACCAGGCCAGAGCTCAGAAAGTGTTCAATATATTATATACTCATAAAATAACTGTGTCTTATAGTGAACTGGTGCCTATGATAGGTAGAACGTTGTGTCTTAAGTAAAGAAAATAAAAAAAGTAAAAAAAAAAAAAAAAAATCATTTTCGAGATATTTCAATGCTACCTGCACAAGGAATCTGAAGGGCCCAGGTTATGTGTCCTCAAAGCGTTCTCCCTACGCCCACCTTTAAAAGGCAAAATGGGGGGGGGATGATGACCGTTATGCACATGGTTAGGTGTGCAGGGAGGCTGGGAGTATGTGCTTGGTCAGGTGGATGTTGCAACAGAGTATCGTTGCCTATGTTTATCCAAGGGATGGTTGACATTTACTACTCGCATAATGTCATTTAGATCCAAGAGACTGGTCATCATCACCATAAACGTCAAGTTTGAGGAGCCTTGCCCCAGGTTCCTACGATAATGATGGTGTCGAAAAGGACTAGACGATACATATTGATAACTATACTGTTTAATCGATATACCTGGGGACAATGAAGTGCAAGATGTGTGAGAAATGTTTAAAGGTATTTATTGAGCTGTGTGATTATTTTGCAAGTACTGTATTTGATGTCATTTTCAAGGTAGCATGGTAACTAAGCAAAACATATGTTGCAGTAAGAGAAAATGCTTTACATCGCATGAGTGAGTACCACTGTAATTTATTAAATGATGTTTGGTGTTGAGATGATTAATTTGTAAAATTTGCACACTGAGTGGTCATATAGCAAACTAGGACGGGCTATTATAATTGCTATATTATCGGGAACTTGATATTAGCAGACAATGACCCATGGGGAAAACAGTGAGGAAAAACAGATCTGTGAGGGAAGAGTAGAACCATGAGAGAAAATGGGCCCACGGGGAAAACTAGGCCAATAGGGGTAAAATATATTAATAGGAGTAAAATAAGTCCATGAGGGATGATAGGTCCATAGGGGAAGATAAGTCCATGGGGGAAGACTGGTCCATGGGGAAGATAAGTCCATGAGGGAAGATTGGTCCATGGGGAAGATAGGTCCATGGGCGGACAATAGATCCATAGAAGAAATTAAATCCAAAAGGGAAACAAGTCCATGGGAGAAATAGGTCCATGTGGGGAAAATAGATCCATGGGGGGAAAATAGGTTCAAATTGCCAATACAGGAACAGGTCCCTGAGGAGAAACAGGTGGGTGAGGGTTTGACACTAAAGGAGCAGTGTCGAAGACGTGTTTGTCCCACACCCTTCTTAGTTTAACTTGGCCCAGATTTTCGTCCTTCTGCAGCCTATATCACGTAGCTCACTAGAGGAAAAAGAAATGTTACGTTTGTACATCCTTTACATAGCACTTCTTCACAACCAGCATCACATTCCAGGGATAATAATTATAATGTTACAACTCAGCATTCAAAACGGATTGGTAATTTTAGGCCAACTCAGAGTAAAAAATTATAGTCAAGGAATGTATGGAGACTGACGTGCCTCTCTCTGCAGCATGCCAATGATGCCTGTCCAGGAGCCATTCGTCTGCCTGGTGCCAGCTGCTAATTCATCTGGTGTCGTATACTGGTACCTGGAAAGGAAAAACAAATTCTTAGTCGGTCCATCTTCTGCAATTAGGACATCCACGTGATGAAAGGTTGCAATTCTGCTTCATACTTTCTTACCAGAGATGTTCAAAAGGCTTAGAAACTGCTTCTGTACAGTCACCACTAGCATTATCACCAGTATGGGCTGTGATATAGAACCTGAGTGATGGGTCTACGCATCGCCCACCAACTTCTAGACCTCTGTTGTATAAGGAAAATACACATTCCATCTTCCACCACCATCCAGAGTTCTTCAGTTCAGTGTAATGGTAAAATAAAACGCACCTTACATAAATACTCGTACATTAAGGCCTAAGGTATTTAAATTCAAACCTGATTATTAATGATAGTTTTGTTTAGCTTCTGGTGAAATTTTCGAAATTGTTAGTTCATTAACCCTAGCAATAAGTGGAAGCTCGTTCAACGTAAAAAAAAAAAAAAATTGGCATCAGCAAAAATATATACACTACTTTTATATAAAAGTTCATAACAGTGAATGTGTTGAAATGGAAGGGCTTGGCCGCCAGCAAAAATCATATAAACTGCGCATGCGCCAGAGAGTCTCGTCTCTGATTGGCCCGTGTTTTCTCTTAGCTGGCTCATGTAAATAGAACGATGGAACAGTTAAAAAGTGCAAAGACAGAAATACGTGACAGTCCCACAAGTACGACTGTTGACCCACAATTGAGGTGCAACATTTGTGATAAAACATTCTCCAGGGGAGAAGGTGGGAATATGAAACAGGGTGGTAATATGAAACAGGCCTTATCTCAGGTGAAAAGTGCTGCCACCCATTGGTAACGGAATTAAACATAACTATTAGGTCCCCCACAGGCCACCAGAATGTTCTAGAATCACTCACTCGAGGTGAGGTGCTCTGAGAGGATATTGTTTACTTTTCACGCAGTGAAACTTTTTTTTATAGGTCTATCTATCTATATACCTAGGCTGCTTCCCCCAAGGAAAGGGAGGTAGCCGAGACAGGACGACACACTCCCCATTTACTCATCCATTCAAACACATTCATTCGCATCTTAGCCCCAAAGGGGAGAATGGACAGATCTTCACCGCACCACACCGCACAAGGGTCAACTGCGCAATGCAATCAGTGACATCCGCAGCAGGGCCCGACAGCAAAACTGGTTTACCCCTGCCACATCATAACAGACCCATCCCCTTACCCGCACCTGACCTGACTAGCTGATCAGACCAAATGCGGGAGAATATCCCCTCAGGGCTGCGTCATCACTTATTCATTTACAATTTCTCTCCATTTACTTCTGTCACACACAGCCACTCTTCCTTGCTCAACAGACATCCCTCTCGCATCCAGTGCTCTCTTCACACTGTCCATCCATCCTATTCGTGGTCTTCCTCTCAGCCTTACACCTCTCACATCAGATCTAGTTATCTTTTTCACCAATCGTTCATTATCCATTCTCTCCATATGCCCAAACCATCGCAACACCCTCTGCTCAACTCTACCAGCCATCTCCCGAACAACTCCAGTTCTCCTTCGCACTTCATCATTTCGCACCCGATCCATACGCGTCACTCCACACATACTCCTCAGACACCTCATCTCCATTACATTCAAACTTTTCCTCTCTGCTACACCCATATTCCATGTTTCAGCCCCATATAACGCAGTTGGTACCACAACACCCTCATACAGCCTTCTCTTTACATCCATTCTAAGCGAACGACATTTAAACACTTTTTTCATTCCTCCCAGCACCTTTCCTACTTCATTTATTCTAAACTTCACTTCTGCATCTATTCTTCCATCCACAGCAACATGTGACCCTAGATATTTAAAACAATCTACCTCCTCAAGCAACTCACCATTCAAAACTATATTCATCCCCCTCTACCATCTATCAACCTCGTACACTTCATCACTTTACTCTTATTCTCATTTACTTTCAATTTCCTCCTTTCACACACCCTTCCAAACTCCTCTACCAACTGTCTCAATCTCTCCTCTGAATCAGTCACCAGTGCAGTATCATCTGCAAACAGCAGCTGCTTCAGATTCCACTCTCCACCATCAACATTCACCAGACTCAGACCTCCACCTAAAACTCTTGCATTCACCTCCTTACAGCACCATCCATGTAAATATTAAACAACCAAGGTGACATCACACATCCCTGTCGCAGCCCCACTCTCACGGGAAACCAATCACTCACAGCATTTCCCACTCTTACACACGCTCTACTATTTACATAAAAACTTTTCACCCCTTTTAGTAACCTACCATCAAGTCCATACAATCTTAAAACAGTCCACAAAGCCTCCCTATCAATTCTATCATACGCTTTCTCTAAATCCATAAATGCCCAAAACACATCCTTGCCTTTTGCTAAATACTTTTCACACACTTGTCTCACAGCAAACACCTGATCAACGCATCCCCTCCCTCTCCTAAAGCCACACTGCTCATCACCAATCACTCCCTCTGTACCCTCTCTAACTCTCATAATTAACACTCTACCATACAGAGACTGACGTGCCTCTGTAAGATTAAAAACTTGTTATCCTATATAAATTGATATATACGGACCATGACATATAGTGTGTTGATTAGTCATACGATCACCTCTTAAAACGCCATAGTTAGTTTTCTGGAAAAAATTTCTAGCCTATAATTTCTGCTAATTCATTTAAAAAATGGTCTTGGGTGGCAATATGGAACAGTGTGTCCCATATTACCACCATTCCTTTCACTTTGTTCCATATTACCAACATTCCTTTTTTTTTTTTTCTGAAAGTATCTGTCAAACAGGCCTACACAGAAAAGAAAGAAGGAGGTGGAGGAAAGAGTGAGAAAAGTAAAATAGAAACTTTTTCATTTTTCAAAAAGACAGAGATGAGGATGAAAGTTCTATTGAAGAAAAAAAGAGAAATAGTCTGTCTTCTGAAGGTTCAAATTCTCTAGAAGAAACTGTGGGAGAAGCAAATCCTGGAAGAGATGATGCAGACTGTCTGTTTTGTTCAGAAAAATTCACGAAGACCAAATCAGGAGAACTATGGGTTCAATGCGTAGTGTGCCAGGGATGGGCTCATGTCTCATGTAGTAGGTGTGAATATTGATATTTTCAATTGTGCTTTCTGTTCTTAAACATACATTTTCACTGTAAAATTATTATTCATGTATTCACAAAAAGAAATATTATTTTTTTTATTTTCAAAATTGTTTCATATTACCACCCCACTAGTTTCATATTGTCACCCCATTTTCCAAGACCCGCTGTTTTGGATGTGCTTGAATAAAAAGTTGTGGCATTTGAATGGTTTAATTTTTCTCATTATAACTCTGAATGCGTTATAAGGATAAAAATTGTCAATATTTCTGACGGTTATTGATGCAGTTTTTGCCTTTAAAATTGGTGTTTTCGCCTGAAACAAAAAAGTAGTCCATATTACCACCTTCTCCCCTACTGTTAATAACAAGAGGAGGCATGAAAAGACTATCCACGGTGTAACAGCTCCATCCAATAGGCCTACGACTGTAATATGTAAAGAGTGCAATCAAAGATTCCATGCTTTAAGAATGTATTTTTTAAAGCAATTTTTAATGTTGTGATCTTAGACTGCATTATCCAAGGTCAGGTTAGGTTAGGTTATTATGTTGAGTTAGGTTTAAGAAATAATATATTATTTTTTTTAACATATTTGTTTTGTATGTTGTGATGCTTTTAGCTTCGATTTGGTGTATCTCACCTCATATTTTCCCTGTTCTTCAAAGCCCTCCCCTCTTCAGGGGGAGGCAGCCTGAGGGCTGAATACACAAGTTAATATCATATTACAAAACAAACAAAAATGTTCATATTTCCACTAATAACGAAATTTCTAAATGATGCCCATTTCTTATGCCTTTACCCCTGCATCATGGCCTGCCCACTTAGGCTGCTGCAAAGGTAAGTCGATAGTGTAGGTGTGAATATATCAGTATATAGGGTAAAACCTCATATCCGCAGATTAGATACTAAAATCAGAATAACAAAAACAAGTCCCAGCTCCTGTAGAATAGGATAAGAGAAACTCAAGTCCAAACCTGTCGTTTGCAACACGATTATCAAATTCATTCATAAATCATCGAATACAAAAAGGGTAAATTTCCAGAACTACACCCAACTCACTTTGAAGCTTTATCTTTTTTTAGTGTTTTATTATGCGATTAGTTCAAAGCTGACATTCATTTCTGTCAGAAATGATAATATTACTCTTATACTAACCTAACCTAACCTAATGTAACCTGTTGTAGGAAACATCCAAATACATAAAATATCATAGAATGACTTAAAAACATATATCGGTATAGGCCTATACAGTAAAACCTCATATTCCGCAGATTAGACACTAAAACCAGAATAACAAAAACAACCCCAGCTCCTGTAGAAGAAGCTAGGCTAAGAGGAACGTGCATAAGGTATTTAGCCTAAGACAATTTTTGTCGCCAAGAAAAAAATATATATTTACTTCTAAGCCTGTCTGACAACTTAGTCCAAACCTGTCGTTTGCAACATGATTATCAAATTCGTTCATAAATCGTCGATTACTAAAGGAAATATATTTTCAAGCTTCCAAAGCTGTGTGTGAGTGACAGACAGTACAATAATATTATAATAGCCTACCCATCTAAAGCTGTGACAAGCAAAAGGTGCAAAATTTTGTTAGTTTTTACTATTGTATTTGCTTAAAATTCTGTTGTTTACATCTGCCAGCTGAGAAAAAACATGGGCCAATCAGCGACGAGGCTCTGGCGCATGCGCAGTTTAGATGATTTTCGCCTGTGGCTAGGCACTTCATTTGAAATGCAGAACTGGCCTCATACAGTACACATAAAATTGTGTTCTTGTACGAAATCTACCTCACAAAGAAAATAATAATGATTCATGCCTTCATCTCAGGGCTAGCCAACATTCTTTTGCCTTGAACGACAGAAGAAAAATTCAAAGCTGTTGTCTGTCAGTAGCAAGAAAATATAGTTTCTGTTTCTGTAATTCCTATAATACAATGGCTATTTAAAAATTCTTGTTACCCCACAGATAATCTAGCTTATAAGAACCTTCTATTATAGGCAAAAATAATGAAGGCCATGTCCGGCATTTTCGTTCAAGAAGGAAGCTCCCTAACATCTCTTCCTATACGATTTATGTTTAGATGCGGCTGGTCAGTATTTTGTACCTTGCATATACAGAGTATGGCTATATTAGACTTATTTAGGCAACGCAGAAGACGGTAATAACGAATACTAAGCAAAATAAACTAATTAAGCAGAGGTGTCGGGGGGCTTCCTTAACTGGAAAGAATACGGCGTTATATGTAACACCTCCAGTTCGATTACTCTATCTAAACGAAAATATGTTTTGCGGCTGCATGGATAGGGTACTAAAGACCTCAGTCTAAACGAGTTCATATTTTCATTATTAGGTGGTTTCTCATGAACTAAATAAACTCATCTCGATGCAACAAAAATGAATTGCCAGAATATGTATCTGTATATTAATGGACTGTTGTCTGTTTGAGGTGTTTATCAAGCTATTCCTCCTGGACGCGTGGACTGATTTTCCTAAAACTTTGTACGAACACGCCCTAAGGCTCCTGATTCTCTAAAAACATTTTATATTTTATTCCGAAAAAAATATTTAACTTGCGAAATTATCATATTGACTCCTCAGTAGTTTATTTTCCTTAACGAAGCTAAGTTCACTTTCTTCGAACTTTACAACATATTAGATTATTCCAACATATTTAGTTTATTGGAGAGTTCCAAAAATGAACATAGGCTGGCGGACCAGACAAGCATACGCAGCTGTACAGTAGGTGGTCTTAAGTGTCGTAATAAAGCAAAATCATTTAAATGTCGTGTACACAAGCTTATTCTCTTACGTAAAATTCATAGCGTTAGCGATGGTCTCAACCAGCATGGCTTCTGGGCTCATGATAACCAGCTTCTTTCCTCCTGGGACAGTTGGGTCAGGCACCTCCTTCGTCCGTGCTGTTCCCATGTTCAGGTGTGCGACAGACAGAAGAGGGCAGTGGCTGAACCTGTTTTGGAGTTTTGGAAATATAAGAGCAGTAACAAAATACATTTTGTCTACCTACCACAAAAATAAGTAAGTAAATAAAGAAAAATATCCCACGACCATTAACCAAGAAAGAGCAGTGCAATTTGTTCAGTGGCGGGTTAAAAGAAATGAATGAGAGAAATCAATGATAGATTGTTGAGAAATAAAGGAGCGTTGTTTTATCACTTACCAAGTACTCAGACAGATGAACTGATTACCTTATGCAAGAGAAATCAAGAGAATATATATATATATATATATATATATATATATATATATATATATATATATATATATATATATTCGATCAGGAAATGGAAAATGTGAGTACGTTTAAGTACTTGGGTAGTGTGATGAGTAACGATGGAAGTTTGAAGGGTGAAGTGCTTGAAAGTGTACGGCAAGGAAGAAAGGTTGCTGGTTCCTTGAAGGCAGTGATAAGAAACAGGGAAGTGAGCATGGAAGTGAAAAAGATACTACATGACAGTATTGTGATACCAACTTTAACGTATGGAAGTGAAGCTGGACCTTGTTGGAGTGACGGAAGTCAAGAGTGAGAGCAGTGGAAATGAGTTATATGAGAGGAGCATGTGGAGTCACATGGAGAGACAGGCTGAAAAATGAGGATGTGAAGGAGCGTTGTGGTGTGGATGTGGATGTGATAGGAAGCGTTAGGAGAAACACACTGAGGTGGTTTGGCCATGTGGAGAGGATGAAGAGTGAGAGACTGATGTGGAGAGAGTATGTGAGTGAGGTGGAGGAGGAGAGAGGGAGGGGGAGGCCAAAGATGAGATGGAGGGATTGAATGGAGAGGTATAAGAGAGAAGGAGGTTTGAACTGGGAGTAGGGCAGTGAAATGGCGGGGGACATGGCGACGTGGAGGTGACTTGTTTGTGGCCACCTCATATGGGATTAAGGCGCCTGGCAATATATATATATATATCATCACCATCATCATCAGCCGTTTGTGTATCCACTGCAGGATCGGCCTATCCCCACCGAAGTGGGGACGATACAGCCAATGTATCTCTGCTAAGTGGCTTAGGTTGTCTAGCAGAGATTGTATGTAGGGTGAGAACTGCTTGTAAGTGTAATTGTTGTGTTGGAGTGGCTTTGGATGTGTGTGCAGTCTGTGAACCAAGTGTAATCGGCCCACGCAAGCCGATTGGGTGCAAGCATACTTTATAGTATGTGACACTGGTTCAACCACAGCACCCCTGATGTCCGCTATAGCAGTACGTGGCCAGAAGAACGCTCCCAAAGTTTAATACCCTGGCGGGGTGCGAACCCTCGTTCTTCAGTGTACGAAAACGCACACTTCACCACTGTACCATGGAGGCTCCATATATATATATATATATATATATATATATATATATATATATATATATATATATATATATATATATATAATATATATATATATATATATATATATATATATATATATATATATATATATATATATGTATATATATATATATATAAGGGTTATAACGTTTTGATTTTTTTTTCAAATAAAAGGTAGCCTGTATCATATATTGATGAACGTTTAAAAACAAAGAAGAAAGCCCTTATTTCTCGAGGCGGTCGCTCGATCGATAGAGAGGTGGCCTGCGGTCCTACTGGACCCAGGTTCAAATCCCGGCTGGGGTAGAGTACAGTTTTAGAATTTGAATTTCATGTAAAGCAGACTTTTCCAATCTACCAGAAGACCCGCCGACATGTCGTAAAAATACCCCCGCTAATACCAATACACCAGTCCTGTATGAGACAGCCCTAGCATGTGTTCAGTATGGACGGTGGGTGTCAGCGCCGAAGTGGTGACATGTAGAGATGTGTGATATGTAAAAGGACTACTGGGCCTTGGAAACAGGCTGTGAAGCCTATGCCCAGAGTCAAACACTTAAAAAAAAAAAAAAGTCACACGCAATAAAGAAAATGGATTACCATATATTTAACGTTACCACACTCAAGTTTTATCACTTTCTTAATCTTTATATAGGTTTTCTATAATTTATAGACTTACACACAAGATTTTAAAACTGTTTAAAACAGTTTGTAATGTTCTAGTATGGTTTAACATTGTTTAGAATATTTTAGTATATTCTTAATATTATAAAACGGGATGCAGTTTTCAGCAGCTAACAGTTATCTTCGCAGTTTGCAGGTGAACAGTCAGCAAAATAATTGCTTAGTGTGTTACTGTTATATATTAAATATTTTGGCTTTGCAGATAGAAGTGATTCTATCGTACAGAAGAACAAGGATGTCTGGACCAATAATTAATTTGGTGCAGTACCAGCAGTCACATAGAAGAGTAATTGTGCCTGTAGAAGAATCGTCATTAGAAGAATAATGCAGAATACCAAACCAAATGCAAGTTGTTGGACGTTACCAGTTTCTTGGAGCAAAAATCAAATTAAGAAAAGAAAAAAATTGTCGAAATTTTGTGTCAAGAGGGAAAAATATGATGCCCTAAATAAGCTTTTTGATATCACAAAAGTATGTGATCAGTGGTTATCCACTGGAGATAAACAACTCTACCACCCACAAGTGCAAAGCAAAGGAAACGTGAGGTACTCAAGAGGTCAAGTTGAAAGTAAGGAAACCATTCACCCTTCAAAAAGACGAAAACTGCCTGATGAACCTATATTACCATCAACATCTTACGATCTTTCATCTAGTGGTAGTTGCACTGAATCTGATGACAGCGAATATAAGGATGAAGATGAGACTAATCATCCACCAGCCAGAAAACACAACAGAAATAAAGTTGCAACTAACTTGGTGACATCTGCTGGATTATCGACAAATAAAGCTGCTAAAACATGCAAACAATTGTCACGTGATGGTACTGACATTCTAGCTCCAAGTCAAGCAGCAATTTACAATATACAAAGAGGCTGCTACACTGAAGGAGGAAATTATCGAAAAGTTACAGTTGGAAACATGGTCATTACATTTCATATTGGTGGGCAGAATACTCGTTTACTAATCAGATGTACAATGAAAATGATTTCAAGAACTTGTCAGAAATACTGAAACCTTACAAATAGCACTAAACTCATTGCAGAATCACTGGAAGCAGGAGCCATCCTTACTCAAGATACCAAGAAGAAATCAATGTGCAGAACGTGCAATCAAAGTGATGCAGGAACTTTATGCTGCCTGCAGAAACAAAGCCAAACTGCAACTTAGATTTATTCTAGGTAAAAAAACAATGATTTTAAGTATTAATGCATTTACATAAGCTCTTTTTTATTATTACTAATGTATATAAATATACACTTGCAAAAATCGTTTTTTTTTTTTTTTTAATTCGTGGTGACCTTTTTTTAAAAGTGAGAGGAATAAGGGCTTTTTTCTTTGTTTTTAAGCAGAAGTTCATCGACTTGAGGTACAGGAACATAAAAAAAAAGTTTAAAAGGTTATAACCCTAATATATATATATATATATATATATATATATATATATATATATATATATATATATATGCCTATATATATATATATATATATATATATATGCCTATATATATATATATATATATATATATATATATATATATATATATGCCTATATATATATATATATATATATATATATATATATATATATATATACAGGACTATGTATGTATATAATTATTTATTTATATATGTTTAAATATGTATATATATTTTTGCTTATATGTATATATATATTACCTATTTTTGTCATGGCATCAGAGAGAGAGAGAGAAGCCTCCAGACGCTTCCATAGTCGTTTTCCCCCAAATTCTGCACACGGCTCTGGAAGCGTTAAAAAACATTGCATGAAAAAATTCGTTAACACTATTCACTCTGAGGGGAGGGTTTTAGTGGGTTGATAAACGTCCATGTCTTATATTACCCGGAAAATGTGGCGGGTCATTTCCATGGAGTTACACATCTCTGGAGAGAGAGAGAGAGAGAGAGAGAGAGAGAGAGAGAGAGAGAGAGAGAGAGAGAGAGAGCTGGAGGGGGTTCCATATCTCCGGTCGGATGTCTCTTACTTCACTGATGTTATGAACAAATGATTTTATTCGATTGAAAATGGTTGGTAGTTTTGGTGGTGGTGATGGCGATGGTAGTTATGATAATGGTTGTGGCAGAAGTAGTTGTTGTTGTGGTGGTGGTGGTGATGTTAATGGTGGTGGTGGTGTTGATGATGATTGTTTGATTTCTATTAACCGTGAATGCCTTACATTCAAACATTAATGTTTAAATACATAAAAGGACTTGACCAAAGAAATTACTTATATAGTACTGATGCAGAGCACATCTATCTATCTATCTATCTATCTATCTACCTATATCTAGCTATCTATCTATCTATCTATCTATATGGAGCCTCCGTGGTATAGTGGTAGAGTGTGCATTTTCGCACTTGGGAGAACGAGGGTTCACGTCCCACCAGGGTAGTATACTTTGGAAGTGTTCACCCGACCACGTACTGCTTTGGTGGACACAAGGGGTGCTGTGGTTGAACCAGTGTCTCATACTATAAAGTATGCTAGCACTCAGTCGGCTTGCGTGGGCTGATTACACTTTGTTCATAGATTACACACATGTCCAAAACCACTCCAGCATTACAGTCACACTTACAAGCACTTCTCACCCTACATACAATCTCTACCAGACAGCCTAAGCCACTTAGTAGGCTATAACGTCCCCACTTCGGTTGGGATAGGCTGGTCCTGCAGTGGACAGTCAAACGGCTGATAATGATTATATATATATATATATATATATATATATATATATATATATATATATATATATATATATATATATATATATATATATATATATCGTTAATGTACTTTTCCTTATCCTAGTCCATAGGTGTGATAAAAAAAAATAAAGATGTCAAATGAACTTTTAAAATATGTTAGTATGCAAATTAAAGTTGGACAAAATTATAAGAAGGAAATGTCCTATTGCTTTGAACATGATTACTTGTACGCTTTTTCAGGAAACATGGATTGGTGAGTTAGGCGAGTTAGTCCTCCTTTCGCAGTCCAAGATGCAATTCTCACTGAGTAGGTTCCGTTCAAGCTGTAGGGAAACTCCACAAGAATATCACACCTGCAAAAGTATGAGGACATGGTTATCTCACTATGGCGACGTCTCAGAAATATATTTTTTAATCCACTCGAAGATTATATTCAGTCACTCCTCTCTGCACAGTTCATCAAGTAATCCTAATCGAGTAAGTTCGTTTGATGTCGTAAGGTAAATTCACAAATATATCACACTTGCAAATGTTAATGCCCTTTTGAAATGTACGCTGATTCCTCGGTATTATCTTGATTGACGAAGAGAATACTCTGGCGACACTTACGAAATTTAATTGGCAGGTAGTATACAATTTGGATCTACAGGCTTCTCTACGTGTATTGGTGGAGTACGGCAGTATTCTAAGTACCAACCCAACAGAATCCTACGCACACTTAATTTAGGCAGTGCGCGACTAATTATGGCTTCATTATGACTTTTTAACTATGATTTCATTATGACTGATACCCTCCATTCCACACAACATATTCTGGATTAACCTGATCACATGCACCCTCCTTGGGGCAGTGCAAGACAATTACAGGAGGCAAGCAAGTTTACCCTTGAGTAACGAGGACAATTTATGTGGAAATCTCAGAACTACTCTAACTCTGCTTACTATTTATACCCATGTCCTTATTTTTTAATACGTATTATTACGAGTATTATTCATGTCCTTAATAAACCATACATTTTAGGCCACAGCATCCTGTTCAACAATGTTGCTGAACGTCAAGTAAGAGTGAATATCACAAGTAAACATACAATGGAGGAATGAGATCAAAATAATATCTTTTTTTTTTTTTTACTTACGAGTTCACACGGGAGTACATGGGTAGGATGGTAATGAATATTTAATACATGTAATATGGATCATTTCTTCCCATTAGTTAAGCTCATCTAGAAGTTAACTCACGTCAATGTCACAGTGAGTCCAGCATTAAAGACGAGGCCCCGAGCATTATGAGAACACATGATACTGCGCCTAGGCACGGGTTCCTTCATGATGTGCCCATATCAGGGCAATGTTTGACTGCATAAACAAACGATTTACTCTCTTGCCCTGGCTCATGTTAGTCATCTACTGAATACCCTAGAACAGGATTCACCTATGTGCCCTGTCTCATCTATAGGGCTGACTCATCTTAGAGGCAGCCACACCCCAGCCTTTGAAGCATCTTGTCCGGCAGAGTTAATCACCCCACTCAGTTCCTCTGACTCAAGTCAGTTGGGGGAACAGTTTCCAGCTCCCTCACCCACCACTCAGCGTGAATATGAACAAGTTCCACGCCATAATACATCACTGAAAACACATCCATCTGGCACACACACACACACACACACACACACACACACACACACACACAGGCCCTTACCGCAACAACTGCAACACCCACCACCTCATGAAAACCAGCCTTCTCATTCCACATATATTCATTTCTTCTCTCTGTAACCATTATATATTACTTGCACTTTAGACACTAGTCTAGCGATTGAGTATTACACAGGTAAAATTTTCAAAGGCAAGGAATCAATATAATTTATGTATCATCTGGCCACCTGCCCTTATTGTTAAAAGCATAAATAAATTATGTACATTGCCTTTCCATTGTGATTTGACCGCCAGAGTTAATGTAAATAACACACCTTAAAGCAGAGGTGTAAGTAAAGAGGAGCAACATGGAGTTGGTCATGGCCAGGGTGTTTCGGAGGATATGGAGGTGATGGGCTGAGAGGCGCGTTAGGACAAGGAGCTTCGTCGACCACACCAGGAGGTGGTTCTTGCGAGACAACCAGGTGAAGGCAGAGAGAAAGCCAGGGTCGTCACTTACCACCATCACCGTCACGGACCGGGACACCTGCCCCAGCTGGTGGCAACATCAGGATGAAATGCGTTGTAAATAATAATAATAATAATAATAATAATAATATACTCCATAGAGTCCCTGAAGACTGCCTCTGTGTAGGCGAAAACATCTGAGAAACAAAGAACGGGCACTTTTGTGTGTTCCCTTCCCACCATTTTAGCTCAACAATCCTTCTGTTAAATAACTTTAGTAAGGGCCCGTATAAAAATCCGACGTATACTGAGTTACTGAGTGACTGGCTGAGTTACCAAGAGATTTAATAGCTCGAACGTATCTAGTCTGGTCCCCATGAACACAAATCAGCCTACATAGCACTGCCGGACCTGTTCTTATACGGTAGGTAATCTAAAATGATATGGTACATGCCAAACCTTCATGTTTTGTGATTTCCTTTTGCAGCCTCCTGGGAGCCTTCAGGACAGAGAGAGTGGGGTTCTTTAACCCGAAAGTATTTAGAATGTCTTTTTTTTCTCTCAAGAATATGCTCTGGTTTCCTTTTCTGAAGATTGGCACACTGCAGTATAGAGTGTACAGTACTTGCAATCCACGAATGGAAAGAACTATATCATGGTGTTATGGGGCAGCTTGGAGCGAACTCCAGAGACCTGTGTTTTTATACTGTGATTATGTGGGTTTTATTCTCACCAACTCTCACCTCACCATGTTAATTACCTGGGTAGTGGTTGCCAATCACATTTCTTAGAGATGCAGTGAAATGCCAATAGTGTGAATATCATTATGGATTGCATTTTGGTTGATACTGTATTATGAAAAAATAATAATTATGGATTATAGTTTGGTGGGTACAGAAAAGAGTAATGAAAACAATACACATTATATCCCACCAATGTCTCCAGTTAATACATTGGTTGTCCGAAACTAATATATCAAAATTACCAGCTCAGTACGATATCTCATAAAATTCCGTTATCTGGGCTATTTACTGTTACGAGCATTAAGAATCAAGTGGGTATGTAACCACTAGGCTGCTGAAACAAATATCATAATAAAAATGCTGTTACCGTATATACCGCTCGTTAAGAAATCGTACTACACTGTAATATGTCATATGAATCACTTCAGTAAAGCGAGTAGGACATTGTGGCCACTCTGTTCAGTCAAAGACAAAAGTCGTGTCCTGAAAATTGGTGAAAACCTCTACAGAAAGACTCAAGTTTTGGTGCGCTCTGCTTTGCATCATACGGACGGTTGGTAGCACTCTTATGAGTTGCCATTTGCTCCAGGTGACGAGCTTGTGGCTGCCAGCATTTTTTTGATAACTACTAATTTGACATGATATATGTATGTTTAGTTTCTCATATCTTCTCTTTTTTAATACCATGTTAGGAAGACTGCAGTTCTGTTAACTGAAGACATGTCCCGATTCTGTTTCTACTTCTTTATTAATTTAACTTCTGCCTATGGTGGTGCCAGTCTTAACTGGCGGTTTAAGTGGGGCACGAACATCTGTACAGTGGTGCCACGTGTTCCATACCCGCTATGTGAACGGCTCTGATATATGTAATAGGCATCACAATAAGATAAACACATAAGAATATAATGGTAACGTGTTTATTATAATATATTAAAGAACAGTAAACTTATTATGCGTAAAATATTTATACGGCAATACAGAAACGTGGCATAAATATTTTACAGTGTTGCTTAAAAAAAAAGTAGTCACTTTTATTGGCTGTTACCGTATTTCTGGGGTTGGTAATAATGTCAGAATTATGATTATAAGATAATGTGCAGGAATATAAGTAAAAATATGTCAGTTTCTTATAAAAAAAACAAAAAAAACATTAAACCCTTGTGAGAGGCAACACTCACACACACCCAGTCCCACCTGGCCAGAGCTTCGTCTATCCTAGGCCTGTTTGGGGACACTTAAAAAAAAGACGCGCCAAGACTTTAACCTCCTGGGTGGTGTGGAAATAAAGTCAAATTTACAATATGTACATTATAACGTAAAAGAAAATAACCAAAATGTATCCTAAAATACCACAGACGAGAGAGAGAGAGAGAGAGGGGGGGGGGGATTGCAGACCAGGGGCAGTGTTGAGTGCAGCTGAGTGAGAGATGGAGGAAGAGAGGGAACGAAGGAGGGAGAGAGTGATTGAATGAAAACAAATCATGGTGCCACAATAGTGAGGTCATCTGGCGCCATATGTAAAACAATAATATTTTTAAATATAATTAGATATAATAAAAACAAAATAAAGAAATGAAAGCACAAGTTTATGTGACTCATAAAAGAAACAAAATTCCCAAGGGTGACGCACATCTCCCCCCAGGAGAGAGAGAGAGAGAGAGAGAGAGAGAGGCATCGCGGGTATGGAAAACGTGGCAACACTGTATAGAGGTTGGTGCCCCACCCAAACCGCCAGTTAAGAATGGTACCACCATAGCTTAAGTTGGTAACTATAAGTTGTGATTGTCATTATATGTCATCAGATGAAGTTGTTACCTATGAGGATAGAGTTAGTATATGATGGTAATCGGATGTTTTAAGTGGCGGTATGAATCCCGCAGATTGGAATTCGAGTACATAAATCAGAAGACCGAGGTGTAAACACAGCTATTTGTGTGCTTCATTCTAGGTTAAATTTGTCTCTTATGGAATAAACACTGTTTACAGGTGCTACTTTTCATCGTTATGATTATTTCCTGGTCCTGTATTGGTGTGGTAACACCACGGCGACCTGAACGATGACAGATGTCCGTGATGTTTTCCTCCCGATAGCGCCTAACCCACCTTTCTACAGTTCTGCTCACACCGAATGTTTGAACAGTCTGCTGGGGATTCATTCCTCCTAAACAAATGTACAGTATATCATGTCCTTTCTCATATTCCCAGTAGTTGGACGCATGTTGTTTTGTCCTGTCCACACCAAGGTAGCCTACATACTAGGTTTGCCTAACGTTTTGTAGTAACATGTAAGATGTAACGACCAGGCAGTCATCGTCTGACATAAAATATGGTTCACATTTCGTCTCTCAGATGCAGCAGTTCTCGTAAAAAGATGTTAATCCTTCGGAATTTCCTGGGATCGTTTAAAATTTCATCTCATCAGCAGCAGATATGAAGCTTGAGGAAAGCCAGGCCAGCCAAACACGAATATGTAGCTGTGGTAGAGCTCTTATAATGTTTCACCAGTTACACTTAAGTTTCGGACAAAACCAGGACATGCCTTTTGTCTTTGACCGTACAATAACCAACCACGCTGCCTGAAGTTCATTTGGCCATATTATTAAAACTAAGTGAGCAAGGAGAAGGAAGGGGAGGAGGAGGTGCAAGAGCGGAAGCAGTAGCAGTAGTTGTAGTAGTAGTAGTTGTAGTAGTAGTAGTTGTAGTAGTAATAGTAATAGTAACAATTGACTGTCAACTTTAAAACACCACTGAGGACACGAAATGTTTAGACTATATTGCACTGCACATGACGCAATTAGCAAGAAGGTAAAAGGGTCATGCTTCTTATATTCCAAATCATATGCTTTAAGTGTCATTAGGAACAGAGAGTTAGTCTCCCATTTCTCGGTTTCAGTTTTAATAAGTCGGACGATTAACTCAGACGTGACCTGTTTATCTAAAAAACCATGCGAGTGACTTACCTTCCTCGCTTGGGTGACCAGCGACATTAGATTTGCCTGTGTCACGTTAGAGGGATCCACATTCGTCGCAACCTTGAACACACCAACACCCCAAGCCGCATGTAACTCGCTTACGTCAAGAAACTGAGAGAGAGAGAGAGAGAGAATTACATATCACGCAAATCTTACGATCTCTTCAAGGTCTTCCTCTCTTAATTATACTAGAAACACATTAATTACAGTACATGAAAGATAATAAGTTTAATAGCAAAACAGAGGAGCTCAATTTACGACGAAACTGAAGTGCTATGGAAGGGTAGGTGTGTTGCCTCATTAGTTTGTAACGCCAGACCTTCCACTGTCTCAAAACCAAGTCAACACCTAATGAGATTTTGCTCATTTGATCACTGATTTTCAACTGGGATGGAAGTATTGTAATTCTGCTTCATTAGCTTGACTTCCTAGATTTGCAATGAAATTATTCATCACGCATATAAAGAGTTTATTGTGTCGCCCGGAACCGCTAACGCGTTAGTAGTTTCCCATCCTCACCGCACAAAAAACATTATTGGCTTGAATTCTCTTCACACTTCTCTCGTGTATTCTGAAAATCTTTAGGTCAGGTCATCATGCCATATCAGTGTCTCTCTCTTTTAAAGAAAAATGATACACTTTCTCTGTTAAACCAATTATTAGTAATGTAAATATTTATACAAGGGCAAGTACAAAAATCCGCTCTCAGGTACAAAATTCCGCTGCCAGACATAACCGACGGTAATTGTGATGGAAAAATGGCATGTCGGGAATACAAACTCGGCACACAGCTTGAATTTCTGTACAAATTGTTTCTGATGGAACTGAAAAACCTAGGACACAGCCATCTGTTATTCCACTGCTGTGAAAGAATGGAACCTAACCATTGCTAAAATTTTTAATACTGTCATCTTGACAGAAGCCTTAAATCGTTGTGGAGTTTATCGACTACAGTTTTCTATAGAGAGGCCTACAGTAGCTAGGTATTATGTAGGAGATGAGTAACCAAGCCTAATTTGGGGGAGGGAAAGGGTCAAGGAGAACTGTAAATGAGTCTCCCCTCACAATTTGTGCGGGTACTGACGTGGCTAGGGATATCAAATAACTCAAGGTAAGTAATCAGTGTCGCTGCCACTCTTCTGCCTACGCCATAGTTTCTCAAAAAGAAAGATACAACAGCATGATTTTGTAAATGGAACATGTAACAAGTCCTGTTGTATTTTATCAATTTACAAGGCTTGGTGGGTGAGTTTGGGAGAGTGTGTAAGAAACGGAATCTAAAGGTGAATGTAGGGAAGAGTAAAGTGATGGTCTTTGAGAGAGGTGAAGTCAGTGAATGTACAGCGAGGTTGGATGGTGAGGAATTGGAAAATGTGAGTACGTTTAAGTACTTGGGTAATGTGATGAGTAAGGATGGAGGTTTGGAGGGTGAAGTGCTTGAAAGGGTACAGCAGGGAAGAAAGGTTGCTGGTTCCTTGAAAGCAGTGATAAGAAACAGGGAAGTGAGCATGGAAGTGAAAAAGTTACTACATGACAGTATTGTGATACCAACTCTAACGTACGGAAGTGAAGCTTGGACGTTGTTGGAGGGACACAAGTCAAGAGTGAGAGCAGTGGAAATGAGTTATTTAAGAGGAGCCTGTGGAGTCACATGGAGAGACAGGCTGACGAATGAGGATATAAAGGAGCGTTGTGGTGTTGATGTGGATGTGATAGGAAGCGTTGTGAGGAACACACTGAGGTGGTTTGGCCATGTGGAGAGGATGGAGGGTGAAAGACTGACGAAGAGAGTGTATGTGAGTGAGGTGGAGGGGGAAAGAGGGAGGGGGAGGCCGAGGATGAGATGGAGGGATGGGGTGGAGAGGTATATGAGAGAGGGGGGTGTGAGTTGGGAGCAGGGGAGTGAAATGGCGGGGGACAGGGCGACTTGGAGGCGATTTGTTTGTGGCCACCCCAAACGGGATTGAGGCGTCTGGCAATAGATAGATAGATAGAGACAATCCTCATTCGTGTTGGTTAAAGTGTTCGCATTGTCTTGACTTGCTTCAACCACTTTCACTATTTTAGCTTTAAGGCCTCTTTCACACGAGGCCACCGGTGGTCAATTAGTTGCCTCCCATAGTTTTCATAGGAGCCTTTCATACAAGGCCACTGCGGTTGCCCGGCCAGCAACCAGCTCCCGGCTGTGGCTCGCTCGCACAACTAGTGTCTGCCACTAGCTGTAAAGCATTGTTTCAAATCGGAGCTTTCATACAGCGCCACCAGCAGGGCAAGGAGAAAGAGCACTTCCTGTGACGCCATTCTTTCAACTGGGAACCGTGCCAAGGAGTGGCTTGAGTTCAGTGGAGGACACTAGTTGCCGGCCCCTTCACACGTGGCCACCAGTGGCGGCCACCGGTGGCCACGTGTGAAAGCGGCCTAAGATTTACCTGGGTCCTTATCTCTCCATTTTGTATCACTCGGTGTTTTAACGAAACAAGTCCCCCTATTTTCGGCCCAGTCAACCAATTGTCTTAAAAAGGTTATATGGTGTTCTTACGTTGCTGCCTTCCTTCTCAGCTTTCATATGATGGATTCTCAACTTTAAATATGGTCTACCACAATAGTACAGCTTCATTAATTGTCAAGGAACAAGTGCACTTGTCCTAACCAGGGACATTGATTGGATTTTTAAAATGTGATTGAAAAGCATAATTAAGTGGTTGCTCAAGAAATTTGCAGGGTCCGAGGGGGTTTCCCTGTACAGTTGGGATACAGCGGCGTGGCAAGCAGTACGACCATGGAGGGGGGAGTGGGGAAGTATATATCATCATCATCATCATCATCATTATCATCATCATCATCATCAGCCATAACTAGTCCACTGCTGAACAAAGGCCTCCTCCGACCTTTTCCACGAATTCCTTGACTGAGCCAATCTTTGCCACGTTTTCCCTGCAAAATTCTCTATCTCATCTCTCCACCTCCTGTCTGGCCTTTTTCTGCTACGCTTACAATCTCTTAGTGTCCAGTCAGTCAGCCTCTTGCTCCATCGGTTGTCCCTTATCCTTGCTATATGGCCTGCCCATCTCCATTTCTGTTCTTTTATAACTACTATAATATCTTTGACTTTAGTCTGCTCTCTCACCTAAGTTGATCTTTTCCTGTCTCTTAAAGATATTCCCAACACTGACCTTTCCATTGCTCTCTGAGAACGGATTAATTTATTTTCCATTGATTTTTTCAGTTTCCAGGTCTCACAACCATACGTCTATCTATCTATCTATAGCCCGACGCCCTAATCCAGCAAAGGGTGGCCGCAGACAAAACGCCTCCAGGTCACTCTGTCACCCACCATTTGACTCCCCTCCCCCCAACTCACCCCCCCCTCCCTCATATACCTCTCAGCTCCATCCCTCCACCTCATCCTCGGTCTACCCCTCCCTCTCCCTCCATCCACCTCACCTACATACACCCTCTTAGTCAGTCTTTCATTCTCCATCCTCTCCACATGTCCAAACCACCTCAGTGTATTTCTCCTAATCTTTTCAACCACATCCACATCTACCCCACAACGTTCCTTCACTTCTTCATTCGTCAACCTGTCCCTCCACGTCACTCCACATGCTCCTCTCAAGTAACTCATTTCCACTGCTCTCACTCTTGACTTGTTCCCTTCTTGCAAGGTCCACGCCTCGCTTCCATACGTCAGGGTAGGGATCACAATACCATCATGCAGTGACTTCTTAACTTCCCTACTCACCTCCCTATTTCTCATCACTGCTTTCAGTGTACCAACAACCTTCCTTCCCTGCTGTACCCTTTCATTTACTTCATCCCCCAAAGTTCCATCCTTACTCATCACACTACCCAAGTACTTGAATGCACTCACATTCTCCATATCCTCACCATCCAACCTCACTGCACACTCTGTGACTTCATTCCTCTCAAACACCATAACTTTACTTTTGTTTACATTAACTTTCAGCTTCCTCCTCCTACACACTGTCCCAAATTCATTCACCAAACCTTGCAACTCCCATTCATCTTCACTCAACAATACTGTATCATCAGCAAACAGCAACACCGGAAGCTTCCAAATCTCACCCTCATTCATTAGGGCCACCCCCACATCCACTGCCCTACCTTGAACCTCCTTTACAACCCCATCCATATATATATTAAACAGCCATGGAGACATTACACACCCCTGTTTCAGTCCCACATTGAGATCAAAGAACTCACTCAGCTCACCATCCACTCGCACCGTAGCCCTAGCTCCCTCATACATACTCTTCACAGCACTCAACAATTTCCCCTCCACTCCATATATTCTTAATACCTTCCACATACCTTGCCTATCTATTCTGTCATAAGCTTTCTCCAAGTCCATGAAGGCAGCATACACTTTCCTTCCCTTCTCTAGATACTTCTCCACTAAACATCTTAGAACAAATATCTGGTCTACACACCCTTTTCCCTTCCTAAATCCCCTTGTTCTTCTCCAACTAGCTCCTCTGTCATATGCCTAACCCTATCAATGAGTATTCTACCATATATTTTACCAGTCACACTAAGAAGGCAAATACCCCTATGGTTACCACATACTTCTCTCTCCCCTTTTCCTTTGTACAGAGGAACAATTATACCTGATTTCCAGTCCTCTGGAACCCTTCCCTCTTCCCAAGCCAATCTACACAACTTCCATATCCACTCCACAACAATCTCACCCCCATACCTAAGCATTTCACCACACACTCCATCAATTCCTGGGGCCTTTCCCAGCTTAATCTTCTTCATCGCTTCCACTACTTCCGACCTACTGATCTCTTCCTCCCTCCTCTCATCTCTTCTTCTCCCAGCCATTCCCCAACCACTTATACTCACACTGCTCTCACTCTCTACATTCAACAAACCCTCAAAGTGCTCCTTCCATCTCCTCACTTTCTCTCTCTTCTCCACCAACAATCTATTATTCCTATCCTTCACTCCCCTACTATTTCCCCTTTCACACTGCCTTACTTTCTTTATCTCCTTCCAAAACAATTTCTTACTCTCCCTCCATTTCACACTCAGATTCCTCCCAAACTCTTCATCCACTTTCTTCTTACTCTCCTTCACCAGTCTCTTAACCTCCATACCAGTCTCTTAACCATACGTCATAGTTGGAATTATACATTCGTTATATACTTTTCGTTTCATACAAACTGGCAAGCTACTTTTCATAATGTCTCTATGTTAACCGGAAGCTTTCCATCCAATTGTAATGAATCGTTTTATTTCGTTATCATGATCTTTCATTATTTTTAGTATTTGTCCCAAGTAGATCTACTCCTCAACTTCTTCAAGAATTTCATCGCTTATTCTGATGACGCTCGTTGGTGTTTGTGGATTAAACATTACTTTAGTTTTGCTCTGGTTCATCTTCAGCCCTACTTTTAGACTTTCTCTGTTCAGGTCATTTAACATTTCTTGCAATGCCTCCGCTGTTTCTGAGATTAGGACAACGTTATCTGCAAATCTTAAATAGTTTAGCTTTTCTCCATCTATGTTCATTCCTTTGTTTTCCCAGTCTAGCATTCTGAATATACTTTCTAGGCATGCTGTAAATGACTTAAGTGAAATTATATCTCCCTGACCCTCGCCGTTCTCAATCTTAATTTATTCTGAGTCCTTATGTAATTTAACCGTAGAAGTTCCCTCTTTATGTTTTCGAGCAGGTTTGCAATATTCCCATTCACTCCTTGTTCTCGCAAGGAATGTATAATTGCTATGTGCTCCACTGAGTCGAAAGCCTTTTCGTAATCAAGAAAACCTAAGCACAGTGGTTTATTATATTCTGTAGTTTTCTCAATTAGCTGATTCATTGTATAGATGATCAGAGGTTGAATACCCGCTTCGGCATCCTGCCTGTTCACGAGGTTGGTTTTCCTCCAAAATTGTTGTTATTCTGTTTTTAAGGACTTTAGTGAAGAGTTTGTAAATGACTGATAATAAGCTAATGGGTCGATAGTTACTAAGATCTTTTGAGTCACATTTTTTTTTTTTTGAGTAAAAAAAACTATTGCAGTACACCATGTTTTGGGAATTTTCTTCTGTTTTATACATAGGGTAAACAAGTGAGCAAGCCTATTTTGCACGTCTGCTCCTGCATCCAACAACAAATCTGTTACTATTCCGTCTTCTCCCGGAGCCTTCTCTCTTTTCATATTTTTAAGCATATACTTACTTCGTCTGGTGTTACCTCAGGTATTTCACTTGTGTCAACTGAAAAGTTAGCTATTGGTACTATTGTCTTTGATGCATACAGTTCTTTGTAAAATTCTTCAACTCTCTTCACCATCTTATCTCTGCATTTAATGATTTCACCGTTTTTTTCTGTCAGTGATGTCATTAGTTGCCTTCCTAGTGCCATTTTGCTTCGGACCTGTTTCAGAATTTCCATTTTTGATGGTTTCTTTGATCTGATCCATGTTTCTTTTTCTTTTTTCTTCTCTTTGTCTCTTGTTGATAAGCATATTTAATTCCGCTCGTTCTTTTTCGTCTTTCTTTGTTTTTACTGTCATTTTCTTTCGTTTTTTCTTAAGCTCGAGTGTCTTTCCTAAATTTTTCTTGGCTTTGGTTGTATTAGGTTTTCTTGCTACCTGCGCTGATTCTTTTAGCACTTTTGTTAGTCTGTCATTCAGCTCATCAATGTCACATTCAGCATTACTTAGAGCCTGAAATCTGTTCCTTATTTCCAACTGAAAGGCTGTTTTGTTTTCATTTACTATTATTGGGCATATCTTTTTATCTTTAATCATCTTTCTTTCACTTCTGAACTTGAATCTGGCTGTGCAACCCACCATTCTATGATCACTACCTATATTTACTTTGTTGATAACTGTGACATTTGTGATCGTGTTATTCTTATCTGCTATAATGAAGTAGTTTTCATTCTTTGTTTCTCCATTTGGGCTTCTCCAGATCCACTTTCTCCCTGTTCTATGGTGGAAGAATGTGTTCAATATTCTCATGTTAAACATTTCAGCAAAATTTACCAGCATTTCTCTTTCTCCCACTCCAAATTTTCCCATACATGCTTCTCCATTTTTCGACTTCCCAACTTTTGCATTGAAGTCTCCCATGAGTATAGTATATGTTGTCTTTTCTTCTTCCATAATCTGGGAGATGTCATCATAGAATGTTTCTATTTCTTCATCTGGGCTTTGAGAAGTTGGTGCACATACTTATATTACTTTCAGGGTATATTTTTTGCACAGTCTAATGACAACAAATGCTGCTCTGTCAGATACACTGCTGAATTTAACAATGTTGTCTGCAAGATTTCTGTTAAGTAGAAATCCTACACCACTAACTCATTCATTTTCCCTTCCTTTGTAGTAGAATGGGTGGTTGCTGTCTTCGAGCTGAATTGCTTTTTCTTCTTTTCTGTGGGTCTCAATCAAACCTACAATATCCCAACTAATGTTTTCCAGTTCAGTCATTAGGTTATCAAGTTTGTAATCTTCTGCAAGGCATCTTACATTGTATGTATAGATCTTCATGGATTTCAATTCGTTTAATAACCAAGAGTCTAATTTTCCAACACAGTGCCTACTTACTTTCGGTGGCACACTGCCCGTAAGCACAGGAGGCAGTGTGGTTGAACCTTTAGTAGACGATGATCCAACAGGAACGCCCGTCATATCATTTGCAGTAGAACTCATGTTTGGTTGGGAGGATTGTAGCAAAAAATCTCATCTCCCTGCCACAGTTTCTGGTGAGCCGTAACTTTTCTGCCACCTTATTTGTTATAATCGGTGGAGCCCTATATATCTATAGGGGGTCCCATGGTCCGCGCCGTCTAAGACGGTACCTCGTATATCTACAAGGCCTTCCCCTATCCGCCACCCAGGGACGGGCCAGGTAGCAGTGGGATCCTGCCCCTGGGGAAAGTATATCTATCTATTCATCTCTCTCTCTCTCTCTCTCTCTCTCTCTCTCTCTCTCTCTCTGGATATATATCTATCTCTATCTATCTATATCTCTATATATCTATATCTCTATATATATAAAACTATATATATATATATAAGAGAGAGAGAGAGAGAGAGAGGGAGGGAGGGAGACTGCACTGAATAGAGAATACTTTACATCATTAAATATACAGTAACTTAAAATGTCTACACTGAACAGATAATGAATGAATTTATTTTTCCTTTCTTTGTATATGTTTAGGAATGGCTTTATTCTTCTATTTATTTGACTGAACGAAAATTTTCTCACAAACCCGCACATACTCGTCTGATGCTTTAAGTTCTTCCATGTTCAGTTCCCGGTACACGGAGATCGCTAGGTCGTGGGTCGAGTTGGGGACGTATTGGGGGTAGGGAGCGTCAGCGATTAATTGTGGAAATGTGTACCCCCACCCCAGCCCTTGCTATGTTACTGTTGGGGTGGCCATGCACATATCAGGGATGGCCAGGGCCACCCCGGCTGCCTCTCCAACTACTCCATCGTCCTAACCATGTTTGTTCCTTCACCATAATATCATGGTTTTAGGCACTGAATGACGTGCTTAGTGTAGAGCTTGTAGGAAAAACATAGCTACAGAGTATTCATGTTAGAACATAAGCTATACATTATTCCAACTTTTCCATCCTAAGGTTACAATAAAAATCCCAGTACGGTAGCACTAAATGTAACATCCATTCCTTACCAGCGTCTGTACTACACCGATCGCCTCAACTACTGTCTATTCTTCCGACCCTCCCAGTTTTGGGACGGAGTATCTGTTTTTATGCACGGCTTAAGATAAAAAGTATAATCACTGATGATTCTAAGCGGTGTTGCCAATGCATCTAATCCATTAATCTGTTTTTTACTATTGTTTCTGTAAACCTTGAGTGTCTATATACAATTGTCAAAAATAATGAGTTATGGTCAATATCACTGTGCCGACGGCAAAAACAACGAAAAAGCATTGAACACAACCCACTGAACGGAGGAGTGGGGCCGAAGCAGGTACCAGTGAACCATTGTATTTTTGTTTCTTATGTACTGTAGGTTCTTTTCTCTCTTCTAACAAGATGCTCCTGTAGGCAAAAATATAAATTCTCTTAATTCATATTTCTCTTATGGTCGGAAATTCGTTCTTACCTTCATATATATATATATATATATATATATATATATATATATATATATATATTGTTACGGAACAGAGAAAGATAATGTGCACTTTAAGTGAGAATACTAAAAAATCACTACTGTCCCGTAAAGTTCCAGGTTCAAAACAAAAGAGTTAGGTAAAATTACAAGTTAAAGTTTAATGCTTAAACTAACAACAAAACATTCAGGACTCATAAGGATAATGTAATGGCAAATAAACAGGTTAAATATATGGTTAACTGCAATAGCCTCTATTAACACGAAATTAGCAAGAGTAAATTTATCTAAGTCAGCCCTGATAAAATGAGATACCAGATAATACTCAGTGAATGCCAGATAAATTATTACAGATACAAACTATTATCAAAAATGACTGACATAAAACCCAACATCAATCAAAAACCTCACTAGGCCTAAGAATTAACCTTATGCTACACAGTGCAAGAAAAATGCAATAACACTTATACTCAAATTACACACAGCTGCTAGATGTTTGGAGATTTCTTGAGCACTCACAATAATAATATCTGTACAGGGGAGGACAGAGATGTGAACAAAATGAGGAGCAGATCTAAGTGGCAATGATGCAGAGACTGAGCTCATTATATAGGGGCCAGGAGAGCTTGATACAACTTGTAAGAAGGACGCGCAAATGAAGCCATGGGGACAAAAAGCTGAAAATCCCGCTCTGAATAACAGAGAGAACGACTTACTCTACTATAACGGTAGAAGGGGGGGACTGAGGCAGAACACGCTCGTGATCAAACATGCAGCATACTGTGCGTTAAAATTACACAAAGGATGATGAAATCATAGGCTATGTAACACCTCCCCACAAAGAAAAAGAAATTTACAAAGGAAATTTCTTATTACTCTAAAACAATCTGTACATGGCATTACAGAACATGCAAATGTCTTTCCTAATGTTACAAAACATGAGATCTCCCTAGCACGTTCAGTCATAGGTACTTGCCAGTATCCCTTTAACAAATCAAACTTACTTATGTACCTAGCCTTTCCGATCTTGTCTATGCAATCTTTCACACGAGGGAGAGGGTAAGTGTCTGTTTTAGTTATCTGATTAACACGTCTGTAGTTGATACAAAGCCTCTGTGACCCACCTGGCTTAGGGACTAGAGTGACAGGAGAACTCCACTCGCTCTGACAGGGCTCAATCATCTTGTGGTCCAACAGGTAGCCAAGCTCCTTCTGGATGAGAGGAACTTTCACTGGGTTCACACGGTAAGGAGGCAATTTAATTGGCTTTGTGTCTCCAACATCGACATCATGCATCAACACAGTGGTTCTTCCTGGAGTGGCACGGAACACTTGCGGGTACTCCTGCAGTAATGCCGAAAACTCCTGCCTTTCCTTGGGAGGTAGATGAGAAAGCTTAGTCTGGAGATCATTCATGATATCAGGATTCTTCCCCAAACTATCACTCAGGCTCATACTGCATGGGAGAGCTTCACTTGCAGACTCGGGTGGAACAGCTACAGTGCAGACTGGATTATTTTCGTCCCGCCTGTGATATAACTTTAGCATGTTGATGTGACATAGTTGCTTGCTCTTTCTACGATCTGGTGTGGCGATGACATAGTTGACATCACTGAGTTTCTTCTCCACGAAATAAGGGCCACTAAACTTGGCTTGAAGAGGTTGCCCATGAACTGGTAGCAGAATCAAACCCTGATCTCCTGGCTGAAAGTGGCGTAACCTGGACTTCTTATCATACCAAGTCTTCATCTTCTCCTGAGCAGCTCCTAAATTCTCTCTCGCCAGCTGTAAAGCAGTGGACAGCCGTTCTTTGAACTTCATCACATACTCCAGCAGGTTGACGTCATCTTCCTTCCGACAGCCAGCATTCCTTGAGTAACTTAAGGGGTCCTCTTACTTCATGGCCAAACAGTAGTTCAAAAGGTGAGAAGCCCAGTGATTCATTTGGAGATTCTCTTGCGGCAAACACAACGAATGGAAGACCTTTATCCCAGTCTTTCTGATGTTCCAAACAGTATTTCTTGAGCATCGATTTGAGTGTTTGATGATATCTCTCCAACGCTCCTTGGGTCTGGGGATGGTAAGCTGAAGACGTGATCTGGGAGATGCCCAACTCTTTCAGAGACTGCTTGAAAACATTTGACATGAAGTTACTTCCCCGGTCTGACTGTACCTCCTTGGGCAGACCAAACTTTGTGAAGAACCCCAGCATTTCCTTAACCACGTTCTTTGCTGAGATATTTCTAAGTGGAATGGCTTCAGGATAACGAGTAGCCATATCAATCAGGGTCAACACATAAGAAAATCCTGAAGAAGTCTTAGGAAGAGGGCCCACAATATCCACCAACACACGGGTGAAAGGCGCCTCAAAAGGAGGAATGGGAACTAGAGGTGCAACCTTTTCGGTCTGATTACACTTCCCCACAACTTGACAGGTGTGACAAGACTTACAATACCAGGAAACATCCCTGAAGATACCTGGCCAGTAGAAGTGTTTCAAAATGCGTGCCACAGTCTTCCTCACTCCAAGGTGTCCTGCCAAACTGGAATCATGAGCCACTCTAATGATATCCTGCCTACAAACACGAGGGATGACAACTTGATGTACAACCTCCCATTCACAGTCGGCTGATGCTGTTGGGGGTCTCCACTTCCTCATAAGTACTCCTGACTTTACATAATAACAAGTAGAAGCACCGGCTGACTCTTCTTCACTGTAAGCAGAGTTAGCTAGACCTTTCAACTCAGGGTCAGCAACCTGCAACTCAACCAACTCTTGACGAGACAAATTATCAACACTACGGGGTACTGCCTCATCTGGTGAGTGGTCCAAATTAGCAAGAAAAGTGTCAGCTGGGATAACATCATCATCATCATTATCCTCTAAATCACCAGTAACTTTAGACTTAGCCCTAGTGACAGCACATGCAGGGAACACATCAGGGACATCACAATCCTGGGACACAGCCACTGGCTCACTAGACAACTGAGAAGCTGGACACACTTGACTTCCACCAATATCATTTCCAAGTAAGAAAGTTACATCTGACATTGGGAGTGTCTCAACCAACCCAACCATAACAGAACCATTAACAAAACCAGACTCTAAATTCACTCTGCACAGAGGGACAGAGAAGTAATTATTCCCTACACCTTGTAAGATTACAGTTTCATCAGAGGAATTAACATTAGAGCCTAGAACACTGGTCAGCATAAGGGATTGGCAAGCACCTGTATCACGATATATTTTAACTGATTTCCTGTCATTACTGTCCAGAGGACTGACAAAACCATCAGACAGGAAATTAGCACATGAACTCTTGAGAGTGTCACCCACGTTACTGCTCAAAAGAGGAGCTCCATCATGAGAATTTAAGTTACCCCTCAAAGCAGGTTCAGTTAACTCAGTTAAAGAATTCTGGGAACTCTCAAGAGTGGACACTAGACCAATTGACTGAATATTTAAAGACTCCTTTTTGTTCACATCACGCTGTCTCCTGAAACATTTCTCCGTAGTATGACCAAGCTTACTACAATAAGTACATTTACTTTTCTGAAATCTAGAGGTGGAGCTGGTATTTACTTCCTTAGAAACATCATCTTTATTCTCTTTCCTGTTACCTGTACTCTGAGTAGAGGCAACGTACTTACTCTCAGCTTTCCCTTTTTCTCTAGAATATCTCTTGTGAGTGAGAACATATTCATCAGCTAAAACTGCAGCATCAGACAAATTATCTATCCTTTCCTCATCAAGATATAGACTTACATCTTTACTAATACACCTTTTGAAGTCCTCCAGCAAAATCATCTGCTTAAATTTACCAAAATCAGAATCCACATTCTTAGAATTTAACCACTGCTCTAACAGATCTTCTTTGATTTTTGCATACTCAACATGGGATTGCTTATCTTGCTTGTAAGTTGTCCTAAATTTTACTCTATAGGCTTCAGGAACAAGCTCATAGGCCTTGAGAATCAAGCTCTTAACTACATCATAATTATCACATTGATCCTGAGGCAAAGATGCATAAGTTACTTGAGCTTTACCGGTGAGAACAGTTTGAAGGAGTACTGGCCAATACTCCTTGGGCCAATTAAAACCTGTAGCTACCCTCTCAAACAACTGAAAATACTTTGTTAAATCAGATTCATTAAAAGGAGGGACAAGTTTAACATTTTTAGCCACATCAAAATCATCAGAGCAAGATGATCCAGTTCCACACTGTTTCATGCGATACTCATGGTCTGCCTGAATCCTAGCAATTTCAACTTGTGCCTCAGCCTCCTTAGAACGGGCCTCCGCCTCCTTAGCCTTAGCCTCCTGCAGGGCTAGCTGTAACTTAGCTAATTCAATTTGCGTTTGCTCATTTGGAGGAGTTACATTAAACAAGCTTTCATTAATCATGTCAACAATTTGATCTTTAGAATGATGAGAGCGAACAGGAATTCCCAATTGTTGAGCAACAAGCTTAAGTTCATTCTTTGTTCTGTTTTCTACATCACACACTGTTTGCACATTTGACAAAAAATCTTTGGCTTCATCAAGTGTAGTAATAGTAGACATAATTAATAAGTAACAGTCACAAAATATCAAGCAATATCCTTATGATAATATCCTGAATATCCTGATATGAGGTCGCCAAATTTATGTTACGGAACAGAGAAAGATAATGTGCACTTTAAGTGAGAATACTAAAAAATCACTACTGTCCCGTAAAGTTCCAGGTTCAAAACAAAAGAGTTAGGTAAAATTACAAGTTAAAGTTTAATGCTCAAACTAACAACAAAACATTCAGGACTCATAAGGATAATGTAATGGCAAAAAACAGGTTAAATATATGGTTAACTGCAATAGCCTCTATTAACACGAAATTAGCATGAGTAAATTTATCTAAGTCAGCCCTGATAAAATGAGATACCAGATAATACTCAGTGAATGCCAGATAAATTATTACAGATACAAACTATTATCAAAAATGACTGACATAAAACCCAACATCAATCAAAAACCTCACTAGGCCTAAGAATTAACCTTATGCTACACAGTACAAGAAAAAATGCAATAACACTTATACTCAAATTACACACAGCTGCTAGATGTTTGGAGATTTCTTGAGCACTCACAATAATAATATCTGTACAGGGGAGGACAGAGATGTGAACAAAATGAGGAGCAGATCTAAGTGGCAATGATGCAGAGACTGAGCTCATTATATAGGGGCCAGGAGAGCTTGATACAACTTGTAAGAAGGACGCGCAAATGAAGCCATGGGGACAAAAAGCTGAAAATCCCGCTCTGAATAACAGAGAGAACGACTTACTCTACTATAACGGTAGAAGGGGGGGACTGAGGCAGAACACGCTCGTGATCCAACATGCAGCATACTGTGCGTTAAAATTACACAAAGGATGATGAAATCATAGGCTGTGCAACAATATATATATATATATATATATATATATATATACTCCTTACTCGATCTCTTTCCGATATCCACTACCCACAGTAGGAAGCATTCTGACTGGTTGTTAGTCTTTCCCCTGGCTCGGACGCTAACGTGTGGGATGGCTGATATCACAACTCTAACGAAGTTCCTTGAGAACAAGGAGTTTGAGCGAGACAACGCTAATATACTAGAGGTTCCAAGGAGACACAATAAACGCCTATACTCATAAGTAATAGTTCTTGCTCCCACTCTAGTTCTACATTGGCCTGGAAAAGTTGAGGCAAGGATGTCACTGTAAACGAAGCCCTGTTAACGATAAAGCATTTCTCAAGCATCCCAGTAAGGTTTCAAACTACCACCATAACACTGGACACGACCAGGTCTTCATTCGGTGTGAGACTTGACCACGATTCCACCAGCCCGTACACCGGGACAGGCCCGTAAGACCTTCAGTCCTTGACTTGCACTAAGTTCAGGGATCTTTAAATGAACGATGTTAAATCTGGCTCTGAATTTTTCCTGGAGGGAACGATCTTGCAGGATTCCAGCCTTCGGTTCCTTCCTTCTTACATAAAACAGGAACAAAAGGTGAGCAGAAACTATGGTTCACGAGTGTATCCACAACTAATGACTGAGAGGCCTCTGTATCTCCACTCACCACTGATGTCTGCTGAGTGACGAGGAGAATGGAGGACTTGTCTTTGGAAGCTGCTCTCAGTACGGCGTTCAAGGCTATGCCATACCCAGCTTCCTCAGTGTCGTTGTCTGAGAGAATGATCTGTGAGTATAATATATTTTTCGAGCATCGAATCCAGGCTGTTACAAGAAATACGGATAGCAGTCGTCTAGCGAAAGAGAAAACAATAAATACACTTTACAATCTCTTAGGGTATTTCTAGACCATTTCACTTACCTCAAGAGACAAGCTTCGATCTAAAGGGGTTAGATAAAGTCTTCATTTTCAAATCCTCATTTGAACAACAGCGTCTGCTACCAGCAATTATTATATGCTGATATATATATATATATATATATATATATATATATATATATATATATATATATATATATATATATATATATATATATATATATATATATTTATTTATTTATTATATATATATAATATATACACTCACTCAATATAGTGCTGCTCTCGGGTGTCTGCCCTGTCCTCTCCTCCATCCTTCTTTCCTTCCATCTTCTTCTATCATCCTTCCCTTCATTCTTTCCTCGTCCTTCTGCCTGCGGGTGACTTTACACCCCCTTTTCTGTCTTTCATTCCTTCATTCTTTCCTCTCTTTTCTACCTGTGGGTGATTCTACATTGAGTGACAAGCCAAATGGTTTCCTGTACACAAGGAAACCATTTACTACGCTGGGTGGTAACCATATAACCAAATTTTGGCTCCTGGTGGTTAATTGGGTAATTATTGTGCTCCAATCGGATTGAGCCGGTGAAAGTTTACATCCAAGGGGTGGTTGGGGTTTATTGCTCAAGTAATGCCACTCAGGGATGAGTGAGGCTCGTCACTCTCATCTTAAATGTCAGGACCAACTGCCTCGTTCCGGGCTCCTACGCTCCCCATGGGGCAACGTAGGACTGGATATATATATATATATATATATATATATATATATATATATATATATATATATATATATATATATATATATATAACCGGCCCACGCAAGACGACCGGATCCAAGCATACTTTATAATAAGTGACACTGGTTTAACCACAGCATCCCTTGTGTCCGCCAATGCAGTACATGGGCGGGTGAACACTCCCAACATTTATTACCCTGGCGAGGCGAGAACCCTGGCTCACCCGTGTATGAAACGCACACTCTACCACTGTACCACAGAGGCTCCATATATATATATATATATATATATATATATATATATATATATATATATATATATATATATATATGACGTTGTCTGGCTGAAGGGAATGGCTGTAGGGAATTGAAAATGCTTCATATTGCTGAACAAACAAATACATATTGTTCCTATTGCCTTCCGTGTTAGAGAGGGGTGATGCCTTCATGTGGTCGCACCGATGTAACTGAGCTTCTCCCCTGCCCAATTATACACACATTTCTCATTGCCCATCATGTGCCCTTATAGGGGGATGGTGGGGTGCAGGTGTGGGCATCTTCAGTCAGCAGTCCAGCGGATTCACATTCAGTTAGGCCTGGGGTTGGCACTACCTGTCACTAACCTAAAAACGTTTGTCAAAAAAAAAAAAAAAAAAAAAAAAAAACATCAAGGGACATTACGGTGATGCTATGGTTATTTCTGAAACAGAACCTGACTACATGAAAGGTCTCTACTAAGCTAACTATAATCATGTAGAAAGAACAAAAACGCGTCAATGTACTGTAGAGAGGAGCAATCTGAGTAGCCTCTGGCAGTTTCTATGTAAGTTAACAGTTTAAATATACAGTAAAAGCCAAACTGGTGTTTTCCGAAACACATGTAAACGACCAGTGGACATTTATGTGTCCACTTCGCTGTGCCATTTACACACATGCTCCAAACGGGTAGTCGGTGAATGCTGTTAGATTAATCTGGTTGATATCTGACGGAAATGCATTAATGGGTTTTATATTTTAGATTGCAATTTGGATTTTAAATGCATATGTTTTCCCTGCTCTAGATTGTGAGTTTGCAAATGCGAGTAGATTAAATCTGTGTACACGATTGCTAGCGAAAATACAATAATGGACTTTGTATTTGTATTGCAGTTTAGAGTTAAAATAGATTAAACCTTTTCCATATCCTCTCTCTTGCTAACATATTCGAAAACTTGCAGTTCAGTGAAACCTTGACCAACATCCTAAGTCCTCCATTGGCTCTGTTTCTTGTAGCTGTTTTCTTTGTCTGTTATCCTTTCATAAAACAGCCAGTATGAAGTGTGGTGGAGCGTCGTGCTCTGTGTCAGTGTTAATGAAGGAGATATTCAAACTGTAAACAGAATTTGGAAAATATTTGTTCATTCGCGATTAACAGATACATAAAAAGAGCGCCTTATAACCTCTTGTTATTTTTGTTCTGCTTGGAGAAAGGTTTGAGTTACATCATCCCTATATCAATACCTGTTACATTATTTTAGTACTAATAACTATACCACTGTTGTTGCTTCAAGTTATATGTTACTTGTTGCGTTAATTACATTACCAGTTACATTATCTTACTTGCTTCCTTGAACTTCATTACCAGTAATTACATATCGGCTGTTACCTTCATTTATGTCATACATTTCATTTATATTACCTGCAGTTATACTTCAGTTGTTACTTTTAAGTTGGTGGTAGGTGGGGGTGCTCGCCATCCACTCATTCGATGTAGTGCTGCTTTGGGTGTCTGCCCTTTCCTCTCTTTCTTCCTTCCTCTTCTGTCTTTCTTTCCTTCATTCTTTCATCTTCCTTCTGCCTATGGGTGACTTTACACTCCCTCTTCTTTCTTTCCCTCACTCTTTCCTCTTCTGCCTATGGGTGATTCTTCACTAAATGACAAGCCAAATGGTTTCTTGTACACCAGGAAACCGTTTACTACGCTGGGTGGTAACCATATAACCAGATTATGGCACCTGGTGATTTAATGGGTAATTAAGGTGCTCCAGTCGGATTGAGCCTGTGTAAGTATATATTCAAGGGTGGTTGGGGAGTATTGCTCACGTAATGCCACTCAGGGATGAGTGAGGCTGGTCATTCTCATCGTAAATGTCAGGACCAACTTGCTTAGCCCAGGGCTCCCACGCTTCTCATGGGATAACATCGGATTGGATGATGGATGGATGAATTGTTACTTTGAATAAGCTGTTTTGCTTATTACCTTGAGTTATATTACAAATGTACCTCAACAATTACCTTGAGTTTTATCTTAACTTTTACCTGACATGAGAGACGTTGCAATCAGTGCTGGGGAGACTGCAGCAACACAGACCGATAGCCACAGTTCGAAGACAGCTCCCACTTTCTTCATTATTAGGTTATCTGAAGAAAAGTTAGTTTATGGATAATATTTAATCTCTCCTTTGTAGGAACTTTTATTTTTACTGCTATTACTACTGCTGCTGCTGCTGCAACAACAACAACAACAACAACAACAACAACAACAACAACTACTACTACTACTACTACTACTACTACTACTACTGCTATTATTACTACTACTACTACAGCTACTACTGCTATTACAATTACAATTACAGTTACTACTGCTACTTCTACTACTACAGCTACAACTACTACTACTACATCGAAATGTGTATGTATACAGTATATGTAAATATAATTTTGCGCAAATAGTTGCAGCAATTAAGACCAGTACTTACGTCTCTAAGTAATCATAATCATGCAGTATTGTAATATCGTAGGCCTACACGCAATTGCTTTCTGGTATCGGTAGACCTATATGGGGAGTAGACCTATATGAGGAGTGCAGATGTGTAGGCAATGTTTATGACAAGCTTTAGTCTTCAGTAATGTTGTACACTGTAAGGCATATGATGTATACTGTATCGTATGCAATGATTGACTTACTGTTATTATTATAATCATCATCATCGTCATCATCATCATCATCATCATCCGGACCAATTTCCCACCCTAGGGCAGGGTGAGGAGTAGTAACGTCCAGACAGGCAAAGTTTGCCCAGTTGAATGGGCCACGCTTCCATTTGCTCATCATTCAAGTCCTCGAAATCCTGGCTCCATCTGAGAGGCCCAAAAAGTTTCACCACGTTCTGTATCGTCACATATATTACAATTATTATCATTATTATTATTATTATTATTATTATTATTATTATTATTTTCTTCTTCTTCTAATGAATACTAATTCATAATTTTTCCTTTTCAGGTTACACTATGATAGTCTCTATTCTCCTTTCACGCTTTCCTGTAAAATGTCCACGCCAGTTTTTCTATACGGCGTGGTGTTCTTTCTGACTTTTTCCTGCCGGCTTCGGCTGGAGGGTTTGGAGGGCGGGGGAGAGCCTTCTTCTTTGCTATTTTTATCTCATTCTAGTAGTTCAGTTACTCTTCTAGGAGCTGCCTAGCATGGGCCAACCGGCCTACTGCAGTTATCCTCTCTTCTTATGTTCTTATGTATGTTCTTCTTTTTCTTCTTAGTGGTAGTAGTAGTAGAAGTAGTAGTAGTAGCAGTAGTAGTAGTAGTAGTAGTAGAAGTAGTAACATTATTATTATTATTGCTTCCAGATATTTATTCATCATAGATGTGACGTCTCACAGAGAAAGTTTAAATAGACATAGTTTTTACCAGTCTCAGTACGGAATATTTTTCCTGAATTAAACACAGTCATGTGGAGCTAAAAAGAACAAACTAACTCCAAAAGTCACCATCGAAGTGAAGCAGTCAGTCTCTTCAATATAAAGACGTAGTAGAGGAAATGTGCCCCCAAAGGCAATGTTAATAAATTCCTGGTCTTACTCTGCACTTGGCGGTTTACCTCCAAGCTGTTGAAGTCTACGCTGTGTGTTATTGGGCTGTGGCGTGTATCTAGTTAACTCTTGTTGTCTGGTGATGGAGAGGGATGCCATCTCGCGGTGGTATCAGTGTAACAGGTCGGCTCCGTTGCCCGGATAATTAAACGTCCAACACCTTTTTCACGAAATGAGGATGGTTGACTGCACGAGGAGGACAACTTCACCCTGCAATCCACCGGGTTCATATTCACATGAGCCTGGAGTTCCAACTATTATTATTACTACTACTACTACTACTATTACTACTATTACTTACAACTACTTACTACTAAGTAACATCAAGGACTACATCAACGTTGATCATGAAGTGCTACTACTATTACTACAGCAAATTCTATTCTTGCTGTATTCAGAAGCTACCATCGTAATTTCAGGTTTTTCTTGCTGTCTCCAGACGATTTTGTATAACCTAAGGGAGGCGTTTCGAGCTAGGGGGATTTGCTACAGCCTTCATAAACCCCTGTATTAGTATTAAAACTTCTTCCTAAATGGAAAATATAGTCGTGTGGTGGGAGCACGAACAGAGAGTAAAATGATGTCGTTGAAGTGAAGGGGTTAACTGTTTCATTACGTGTGTGTGTGTGTGTGTGTGTGTGTGTGTGTGTGTGTGTGTGTGCGTGTATGTGTGTGTGTGTGTGTGTGTGTGTGTGTGTGTGTGTGTGTGTGTTTATTCATCTCCTTAAGGCGTGGACAAAGCCATTTGCAACCCTTCCATTTCCAATGATCTCTATGATGCTACTTACGTAGGCCTGTATATACTCATTGCCATTGGTCAATATGTCTGTCACTAGGTATACTCCATCATATCTACTAATCTAGATGTACTATCTCCCATGTAACATATATAGACATTGCTACGTTTTGTAACTGAGATGTCTGTCGCTACGCATAATTTAAATGTATATACCAATGAAGCATCACAATATGCTGTATGTATTGTGTTAATATATATATTAAGTAGGCCATATTTACGCATTACCATTTGTCACAAACGCTTATGCCAATATGCCCCTTTTTATTTTATAATCTTTGTATTTATGTGTGATGTAGCAGCATGTAAATTCTGGGCCAAAATTACTCTTACAGCTGGATAACTCCTCCTTTATTGGCCACCCATGTGGTCATCATTCACTGACGCTGCCTCTTCACAGGATGAGGAAGGGGCATCCTATAAACTAGCCCTACGGGGTCAAATGAAATTCTCCCTAAGGATTTCCCACTTCACCTGCCCCTTGTTTCTCTCCGTCTTTGTGCCGTGATCTGTAATCTCTTTCCCTTGGACCTCACCTTCCTTACCCTACAGCCCCCCCTACCACCCCTAGCCAATACCTCAACCCACTCACACCCCCACTGCCTTCTGCTATATATACGGGAGATGTGGTGTATATTCAGCAACTGTATTCTTAGGAAGCCGTGAGTTGAAACGTCAATACATACTTAGTCCCACATCGGGGTTTCTTTTTTCTCCAATTTGTCAACAAAAAGTTAATCAAGGTTATACGTCTTTGAGGAACACTTGATATCGGACGATCCATTAGTTTGAAACCTAAGGATAATTTCACCATTTTCGTAATGAATATATCAGTTTCATGTGAAACTTGGTACTTATTTATTTCACATCATAAAAACAATTTATCAGCAATTTCGCCAGGTTATGAACGTGGTTTAGTGTTTAATCATAAATGAAGGGCGTCCTTCAAACTAGCAAATTATGGGTGTAATATATCCTCTCGGACGACTGCAGACACCATTAAAACATGTCTTCTTTCAAATAATCAAGCGTGTTCAGCTTGCATATATATATATATATATATATATATATATATATATATGTGTGTGTGTGTGTGTGTGTGTGTGTGTATGTCAATATGTATATGTATGTATTCACGTATATATATGTATATATGCCTATACAGTATATTAAGACTGTTTAAATAACATCTCGTGTACTACATACTGATATTGTAGAACTAAAACTAAACATGTGTTATTCCTATATCTGTGTTTATAACTGACGCACAGATTGATTGTCGTGGGTGCGGCAATACTGGGCTGATCTTCTCAAGCATTTTTTTTTTTTTTTTTTTGGGGGGGAGACGAGGGAGGGGACAAGGGAAGGTTAGGCGGATTATTTGACCAGAGGTGAGAGTTTCACCTGAGGTGAAAGTACGGCTGTGTGTAGCACTATCAGACAAGGATATGTAAGCACTCATGTTGATATGTATATATTAATCATCGGTGCTCTTTCTCTTACATAAATTGCTTCTAACATGTTCAGTTTTCCTCGGTCATTGCAGTGTGTGACACTTTTAATGTTCTGGGCTTTACTGTTTCTATCAGCCTCAGTTCTGTGGTATCCTAGATGATGATGATTGAAGGCTGCATCCTGTACGTGTGTGTGTGTGTGTGTGTGTGTATAATATATATATATATATATATATATATATATATATATATATATATATATACACATATATATATGTATATATACATTATATATGTATGTATATATGTATAGATAGATAGACAGATAGATAGATAGATAGAGTAGATAGACATAGATAAATAGATAGATAGATTATATATATATATATATATATATATATATATATATATATAGCCTCCGTCGCAAAACAGGTTAGTTTTATCCTACTGTGGTACGAGTACAGTGGTAAAGTGTGCGAGTTCGTACACTGATGAACGAAGGTTCGCGCCCCGCCAGGGTAATAAACTTCCGGAGCGTTCTTCAGGCCACGTACTGGTTTGGCGTACACAAGGGGTGAAGTGGTTGAACTAGTGTTGCATACTATAAAGTATGCTTGCACCCAGTCGGCTTGCATGGGGCAATTACAATTGGTTCACAGACTACACACACATCCAAAGCCACTCCAACACTACAATTACACTTACAAGCACTTCTCACCCTATATACAATCTCTACCAGACAGCCTAAGCCACTTGGTAGAGATACATTGGCTGTATCGTCCCCACTTCGGTAGGGATAGGCCGGTCCTGCAGAGGACACTCAAACGGCTGATGAGATGATAGAGAGAGAGAGAGAGAGAGAGAGAGAGAGATAATCCCTCAACTTCACAACTAGGAGACAAAAGTTAAATCACAACAGCTAAATTAGTTACAACATGCGAATTAATAATACACAGGCAGTTATCGATTGCAGCATCATAACTGGATCAATGCAGGTGAAAAACTAATGCCCACTCAACGGCCCGCTGAAGAGAGAACAGCTTTTTATTTCCATCACTATGTCTTGTTAGTTCCTCATACCGGGGAGTTTATCAAGTGTGGTGTTTGGTTAACATGGACTGACCTTTTTAAGTACGTACCGCGATTCATTAATATCTGTTCAATAGGAAAAGGCCTGGGAGGAAGGTAGAGTCCCGGAGGATTGGAAGTCAGGTACAATTATTCCCCTGTACAAAGGAAAAGGGGAAAAAGAAGGGTGTGGTAATCATTGCGGCATTTGATGTAATAGGAAAAGTATATGGTAGGAAACTTATTGACAGAGTTAGGGAAATAATAAAGTAATTAGTTGGAGAACAACAGGGAGGTTTTAGGAAGGGTAGAGGTTGTGAAGATCAGATATTCATTTTTAGATCTTTAGTGGAAAAGTTTCTAGAGAAGGGAAAGAAGCTGTATGCGGTTTTCATGAATTTGGAGAAAGCATATGACAGTGTGGATAGACAAGGATTGTGGAAAGTATTATGAATATATGGAGTAGATGGAATGTTGTTGAATGCCATGAAGTGTATGAATGAGGGTGCTAAGGCTACAATGTGTGTGGATAGTGAACAGAGCGAATTTTTCCATTAAAAACTTGGATTGAAACAGGGATTTGTCCAGTCTCCATGGTTGTTCATTCTGTATACAGATGGGGTTATAAAAGAGATACAAGGTAGGGCAGTGGATGTTGGAGCGGCCCTAACGAAAGAGGGCAGTGTTTGGAAACTCCCTTTACTGTTGCTTGCAGATGATATTGTGTTGTTAAGTGAAGACGAAGGGGAGCTGCAAGGCTTGGTGGATGAGTTTGGGAGAGTAAGAAACGGAATCTAAAGGTGAATGTAGGGAAAAGTAAAGTTATGGTCTTCGAGAAAAATGAAGTCAGTGAATGAACAGCGAGGCTGGATGAGGAGGAAATGGAAAATGTGAGTGTGTTTAAGTACTTAGGTAGTGTGATGAGTAAGGATGGAAGTTTGGGGGGTGAAGTGATTGAAGGGTACAACAAGGAAGAAAGGTTGCTGGTTCCTTGAAAGCAGTAATAATAAACAGGGAAATGAGCATGGAAGTGAAAAGGTTACTACATGACAGTATTGTGATACCAACTGTAACGTATGGAAGTGAAGCTGGACCTTGCTGGAGTAACAGAAGTCAAGAGTGAGATCAGTGGAAGTGAGTTATTTGAGAGGAGCCTGTGGAGTCACATGGAGAGACAGACTGATAAATGAGGAAGTGCTGGAGCATTGTGGTTTGGATGTTGATGTGATAGGAAGCGTTAGGAGAAACACACTGAGCTGGTTTGGTCATGTGAAGAGGATGGAGAGTGAGAGACTGACGAGGAAAGTGTATGTGAGGCAGGGGGGAGACAGGGAGGGGGAGGCCGAGGATGAGATGGAGGAATGGAGTGGAGAAGTATATGAGAGAAGGGTGTGAATTAGACACTTCACCAGATCCTGTTTCAGAAATCTGCCACTAGGTTCGCTTCCGTCGCCCAGCTCTGATGCGGGGTAAGCATTGAAAAAGTAGCCAGTCTGTAATTTCTTTTTAATTTTGACACAAAGTAAACCATCCCAAAACAGATTTTACTCATGAAATTACTGAGCTGGCATGATATACTACAAAGAAATTACAGTATGGGAGCCTTTTGATTATATATAATGTATTATAGGTGTCATTTTGTAAACTCAGCTTTCGTCAGTTTACTCATCTCTGTAAAGATAACATAGAGACGAAACCTAGGCAATTTTACTAGAATCATCCATAAAGCAGGATAACAGTGATTACAATATTTGTCATTCGTTAGTATCCACAAAAGAAAGTAGATATGCAGCCGCAGGTTCGGCAACACCTTTCGATATGCTGCCCTGCCTGACGTATGACTTTTCATAACAATACGGACTTGTTAGACATCTTGATCATCTTAATAACTAAAGTCTAACATCAGTAATGCTTTTAAATGTTTCTCTGGCTCCATTGCACAGTTTAGTAAGTTTACACTTCAGCTCCTCGTATTTTGCTATGGTTATAGTGTCGTACCGCACTGCCGTTTGTTTGGATTAATATGGCTGATTCACCAAGTAAGCAATCGTTCAGTACATTATTTTCAGTGGAACTGCTTACTTCTTTAGAGCATGCTAAAACACAGGCATCAGAAGTCCCGAAGGTAATCTCCTTTTACTAACTGCACGCGATTTATTCAAATATATGTAGACAGCACACTATTTTAGTCCCCAAGCTAAGATTCTCTGAGAGCTTGGTTATTTTTTCATTACAGGTATATAAATATGCGCTGGATTGAGTAGAAAAAACGATTCATATAAATAGCAATATTATTATAAACTTAGTATTAGGTACAATTTCACAGGTCTTTAAAACCCCGCAAAAATATTTAATCGAGGCTGGGCGACGGTACACCACCTGGTGGCAGACCTTTGAAACAGGGTTTGGTGAAGCCTCTAATGGGGTGCTTCTGAAAAGCCTAGTATTCCGTCAGATGGCTCCACTGTAGCAGTAAACACATTCCCGTGCTGTTTAAAAAGCATAATTTTATTTGTTAAATATTTACACTCGTGTGAAATTGTGAATCATGGTAATGTCATATGCCGTAATATAAATAATACAAATAGAACACGTATATATAACGTATCATGAATTGTTCATATTTATCATAAACTGAAATTAAAATATCACTGATGGCATGTGATGGCAATCCACCATTTCAGTGGTCCTATATTATTTAATTTCTGCCACATTTAGTGTAAGTTAGATTCTTAATACATAGTTTGTTCAGAGTGTAAAGTACGCCTAGTGGGTATCTTGACTCATCCAGTCTCTATGTGGGCAGAAATTTAATGTTGAGTAAATACTGGCATTCACCATCACATATCATCCGGTCTGAGGAACCGTCCCAAATCCAAGATCGTTTACGCGTCATATTTTGCCCGGTCTCACCAAGGGCAGACGACTGTGGAAGGTAAACAAGCCAAAACATCGCCTCCAAGTGATCCACAAGATTCACACGGAGTCAAGTTCAGTATTCACGATTATATATATATTATGTATGTATATCTATCTGTCTATCTATCTATATATATATATATTACATCTATCTATCTATATATATATATATATATATATATATATATATATATATATATATATATATATATATATACATGCAAACGTGAGAACACATGACGAATAAATACTACTGCATCCTCTCAAATGTCTACCCCCAGTGAGATTGCATCCAGGTCAAGAGGACTGGTATGTGCACAAGCTACCGACACAGTCAGTGGAAGATCTTACAAACATATGTGTGTGGACAGGTGACCTGGAGACAGTTCTCACATGACCATACCATTAGGGACTTGCCAATAGGGGGCAATGTGTGTGAGATATTGATGATAAGATGATCTTAAGGTATTTATTTGGTAGGCACTTGGTGAAATGTAAAAATTAAAATAACCACTAGTTCTCAACAGAAAAAGACAAAACTTCACTGTAACACTTTATTTACAAAAAGCTACAATGATACATATGAATTTGATTCACTCATGGTGCCAGGAAACTGCAGGGGAAGGTCTCTCTCTCTCTCTCTCTCTCTCTACTCAACAGTCAGGAACTCACATTACTGAACTATGCGTGTTTGTGGGTGTGTCCATTTACGACAGTAATGTAAGCAACGTCGGGTACAGGGACATGAGAAATGGGCGTAGCTTAGTTAACAGCTAGAGAGGCAAGATGTGGGAATGGCTACACAAAGATATCGCTCAGTGAAACACACTGCCTTTACATAGTCACTTATGAACCAATGACGAATGTTATGAATATAGCTCGTTTCTACTCTGAGTGAATCCGTGACATTACACGCCAACAAAATAAAATTTTTAATGGAAACTTGACATCCCTCGTGAAAAAACTTAACACGGGACTGTCTTGTGGTGCGCATGCGTGAAGGAAGCGAACAAAATCTTGAATGCCAGTATTTACTCAACATTAAATTTCTGCCCACATAGAAACTGGATGAGTCTAGATACCCACTATGTGTACTTTACAGTCTGAACAGACAATGTATTAAGAACCAAATTTGCACTAAATATAGCAGAAATTAAATAATATAGGGTCACTGGAAGGACGGGTTGCCATCACATGCCATCAGTGATATTTTAATTTCCGTTTATGATAAATATAAACACTTCACGATACGTTATATATACGTGTTCTATTTGTATTATTTTTATTTCGGCATATGACATTACCATGATTCACATTTTCACACAACAGTATAGATATTTAACAAAGAAAAATAAGCTTTTTAACAGCGCAGGGAATGTGTTTACTGCAACAGTAGAGCCATCTAGCGGAATACTAGCTTTGAAAGCACCCTATTGGGAGCAGGGCAGTGAAATGGCGGGGGACAGGGCGACATGGAAGCGATTTGTTTGTGGCCATCCCTTACGGGATTAGGGAGTCTGGCAATATATAGACAGACAAATAGATTAGGAAAGGGTATATATTGGCGTTATTCTGGGGCCTCATCGTAGTATATCGCTCTGTAATATATATATATATATATATATATATATATATATATATATATATATATATATTACATTTTGTCTAGGCCGATAGACGTCAGTCAGATAAATTTTAGCCGTTTATAATCTGACTAACTCTGGTATATTATTGCAGTTAATCCAGAAAAGTTTACTCAGCCAGTATTCTCGTTGGCCAAAGGATTCTGGGCGATTATTTAAAATAATTTTGTACCTTACTTTTACAGAGTATGACGGTATGGCGATGGAATGATTTAGGCAACACATAGGAGGAAAGTAATATGTAATAAGCAATATAAATCGCTTACTAAGAGGTGTTAGGGAGCTTCCTCAACCGACGAGAATGTGGGAGCTACGAATCTGGGAAAGTTGAGTACAGTGAATTAACAGTATTGTGTAAATTACTGACCTAACAGATTTTTTTTTTCGAAGTTCTCGTAAAAGGTACAAAAACGTTTATATGCAAAACTGGAGACGTTCATACTGATATTTGTTTTATTTACGGTATATTGTGGCTGGAGATGGACACCTTCACCTGGTACCGGTAACACCGATATGACCGGGTGGCTCCCCTGTCTGGTCATGCAAACGTCAGTCAGTTTCCTCCCTATCCCCCGGAAGGATGATGGTGGACTGCAGAAGCAGGGTAACTTCAGCATGCAGTCCACTTGGTTCACACTCGAGCCTTGGGTTGCAGCTACTACTGCCCTACTTACAGGATATATCATGGCTTTTTGATGAAACCATCTACAACATATAAATAAACTCTAGATACTCTGACAGTGTGTAATATAATTTCCTTCAACTGTACCCCCCCCTACAATATGTCTACCCCCGATGTATATATGCCCCCCCCCCCAATGCATACATGCCCCCACTGAACTTGCTGACCTAGCACGCTTTCTCAGGGCCCAAGCCTGGGCAGAAGGCGTTACTGCGTCAGTTCTGAGCAGACACTCAAGAAGGGCAGACTATTTTTGTCAGAGCTCGTAATAAACTCCTTAACTAGCTGTTTGTACACGGAGTTTCTATCACCAAAGTATTGCAAGTTACATTTGGTAGCAGCGGTGTTTCGGACCATCAGATTCTAACCGCCTCCTACACTATTTAGTGACACCAACAGATACACGACATCTTGCATCTCACAGCCTCGCCCACCCTCAGTGCCTCTCGTGGTGTAATAACCGGCTGTGCCTCCAAGTGTACAATTTCTCTCACCAGTGTTCACCTCTCAAACAACCCCACCCACACACCTTGTTCCTGCCCACAAGTGTCACCATCGCCGACCTACGCACCTGTTTCACCTGTTCCCAGCACCTGTTCCGAACTCATCATAACTCCTGCCCCCACAGTGCCACTTATCACTGTCTCCCCAATGCCATTCTCTGAATTTGCAACTCAAAAGCTCTACACCTGCATTGTACCAACATCTGCCCTCATCCCCACCACCGGCCCCGATGCCGCCACACCCTGCCCTCACATGTGGTCTGAGACTCATCGGAGCGTCTCTTCCCATCTCGACTTAAACCCAGTGAGAAGTTCCGCATCTTCTAAGACTCATCCAACATATTGCTCCAGTCTCGTCCCCAGCCACTCTCATCTCCGACCAGCTGTCCCTCCAGCGCGGCCCCGTCCCGCCACACCCCGCCCCGTACGTCGCTTCATCACTCCTGCCTCGCTACGCCCAGCCACGACTGCACGTCATACATCTCGTCAATCCCGTCTCTACTGTGTAACTATAGTATACCTTACCTTTCTATAGAGATTATCCTCGATTTTCTCTACAGATTGGATATTTTGTTAATATTCCATCTCACTTCCATTACCCCGTTTTCATCTTCACCTGCATTATTTATTATCCATCTCATCATTCACCTTTTATTTAAACCCTCCATCCCCTCACCTTCATTCTTTTTCACACCTACTCATGTATTACATTCTCTCATTATTACATTATACATTTCCACCTACATATCCATCTTCATCCTTCATCTCATCTTCCATTGCCGCATTAAATGTCATACTTTCAATATCAACCGCTTAACACCAGCCCTCTCGACCCGGAAACATCACCTGATCACACACCGTCTGCCGGTCTAACACGATCACTCACTTAAGAAGTGGCAAAGAGTACCACCGACCTGTACCTGAGACTCTCGTTTCACATCCCACAGAACCACTGACTACCCATCCTACACTCGTAAATCCAGATACCTCCTCCTCTACCCCTACCTCTACACTCCCTTCTTCTTCCTCTACTCCTTCCCCTATCGTTCAGTCTCCCGCCTCACTTCATACCCCGTCTTGCTCGCCCTTAACTACCACTTCCTTCTCTCTTTCCCACTCCTCTCCTTTCGCCACTTCCACACTTCCAACCATGGCCACCCCTCCACAGTCTATCTATCTCGACGATGCCAATCGTCCCAAATTTACTGGCCAGGACCCAACTTGGTCCGTCTATGATTTCCTCAGAGAAGTAGAAACCGACATCCACAATCGGCGGATTACCGATGAATCGCTCAAAGTAGCTTACCTTATGGGTCGCTTACACCACGGCAAATCGGGCATCGGCTCCACGATCCGTGCAGGACATTTCGATAGCATTAATACCTTTGCTGATTTTCGTAAGGAACTCATCAGCCTTTGTTGCCAGCATTCAAATACGCGTCTCTCATGGGCTTCATTAATCTCCTAAACCAAATGGATGAGGACTTGAGGGTCCCAGCACAACATGCCAAGCTCCGCGAAGCTGCCGCTGCCATGAAAGCAATTAGTAGCGAGACGCTCCAATTACTGGTAGGCACGAAATGGTTAGAAGACAAAAATGGCGTTCCAGTGGTTTCACTCACCAACTTTGCTGACTTAATTGGTTACCTGAGATTCCTCCACTGGCTTACTCCTAAACAGCGAGAGCTAGCCTTGGAAATAGGTTTCAATCCAGGAGATAAAATTATTCAGGTCACTAAAGCCATTCATGAAAGAACAGGTTCGAACTACACACGTCAGGGCACCACCCAACCCTTGGCCTCCTCAGTCTGTCACACCTCCACTACCCCAGACCAATCTCGCTCCCGTCCCACCACACGAGGCAGACCTGCCATGCATCGTTCTCCTACCGCAGGTCGTGATCAATCTAGCGTCCGACAGAACAGACAATCCTCGATTCTTTGCTGGCACTGTGGTCATCCTGGACATCGAGAATCCAGTTGCGACCGTAAATACAGACGTCCTCACTCCCAAACCAGACAGCGTACACCTTCCCGCTCCCGTCATCCTACATGCAAATACCACAAATCCAGCACGACTCACACCACTGAGGAATGTTGTTACCTCAACCGCCACCAGTTGGTGGAAGCGCCGCGCCCATATCGGCCCAATATCACGTAGAATCAGAAACCCAACTCCCCATCCGCCATGTTGGTCCCATAACATCCTCGGGTTTAGTCATTCTCGGATTCAGTCATGACATACCAACGTCATTCTTCTTGGACTCAGGATCTATAGTAAATCTGATCTCAACAATTCCTTACATATTATTCAATGACATCACAACCACGTCAGTTTCCTAGAACCACCAGACATTCGCCTATGTGGTGTTGAAGGCTTAGAGTTTAAGGTTAAGGGAAGAGTCACCCTAGGAGTCAAACTACATAGAGATTTGCCCCCTATCCCAATTGAATTTCATGTCACTAATGCCTTGCAGCATCCCGCAAATGCCCTTATTGGTTTCTCCACCATGGCACAACACTCCATTGCATTATTACCTGCCTGTGGTAGTATAGACATTTCTGGATTCCCAGTATACAGTATGGATGTCCCCATCCTGTTCTTACGATCAAATCAGTCCTTCAGTTACCTCTGTCCCTACCACTACCAAAAAGTCCAGACCAGCCCAAACCACCACCATCATCATCTGAGAATACAGAGATCATTCCTTTACTGACTGCGAGCAAGGACATAAATTCCTTAATGTCTACTGATACATCCTCTCAGCCTTCGGAAATGGCTCTTACCTCCTCTCCCAACAACACTATCACTGACACAGACATGTCTCAGTTACCTACCTCACACAGTGTGAATGATCTTCTCCAACACGCAGAGACGAAACGTGCAGTAACGAATACGTGCACAATTTTGTTACCGCATGAGTTCACCAAAGTCTCTGTTTGTGTTGCCGGTGCAAAAGAAGGAGTGGATGTACTAACACTACCTGAGACGTGTTGTGTGAATGGCTTGACTTATGAGTCAGCATGGTCCAAAGTCTTAGAGGACAGTTTATGCTATCTGTACTTGCTCAATGTCACAAATGCTCCACTAAAACTTAAAAGTGGTGTAAAGATTGGAGACTTCCTAGTATACCCAGCGGCCATAAAGGTGTGCCAGGATTCCTCAATTCCTACTATTCAGACTGATGATAGTACGCCATTTGGTGTATGTACTATTAACTCTATGGGATCTGCGCCAACATATTCACCTGATATGCTCTCACATCTCACTTGCATGGATTTCCCAGAAAATACGCCACAACTCCTCGACCTTCTGACTTCGTTCAGAAACGTGGTTGCCTTACCCGGTGAACCGACGGGGCAGAACAGACCTTGTCAAACATACGACTGAACTACTACCAGGAACTCAGCCGATTTACATACCAGCGTATCGATTTCCTCACAGCCTGAGAAAGTAAACAGATCAAATGGTACAGAACATGTTAGACCAGGACATTATTGAACCCTCTGTCAGTCCATGGAATAGCCCACTTTTCTTAGTACCAAAGAAGGACGGCAACTTTAGACCAGTAGTCGACTATCGTAAGGTTAATTCTGTCACTATTCCAGACCGTTTCCCGTTACCCGTCCTCACTGATTTGCTAGAATCCCTTGGTGAAAATAACGTAGTCTTTCATCTTTAGAGCTCCTCAGCGGTTACTGGCAAGTCGAAATGGAAGAGTCCTCTCACCCAGTTACAGCCTTCAGCACCCCTTCCGGAGTTTAAGAGACTCCATTTTGGTCTGAGTTTAAGAGACTCCCTTTTGGTCTGAGAAATGCTCCTTCCATGTTCATGCGACTTATCCATTCAGTCTTCATCAGTATGATGGGACACTCTCTTTTTGCTTACCTAGATGATATCATTGTTGTGAGTAAATCCATCCCTGACCATTCTACCAAGCTCCAGCAAGTCTTTGAACGCCTCCAGCTCGCAGGCCTGAAAATCAATCTCAGTAAATGTGACTTCCTGCGAAAGAAAATCAAATTCCTAGGCCATGCCGTAGATGCACAAGGCATTCATACTAATGAAGATAAAACTAAAGCGATTATTAACATCCCAGAACCTACCACTACCGAAGCTCTACGAAGTTTCCTGGGATTCAGTGGCTATTATCGTAGATTCATTAAAGATTATGCAAAGATCGCCGCTCCTCTGACCCACTTGCTCAAGCAGAATGTGACCTTTGTTTGGACTAACGACCAGTCACAGGGTTTCCAAAAGCTAAAGACAGCTCTTGTAAATGTCCGTGTTCTAGCATTCCCTGATTATACCAAACCCTTTCTTCTCTGCACAGATGCCTCAGGCTCTGGACTTGGTGCCGTTTTGATGCAACGCGATGACGCATCAAGGAAGCGTGAAATAGCGTATGCTAGTTGCACCCTTACAACCGCTGAACGTAATTACAGTGTCACAGATCTCAAAGTGCTAGCAGTAGTCTGATCTTTGAAACATTTCAGAGATATAGTCTATGGTTATCCAGCGCATATCCAAACAGACCACCTTCCACTATGTGATTTGTTCAAGAACCACAACCTAACAGGTAGGCTAGCTAGATGGTCCGTCATCATCAAGGACTTCAATCCCACTTTTCAATATGTACCAGGAAAGTTGAATGTAGTCGCAGACACACTCTCACGTCACGTAGCAGCAGCTATAACATCACTGCAGCCCGAAGTAACTGAAAACACTACACTAACGTTAGAAGTTGTTCGAAACTTTCAGCGCCAAGACCCCATATGGTCCAAAGTCATTTATTTCCTAGAATCTGGCAATGTCTCGACCTTACCTACTCTGCCAATATCACTAGATGAGTTCATGCTAGATGATGATCTCTTGTACAGGAAAACACTTCTAACAGGATAAGACCTGCCCAATCACGAAGTACGCCAACTTGTCCCCACTGCCCTGATACCAACGGTTCTTCACATAGTTCATAATACCCCTCAAGCTTCCCACCCAGGTAAAGACCGATGCTTGCGCCAAGCACGTCTCAAATACTATTGGCCAACCATGTGCCGCGATATCAATGCCCACTGTGACTCTTGCCTCTCCTGCCACCGCCACAAAGGATCAACCGACTTACCTGCATCGCTCTTACAATACCCAATCCCGTCACGACCATGGGAAACTGTCTCAATCGATCTCTTAAAACTACCTCTCACGGAATCCGGCGCTGAGTACTTGTTCGTAGTGGTAGACCACTTCTCCCGCTACTGTGTCCTCGTACCCCTCTCTGACAAGACTGCGAGGAGTGTTGCACGTGCCTTTTTAGATCACGTAATTTGCCCGTTCAGTACCCCTCATACCATTCTTACTGACAACGGTACAGAGTTCAACAATAGCCTTCTAGATGAGATCTGTCGCAGCTTTCATATCAGTAAGTGCAATGTCGTGCCTAACCATCCAGCTTCCAATGGCCTTGTAGAACGCCACAACCGAAAAATCTTAGAGTGCCTTAGACATCTAGGCTCCCATAGTTCGTCCTGGGATGACTGGATTCCCCAAGTGGCATCCTTAATCAATAGCTCTGTCAATGCATCCATTGCCGAATCTCCCTTCTTCGCCCTCTTTGGTTTTGACAAGGACCTCCCATACTCTCTCTTATCCTCAAAGCCAGAACCCATCTACAACATGGATGATTATGTTAAACTAAAATTGGCCAACTTCCAAACAATCCACCAGTATGTCCAATCCACTTTGGCTTCCTCTCAGAAGGACATGCTGCGCGCCAATATAAATCTGCCTCTCCTATCACTATCAATGTAGGCGATCTTGTCTTTGCTTATTCCCATACTCGTTCCTCTAAGTTGGATGACAAATTTACAGGGCCCCACCGCGTCCTCATTCAACAAGGCAACAAATTTCACCTCCAGGACCTGTCCACTAAGGACACCAGATGGGTCCACGTCGATGACTTAAAGCAAGCACCCCGTGGCCTCGTGTTGGAAGAGTCACTTACACAACCTCCTGACCCCCCTTCCCCTCCACACATCCCTCAATCTACTCCATCTCCACCTATCCCTCAGTCTCCTGCATCTCCACCTCCACCTACTCATTCATCAACCAATCAATAACGGTCCAAACTGCGCTCTGCCCATCAACCTCTTCAGGACCTCTCCCATTAACTCTACCCTGATTTTCTAGGTACGATGTTAGCGGTCTACCTGCTGGCAGTGCTGACCCTCCTGGGGTCTGGGTCGGGTCAGGACCATGGTGGAGTACGTCCCGGGGCCTTGGTCGGCTCAGGAGGCGAGGTAATGCTTATCGAAGATGTAGTCTCCCTGTGCTGCGATCTTGTGCCCCTGGCTGAAGTAGCCATTGCCCTACCTGCTTATGCGCACCATCTCCACGGAATCAAGACCCATCTCACTGCCATCATGGGGACACACAACCCAAATCAGTATCTCTATAACCTTTTCCTACCATTCTCCTGGCAATTGCAATACATAAGTAACAAATTCACTGAGCTCAATGACACATTTTCCATTCAGACACCCATTGGTTGTTCTCGTGTGAAACGAGGTCTCTTCGACTTCGGAAGTGAGATTCTGAGTGGCTTGTTTGGAGTTGCTACAGCCCGTGACATTTCTGGCTTCAAATCTGATCTTGCTCATTTAGCTTCAACCCTAGAATCCCAACGCCGAGTCATCAAAATCCAACACACTATGTTAGAGAAGATTACGGCTCACCTAAATGAAGTAACGTCCACTCTGAACAACTTCACCGATATCTTACAACAACACCTTTCAGATCTCAGCGTTATCTCTCAGTTCTTTTACCTCAAACTCAACATGGGTAATCTCCAACTGGCCATTGACTCTCTCCTGTCTCAAGTCTCTACCTTGGTTCATATCCTGGTCGATGCTATAAATGGACGTGTCACTGCCGACTTAGTACCTGTCTCAGCTCTCCATTCTGTCCTGGAATGGCCTCACTCCACCTTCGATCTATCCCCAGTCCTCCCCTACTCCTCCCTCGAATATTATTATCCTGTTCTTGAAGCCACTCTTCTCACCAAATACGTCGTCGTCCATAGTGCTCTCCGTTCTGCCATAACCTTTAACCTTTTCCACATCATTCCCTTCCCTTTCCGCCTCACCAACTCCTTGTTACAAGTATCTGTTCCTTCTGAATATTTCCTCCTTTCCCCTTTCCCATGATCATCTTTCAGTTGCCTTCCTTTCTTCCACAGACCTCCAGAAATGTTCCTCCCTTACTCCGACCTCTCGTCTCTGTGCTGCCCACCTCTTGGCTATCTTCCCTAGCAGCGCTACACCCTGTGAATCTGCTTTAGTTCGCAACCATTCCATCTACTCGGCCTGTTCCTTTGTACCAGCTCCTGAACTCCTGGTCCACCATCCTCACCTCAACCATGTCCAGTACTTCTTCTTTGCTGTTCCCATCTCGTCACAATCATGTGTCCTGGTTCTTCGGTTCGATCCGTCCCCGCTAGTGGTCTCTACAAAGCACCAGACTATTGTACCGTCAAATCAGAGTCCGTCATCACTTACGCCATTTGCTATCACCAAGCTGTCCGTAAACACTCGTATGGCATCTTTCAACCAATCGACGTGCCTTCAACCCTACCATCTGCCAACATTACTGTCACCTCCCCTAACTTGCGCATGCTAACATTCCTCATTGACAGTGACTTCATTATGGATCAATTTTCTCTGGCCTTCAGCTGTTCATGGGTTCATCCAACAATTGTGCTTCCCCCTGTGGTAACCCTTTTCATAGGTTTTCTACTCATCATATGTGCAGTGCATTGTTGAGTCAGGAAAATGGAATGCCGACTCCAAGAAATCAGAGTTGCTATAGGCATAGTACACCCTACACACGACGTAGAAACTCCCCGTACTTAGTGCCCTCACATTCAGTGACTACCAATGCCATCTGACAATTAACCAGACTGTGAACAGAATTCTTACTGCTAGAAAATGATGGTATTTCTTTAATGCATTATTTAGTGACAGTGTATCCTACAGATACTAAAAAAAAAAAAAAAATGAAGAAATAAAAAATCCTCATATCTACTCCTTGTTTGTCATGTATCAAGATATTATTGTATAATCCCCATTATGTCTATGTATAACTTCGACCCTTACTGGACACATACCTATCAATTAATCCTTGTATATCTTATATGTATATATCCTTCTAATTCTCTCCCCTAAACATGGCCATGTCTCCCCTACTGCCCCTGTATCATACGTATCCCTTGTACAAACCTCCCCGACCCTGGCTTAGTAATATAATCAAACACCATGTACCTCCTGGTGTCAGGAGACACCATCTCAGCTACCCAGGGGAGTAGTGTACCCCCCCTACAATATGTCTACCACCGATGTATTAATGCCCCCTCCCCCCCAATGCATACATGCCCCCACTAAACTTGCTGACGTAGCACGCTTTCCCAGGACCCAAGCCTGGGCAGAAGGCGTTACTGCGTCAGTTCTGAGCAGACACTGAAGAAGGGCAGACTATTTTTGTCAGAGCTCGTAATAAACTCTTTAACTAGCTGTTTGTACACGGAGTTTCTATCACCAAAGTATTGCAAGTTACACAAGCACCAAAACTGACAAATTTCTGGATCTTCATGTCTAAACTAACAGGCTTATGAATATATTACAGTGCTATTTCTACTTTACCTTGACCCAGATTTTTGTTCTTTGTCCGCTTATTTCACGTAGCTCAGCGTTTTCTTTTAATTGATGCCCTACTTGCTATTGGCGTCATATGAGCAGGATGTTGTGGCGCCAGAGCAATTATTTTAAATCACTCAGTCTCGTACCTCTGAAGTACTGTGAAAATTCTAGGTCCATTATTTTATGCTTACTATAGCCATTTAATGTGTACGTTTAATGATTGTGTTAAAACCTATGACATGTACCAGCAACTTAAACAGTTATGAGGCCAAGAAAGTATAACAAAGCAGGAAATAAAAAGGTCATATACGATGCATTTTATGTTTCATTGCCACCATTGCCACTCATATGTAGTGAAAGATTTAAAAGATAATTTGGGTCTCATGCACTTTCTACAGGCTGTGTGGTGTAGAGATTGCTATAGTGCCTGTAACAGATGAAGGAAAGTAGGCTGAAAAGATTCTGCTGATGTAGGGAGGAGGCGGTGGCCAAGTCGTTTGAGACATGCTCTGTCCCAACGGATGTGGGTTCTAATCCCGGCTGGGACAGGGATCATTTTAAGGATCTGAATATCATTAAAGGAGTTACTAAAACCCGATGACAAGTAAAAACAACCCCTCTGATACCAATACTCCAGCCATGTAGCCGTATGAAACAGTTTTAGCATGTATTGAATGCAGGCGGTGGATGTAAGTGCCGAAGTGGTGACAAGTGAGGGTTTATTATTCATTGGAATGCTGAGTCTCAAGGAAAGGACTCTTACACCTATGCCAGGACACGTATAAAAAAAATGTCAGTGATTATCCAATTGTTCAGTACAACTGTTGACACTTAAAATCTTACTAATGCCACTTGATACTGGTATTGAGGGAGTTAAAGGGAATATTTACTGGGCATCATATCCAGATATCCACCCAATGTGCCCTTTTTGCCACCGCCACTCAATCGTATCCATGACGAAGGATGTATGCACTGTGAAATCTCTAAGAGGATTCATTCGCCCTCTGTCTGTAACCAGCTGACAATGGTACCACGGGCACTGTAGGACTGGAAGAAATATTAAGTCCTTGAAAGCCTTGTGCAGGAGGTATTTTTCCCAGGTCTGCCATCGCCTCACCCACCGTCTCACTGTGGTCATGCTGGTGCCCGTGAGATCCGCTACGGCTTTGTATGACAGACCCTTGCACCACAGTTGTACGAACCTCACTCGCTCAGACAGCTTGGTTTTCCTGTATGACCGGTATGAATCCATACCAGTTACCTGTATAGAAGTATACTTGTGTCAGTTAAACGTTTTGGGATCTGAATGAATAAAGAATAGTGGGCATCAGGAGCAATACAGTTAAGTGGAGCTTCGGTCAATAATACGTTTAGGATCCGAACTAATGAAGTATCGTAGGCAGCATCAAGAACCCAGTTCTTAAAATAAAGTACATTTCGGTCAGCTAAACATTTGGCATCGGAAGCTATGAAGAATAGTAATGAGGAACACTACACTTATATTCAAATACATTTTCAGTCAAGAGAACATTCAGGGTTCAGGAGTAATGAACATTGTAGCCATTAGGAAAAATGCAAAAGTTAAAATTAAGTAAAGTTTCAGTCAGTAAAACGCTTATGATCCGAATTGATGAAGAATCATAGGTAGCATCCAGAACCAGGTAGTTAAAATTGAATACTTTCGGTCACGTAAATTTTGGGGTTTCCAGCTAATGATGAATCATGGGGGCAGAATATAGAATACAGTTGGTAAAATTAAATACAGTTTTGGTCTGCTAAACATTTGGGGGTTTGAACTCAAGAATCATAGGCAGTACCAAAGATACAGGAGTTGTGGTTAAGGATAGCTTCGGTCAGTCAATGTTTAGGGTCTGAACTAAGTAAGAATCGTAGGCAGCATTAAGAAGACAACAGTTAAGATTTAGTAAAGTTTTGATCTGTAAAACATTTGAGGTTCCGTTTAGGGTTTTGAACTAATGATGAATAGTGGGCAGCACAGAAAATTTAGTAGTTAACCCCTTAACCGTGGGCCGTCACTTTCGTGATGCTCGGGCGCAATGGATCATACCACGGGGTGTCACTTTTGTGATTCTGTGTTATTCTGAATTCTCCTGGGCTTTCAAGTGGTGGCTTGTATCATCTATCAGTACTGCCAGTGTCCAACAATAGTCAGCACTTTTAATGTTATCTGTACTTCCAGCCATTGTTGACAATTTAGCCATTTATCCCCATTCCTGACTCCCTTCCCTACCTCCCCTCCATTTACCCTCTCCTCTCGCCTGCCCGGCCATGCTGCACTAAGCAAATTTTCCCCGGAATTTTCCATTGATTTCATCCATTGAAATAAGCTGTATGCCCTCTTCTTATACAAAATAATATATACCAAAAAAAAATAAGGTAACTGATAGTGCCATACACCTGGAGTTGGCTAATTATCACCTGGCAACACCCCATGTGCACTTGCTCGCTAATTTTCTCTGGTAATTTCCCCTTGAAATATGCAGTATAATCTATTCTCGTAATAAAAATATATTTATAAGAAAGGAAGGGAGAAGCTTAAGTGATATTTACATTCACCTGGAGCTACCTAATTTCCCGCCAATCATTTCATAGCATATAAATTAGGAGCTGTCACCTCGCTGATGTTGTCAACCTTTGGCGGCCCCATATCCACCTCGTCATTTAGTTCAGTGTTGTTTTTTGAGATGAAAGCACGTAGCACTCGCGCCCCTCCATTTCTGCTGCTTCTAGAGGGCCCTGTGACCTCTACCCCTACTAAACCTTGTATGGGAAGGGGTAAACGACTAAATGACTCTGCTGTGAAGAGTGAAGTGGCTAATTTATCCATGATAATGATGGACAGTGACTACAATCTTTCTGGTGAATCGTGTGATGAGCCAGTGGAGGAAATGGTGATAAACTACGAGTGCTTCAGTGTCCCAAGTTCATCCTGGCTCCAAGGGAAAGGAACCCTTATTTACTGGAAATGACAGTGTATAACATAGTGTAAATAAAATGGAAATGGAAATAATTACTAATATAAGAATATAAGTACAAATACTTGGAGTAATTGCAGTCAAAGCTTTGCTCTCTATGCTAGAGTACTGAACGAGAAAGTTAATGCCTGGAGTGAAAATAAACTACTATTACTGAAGGAAACTTATGGATAAATACTGTATATATAAATATATATATATATATATATATATATATATATATATATATATATATATATATATATATATAAATATATATATATATATGTAAGTGTAAGTAATAGGAATATAAAATGCGAGTGTGTTTATAAATAATAAATGACAGAGTACCAGCGGAGAACGAGTGCAAGTGGGAAGGTCGTACGTGCTCGAAATTTTCATTGCTTTCACAGTTTTTTTTCTTTTTTGGTGTATGGATTCCAGACTACTTGAATATCATAGAATAGTGATTCTAGTGATAATATCAGGCTGTGGTAATCATATTACGGGGTGTCGGGAAGTGTAAAATGGAGAACTCGTTACCCAACTTCAGAAGTTTCCACAAGTCCTACGGTACTCAACGAAGGCTCAACAAACATCCCAGGAGAAAGCTGAACGTATGTGTCATATGCACAGATAATTATAATATTCTAGGACTAATAACTGATTTTTGGCAAATATTTTTAAAAAGTCAGTCGGAGAGCGAATATCCTCGCAGGACGTGCAAGGAGTGCAAAAACATCGCCGCGGTGTAGGGGTTAAAATACATTTCGAACAGTGAAATGTTTACAGTCCGAACTAAAAGCATTGTAGGCAACACCAAAAACACAACAGTAAAAATTTAGTACAGTTTTGGTATGTAAAACGTTTCAGGTGCGAACCAAAAAATCTCATGCAGTAGCAAGAACACATTAGTCAAAATTCAGTACAGCTTCCGTCTTTAAAACGTTCAGGGTTTCAAGCTAATGAAGAACCTTGGGCATCAACAAGAATACACTAGATAAAATTAAGTATAGTTTCTGTATGCATCACAGTTACTCTCTTGGGATTACAAAGCAATGAATGAATGTTGCCTATTCATTTCAGTATTCTTCCTTATTAGTTCACAAAGTTCTTGAGCGATGATTAAAATATTGTTACGTCCCCACTCCCCACACTGCCACAGGCTCCAACAGCAGTAGCACAGTACAGGAAGGACGTTGCCCAGCGAGTTGTTCTTCCTATGGTCAGCCTTTAGGTGTGCAGTACACAAGATCAGCTGAGGCGAAAATAAACACTGGCTTTAGGTTGTGCCTCGACTGACAGACACCAGGTGATGAGTGCAGGTATGTAATGTAGAAAGGCATTACATATCTGCAGTCGATGGTGTTCTCTTGGCCGAGGTCTTTTTACCATTAGTGTAGGTTTAGTTACTGGTCTCTTTAGGATTTAATATAGGTTTGCGATTTGTCAGTTAGGTGATTAGTTTCAGGTTCTTGACATTAGGCATTTTTGTTTATAATGTAAGGTTAAAAAATATAAAAATATAAAATATATAAAAAAATAATAATAATAATTGATAAAAATACAAAAAAATTATAAAATAAAAATTATTATATATATATATATATATATATATATATATATATATATATATATATATATATATATATATATATATATATATATATATATATATATATATATATATATATATATACACACACACAGTATGCATGTGTGATTGAAAGTATGTTTATATGCATGGATAAGTGTGTGTGTGTGTGTGTGTGTGTGTGTGTGTGTGTGTGTGTCCTTAATAACCAGGGGCTTAGGCCCCAATGGTTGATAGGAAAAAAAAAAAAATGGCTCCGTAACGTTCACTGACTTTATTTTCCAAATAATTCCACTTAATCCTTTCCAACTTCACTGTTCTCACAAGCACTGGAGCTATACACACTTTACTGACTGTTACTACACTTAATGTTTAACAACACTTCACAGTTATTACACTTAATGCTTGACACTTCACTGTTTTCTCAAGTTCCAATGATATACAAACTTCAATAACCCGTCACTGTTTGCCACTGATTTAACGAGTACCAAAAGTAGACAATCTTCACTGACACTGACTCTGCACTACACCAAAACCGACTGCACTTTACTCAACACTGACTTGACACATCACTTAACTTGTAATAATCTCTACCCCATCTCATATAAGCTTACATTATTCGAGAAACGTCTACATTTTACAAGTATACTCTCGACGGGCAACAGTTGCCAACTCGGAAGCAGCCCAAAACATGCCAGTGTTGTCTTACAATACATAACACACTAAATCATTTACCATACAAACTTAAACTACATAATTTAACAAGCATTCACTTAAATTAAACATTATAAAGAAAAAAGCATAAAAATAAATGTTTAACTTACGAAATAACTACGCTCACAAACAACAAGCACTCTGGCAACTCTGATGTCTCGTACTGGAACTTACGGTACGAGAAACGTCTCGAAGGTACGAGACTACCTAACTGGCAAATCTCCCTTCATAACACTACCCCTTCCCTAGTTCTTTGTCGTCCCGACAAAGCTAAACAGCATATACGGACACAAACCTTAATCTTAATGTAACATCTAACTGTACACAAAATAATCCTTCAGCTTATCAGGTCTTCTTTTGTGCTACTTCCAACGAAGTCCTTGCTCCTCCAGACAATCCATTCCTCCTGGAAGGTCTTGGTCCTCTTCTTGATTCACTTCTTCTCTTGAGGAACTGTCACCATCCTCCTGCACTTCAGCTCCTTGGTCCCCCTCAACATCCTCGGCTGCGAGTGTGCACAATTCCTCAGAGACATCCCAGCTGAACTGTCCTGGCCCATGGTGCTGCCACAGACAGTTCACATGTACCACCTTTGGGCGAGACTTCCTGCCTCCCCAAATCCGATATGTTACGTCTAATAGTCGGTCAAACACAGTGTAAGGACCATCCCATGGGATCTGCAACTTTGGTGACTGTCCCTTCGTTCACCGAGGATTGTCTAACCAAACATGATCACCATCCCTGAAGCTCACCTCACTTGCCTTGTCATCATACTTGCACTTCATCACCTTTTCTGAAAACTTAGGGCTCCTCGCACTTGATGATGTACCTCAGCCATCCTTTCCTGAAGGTGTTTCGCATACCCGGTGGTGTCCGTAGGGAGCTCTTTACTGGGTGGTCTTCCCATTAACAAGTCAACAGATAAGTGTAACTCGTGGCCCAACATCAGTTTTGCAGGAGTGTAGCCAGTAGACCCATGGGATGCAGACCGATATGCCATCAGCAATGCGGGTAATTTCTGGTCCCAATCTGTTTGTACACCTAAGCACTTCTTGGCCAGTTCCAGGGTCCAGTTGAATTTCTCCACCATCCCATCTGAGTGTGACCTTACTGGGGTCGTCTTGGTCTTCCCGATCCCCAACAACTTGCAGCACCCACGGAACACAGCAGACTCGAAATTTCCACCTCGGTCTGTATGTAGCTCTTGTGGCATCTCAAAATGACAGAAAAACTGTTCAACCAATACCTGAGCAACAGTCTCAGCCTCCTGATCAGGGATAGCATAGGCTTCTGGCCACTTTGTGAAGTAGTCCATGGCGACACATATATACTGGTTTCCTCTCTCAGTGAGTGGCAAAGGTCCAGCAATGTCTACCCTGACTCTTTCCATTGGTGCACCCACTTGGTACAGCTGAAGAGGGGCACAACCACGTTTCTTAGGTACCATCTTGGCACAGCACACATCACAGGCCCAACACCACCCTTCAACATCCTGATGCATGCCAATCCAGTAGAACCTCTGTCGCAGCTGGCTTAGAGTTTTCTTCACTCCCAGGTGCCCACTAGTGATCTGGTTATGGGACTCATCGAAGATCTCGGACCTCAACCTCTTCGGAACTACCAGTTGCAAATACTTGCTGAGGCCATCGGGTGTCTCCCACTGATGCTCCAGCAGCCCACTACTCAAACAAAGAAGGTCTCACTGACTCCAACAGCTCCCGGTTGCAGGGCCTAACCCAGAAATTCCCTCCCAAGATGGTCGCACTGCACTCCGCTGTAGCCACTTCAGCACCGGTTGCAAATCTGCATCCTCCATCTGCATTCTCCCCAGATTCTCATCATCTGATGCCAGCCCCATCACTACAGTACAGCAGCATTTCTTCCTATGATTCCCATTCCTACTAAACTGCATGTCGTCTGCTCTTCAGTCTTCTCGCACACTATTTATCAAGGTTCTCCTGCAGTTCTTCATTGGTGGGTCTTCTGCAGCATTCTCATCATCCCAACCATTCTGATTTGCAAGTAACTCGAACTGTGCACAGTAAGCTTCCCGAGATACTCTACCATCAGATTCCTGAGATTTCTCTTTAATTGGACCCCCATTATAGCCATGCACTTCACTGGTTTGAGGCCTAAAAACTGGGGCATCATCATAAAGGCGAGGACTTAAAACTTCTACATTCTGATTAGTCAACCCTGTAATCCTACCTTTAGATGCCTGGGATCTGTCAAGATTCACCATACACTGTCCAATCCTTTCACATGTACCCTGCACACTACCTTGAGGCTCAGCGGTGTAATACTTCTCTACAGCCTCAATTTTCTCAATAATTATCTTCACATGATCAACTACATGCTTCAACTGGTTATCTACATGTTGTCTGCACTCCGTCACTATTTCCTCACTAATCTTCAGCTGGTTGTCCACATGCTGTTTGCACTCTGTCACTATTTCTTCACTAATTGTCTGCAAGCGGTCGTCTACATGTTGTTTGCACTCTGTCGCTATTTCCTCACTAATTGTCTTCAACTTGTCATCTACATGCAGTTTACACTCCATCACATTATTGCTTACCTCATATTTCTGCTGCTCTAGCTTGGCATCTACTTCCTCCTTAAGCTGTTGCTGTTCTTCCTTTAGTTCCCCTGTGAATGCATCTAGCTGTCCTTGCATCCTCTCATGTAATTCCCTCTGTTGCTCCTCTGATGCCTCTTGAAGTTGCGCATATCGCTCTTTTTATTCCTCACATTGTGCCTTTAGTAGTTCCATATTTGTCTTCAGTAGTTCACCTTGTGCCTCTACTAGTTCTTCAAGCTTTTTATTCTTTCGTTTTGTGCCTGTATATGTGCTTGTAATAGTTTCATAACTGCAGCCAATGACATTTCGTCCTCCTGCCCAGCTGGGGATCTTGTCTTCACACATTCTTGCTCCATGTCGAAGATTAGACTCACTGCAGCCCTGAAGAATCCCACTCCTGACACCAGTGTTATGTCCCCACCCCCCACCTCCACACTGCCACAGGCTCCAACAGCAGTAGCACAGTACAGGAAGGTCATTGCCCAGTGAGTTGTTCTTCCAATGGTCAGCATTTAGGTGTGCAGTAAACAAGATCAGCTGAGGCAAAAATAAACACTGGCTCCTTGAAGTTCACTGATTTTATTTTCCAAATAATTCCACTTAATGCTTTCCAACTTCACCGTTCTCACAAACACTGGAGCTATGCACATTGTACTATCTGTTACTATACTTAATGCTTAACAACACGTTACAGTTATTACACGTAATGCTTGACACTGCACTGTTTTCTCAAGTTCCAATGATATACAAACTTCAATAACCTGTCACTGTTTGCCACTGTTTTCGCGAGTACCAAAAATATACAATCTTCACTGACACTGCGCTACACCAAAACCGACTGCACTTTACTCAAACTGACTTGACACATCACTAAACTTGTAATAATCTCTACCCTACCTTACATAAGCTTGTATTATTCGAGAAACGTCTGCATTTTACGAGTATACTCTCGACGGGCAACAGTTGCCAACTCGGAAACAGCCCAAAACATGCCAGTGTTGTCTTACAATACATAACACACTTAAACTACATAATTTAACAAGCAATCATTTAAGAAAAAAGCATAAAAATAAGTAAATGTTTAACTTACGAAATAACTAAGCTCACAAACAACAGGCAAACTGGCAACTCTGATGACTCGTAGTGGAACTGACGGTACGAGAAACGTCTCAAAGGTATGAGACTACCCAACTGGCAAATCTTCCTTCATAACAATATCATGTTTTATAATATTCTGTTCTCGCGATCACCACACGATGTTATTACCAGGAAGAGAGACACGGTATTATTATTATTATTATTATTATTATTATTGTTATTATTATTAATATTATTATTATTATTATTATTATTGTTATTATTATTATTATTATTATTATTATTATTATTGTTATTATTATTATTATTATTATTATTATTATTATTATTATTGTTATTATTATTATTATTATTATTATTATTAGTATTAAGCTTCGTCATATAAATGGCGAAGCTTATTGTTTTCGTGAGCATTATTATTTTTTTCTCCACTTTTTTCTTACATCTTGACGATATTAAACAGGAAACTACTCTAGCCTAACCCAAAAGCTTGTGCCAAATACAAATAACATTGATCTTTTTTTTTTTTTTTAGGTCATATGGTCGTTTCTGGTGCAAAAATTGCATATTTGAAATTCAAATATCTCATAAACTAATTAAGTTACAGCAATCTGATTAGTTGTGCTAAGCCGACTCCGTACCTTCTTTACCCCAGCACAGTTGTTGACTTTACACATGGGTTTTAATCGCCCCTGTGTAGAGTACAACTCTCATGTGCTGGGAGGCTCCTCACATACAGCTCTTCTCAATAGGGTGGAGTCAAAGGCTTTTCGTCTCATTAACTCTTCTCCTCTCACGGCTGAATTAAGCACGTAGGAGGCCCGGGGCCCGCATGGAAGGGAGGCCCCCTTTCCAACTCCCCCAGTGGCATACACACAGACTGGTAACCTAAATCCTAATATATAAATAGGACACTTTTAGTTAGGAAATACTGAACGGGGACTATTCATCCAATGCTGTAATATGTAATGCATAAACACGAAATGAAATGAACACAAGTTGCTCTGGTGGGAGGCCCCCTCTTGGTGGGTGGCCCAGGGCCCGGGCCCCTTGGGCCCCCCCCTTAATCCGGCGGTGCCTCCTTTTACTGGTTTCCTTCAACCTGTCTCTTCACCGCACTGTTGCATCTTTATCTCTTTTCAGTCGCTACTTCAATGGTCACTGCTCCTCTGAACTGACTGCTTGCATCCCTCCACCTCTACAACGGGCATGTATCACCCGTCTAGCAACAAACTCTCATCCCTTTTCTGTCCAGCTCTCTAATGCAAGGTTAACCGAATCGTCCTTCATATATGCAACAGGTGAACTCTGGAACTGTCTCCCTCTATTTGTATATATTACTTCCTATGATCTCCTGTCTTTCAAATGTGTCCAGGCATCTCGAAATGAATGGATCTCGAATTTGGCTCTCTTTTGTATATTTTTTTTTCCTAGGGAGGAACGGTTTGCCGGCTCCTGGCCTTTGATTCCTTCTTCCTTCCATTAAAAAAAAGGATAAAAATCTCATGATTAAAAAAAAAAAAAATTTACCGAGAACTTTGGTTGATTATTTTGACATTTAGCCTAGTCGAAAGTACCGAATTCAAATCTACTCAGTGTTTTCTTTGTCGCACGTTTTAGAGAAAATCACAAAAGCTGTAAAGCTGCAACTTTACAGAAATATAGCTGTGGTCCCTCTTATTATCTGAAAGGCATATGGTTACAGTTAAGCATAGAGTTAGCCAGTTACTGAGACAAATGCAAAATATATCTATGAGTTTTTCCACACCTTTGTCTTCAGATATTGTTGCCATTACACAGGAAGCTTGCTTAAGTTCATCTAAGTACACGTTCCAAATATGAATGACCTTGAACTGCTTGTAAAGTTCACACACTTGTTTAGGATGTCAAAATTTTATACCTTATATACCACAGATAGTTATGGCGAAGTTTCCTTATTGTGGCTACACAGTAAATACTACTACTACTACTACTACTACCACCACCACCACCGCAACTACTACTACTACCCCCACCACCACCATTACTACTACCACCAGCACCTCTACTACTACTACTACCACCACCACCACTACTACTACTACCACCACCACCACTACTACTACTACTACTACTACTACTACTACTACTACTACTATTACTACTACTACTACTACTTATCATTTTTTGCTTCATTGGTAGAAACTTAAATCGTTTCATTGACAGTGTTTCCTGAATTTGTTATGTGGCCCAAGGGATGGTCTAACTGTTCATTCTAATTGTATATTACTGGGTAGTTTAGCAAAATTACGCTACGTTATGACACGGTTGTCAAGGAGCGTAGTTAAAGTAGCAGTAGTAGTAGTAGTAGTAGTAAAGACATAGTGTAGCATAGTAGTAGCAGGGGCGTACCCAGAGATCTGGGGGCCCGGGGGGCTAGGTTCCTTGCGGGGCCCCCCTTAGCCCCTCTAATTCTCAAAACTTATCTAATATCTCAGCCGGGATTGTCGGGATGATAAATATATACATTTTTAAATATTAATAAAAAAGCTTATAAATTTTTAAGGCTTTTGGGGGCCCCCTCAATTGGGGACCTGGGAGGCAGTTTCAAACAGCCCCCCCCACCCACCCCTCAGGTACGCCACTGAGTAGTAGTAGTTGTAGCAGTAGCAGTAGTAGTACTTGTAGTAGTACAGTAGTATAGTAGTAGTAGTAGTAGTAGTAATGCATAGCATAGGTGTATAGTAGTACTAGTAGTAGCAGTAGTAGTATAGTAATAGCAGTAGTAGTACAGAAGTATAGTAGTAGTAGTAGCATTAGTAGACGCCATTGTTGTAATCCCAGGTTCTTCTGAATGTGATCCCAGTGGACTGCAGGCTGAAGCTGCCCCTCCCGTGGTGCCCATTTTTTCACCTTTCGGGGGATAGGGAGCGAGATGAGGGATGTTTGTATATCCAAACAACGGCCCTGCCTGGTTACATCGGTGCCACCACGTGAAGGTATACCTCTCCAGCCCATCATAAATTATCTGTTCACTCGAACTAAACATGGCAAGCTTAATATTATAATGAAATGACATTAAAATTATATAACTTACTGTCTATAATACAAGGATACAAAAATTTCAGCTAGGCCCTCTTCAGGCATTTTTAATTATGATGATGTACGTGGTCTCGAAGTTACTGGGCCTACATAAGTTTTTAATATCGAAATTTGAATTTCTCCCTTTGAATTTTTCTTGACACTGAAATCAACACACTCAGGCTAGATTCTGTGAACAGGGAGAGGGTGGGGTTTAGGTATGGAATCTATTAAATCTCAATACTTGGGTTTGCTCGTAAGCTGAATATGACCGTCTGCTAGGAGTAAGATTAAAGGGAGACTAGCATCCCTGGCATAAAGACTATATACCAGTAATATGGGGACAAGATCTGAGTGTTTTTTCCATCTGATATCCCACTAGGAATATTATCAACAGCCTTTGTTAACCCTTAGGTTGCGTCCACACCAACTGCTTGTTGGCGTGGGCGGGTATGATAGAATCTGGTATCACTGTAACCCATGCTAGTGTCGTCAGTTGAATGCAGGTGTATGTGTGCGTTAACTTCACTGGGTTACTGTGACCCAGAACACCCCCCCCCCCACATCCGCCCTCGTCAGCAAGGATTTAGTGTGGCCGCGGTCTTAGACGCCGAGACGCCTCTCCCGGGCTAAGCAGAACTGGCGCTACCAAGGATGGAATAGTCGAGATTGGTGTTGTCCTCCGAGGCAAACACAGCTCCAATGTAAGGGTTTCTCACAGTAATTGCCACAGTGCGTTTAGTTCCATCTCAGGCAAGAAAATTTATGGATTTCATCCCTAAACAAGTTTTTTGCTTAACGGACACTTGCAGATCGTAATTATACTTCACATTATCAGTCAAACAGTTATAATTTTTTCAGTTTTAGGTAATATTTTCTGTGATGAGCAAATCATAATTCAGAATTTCGAAAGTCACTGCTTACGGCTTGGTATTTACCGTTCAGCTTAACCGGTCCTTAGCACTGCGGCTGTACCTGTTCATTTGATGTAATAACTGACATTGGTGTTTTCATACATTAATAGTCCATCCATTACTTATTCTATTAAAAACGTACTCTACAGTACGTTTGACGAATTGTATTTATGAACTGTGATGATTAAATTGTCTCGTTCTGTCAGCTCACTGATCTATTAACACCTCTCCTTGCACCTAAATGCGATATCTAACAAAGTTCTTTCTGTTCCTCATCGACCATGCCTACATGTGTTTATGGTCCATGGTTCATTGGTTGGATCCAGGCTACCGACCCATAGTTTAGAGGACTGACAGGGTAATATATTTTTTCGTTAAGTAAATTTGAAGGTTGTTTATATCTTTTTGATGTTACCCTATTTAACAAACACACATTATCCCATGCTTTGAGTTCTTTGTTATGAAATCGGACTAAGACGCTCCATATTCTGATATTCATAAATGGCTAGAACCCTTCATGATAAACACAAATTTGATTTTTCTATAAGTTATGCTTAAGACTATGCATTAGCCTTGTCTTCCTGTTTAATTTTGGACTACCGTTTTTTTTCTTGTCGATATTTTAATTGATTTCGTTGCTCTTATGTATTCATTCTTTGCCCTAACAGCCGCATACCCTGTATTTTTGTCATTGCTTCTTCATATACACTGGATGTTCACCACTAATTTGAAGTAGTTTTCCTATTCGTCTTTCCGATGTTACTTGATTGTTGTTCTCTTCATGTTTTTGTTAATGCCACGTCAGGTTTCACATTTGTAAAAAGTACTTATTCACTTATTCGGAAGCACTAAATTATTTTTTGCCGTCTCTTGTCTCATTATTAAGTACTGTAGTTTCGCTGTTGTTTTGGAACAGTATTTCTGTGTCTGTTTTATGAGATGTTCAGTCGGCATCAGAAGTCCTGTTGCCTCTCCTGCATTTTTCACCAAGAACTTAAAAAATTAGTCATATGACTCCACAGCACAGACACTGATGGCAATGACCTATGACCTGAAAGAAAAAAAAAAAGTTACCAGTATCGCCTCCTTCTCATTACTCATAACTGTTTTTCATAGAGACAAATGTTGGGGATGACAACAATAATTTGGATGCCGATTTTATATATACCATATACCACATCATTACTTCGTGAAGTACACCCTCAAAGCTACCCAAACCCTGAGGCATGATAGATATGAAAGTCTGCAAAAAGTAGTTTGTCACTTCAGAATGTTTGGTATGCCTGACTGTTGAGTGTCGCACTCTGAGGTCATTACACTTGGGTGTGATGTCTAAGCAGTGTACTGTATACGAGACTTTTTCACTCTTTGTTTCTGCATTTGTTTAATTGCATTTCCTAGTACATTATTTCAACTAAAGTATTCAGTAAGTGTAGTCAATACCATAAAACTTTTATATTTTTTACTCAGAGTATACATTCCAAAATATCTTGCAATCTCACTTGGATTTTATTACTCCAGTTTTCACTGAAGTCTACCAGCATTAACAGCAGCATTATATGAGAGAGGAGGGTGTGAGTTGGGAGCAGGGCAGTGAAATGGTGGGGGACAAGGCGACGTGGAGGCGATTTGTTTGTGGCCACCCCGTACGGGATTGAGGCATCTGGCAATAGATAGATAGATAGATAGATTTACCTACTTATTTATTCTTTATTCATATTTATTAATTTCTATCACTCTTTTTTACTTCTTTATCATAGGAGGAAGCTAAAATATGCCTTTTAGTTTTAAACACTATATCTATTATCAATGCAATGGAGCATTTGCTCTTGGTTATAATGGCGATGAAGTTCAGATCCTCATTTTACTAACTCGCAATAATTTTCCATATCATTACGTTATACCTTGAATAAACACACCGTAAAGTCCTTTGTACTTGTCTTTGTCTCAGTATTGTTGTTATGTCATATTCTTATGATACATCTGGCAATAGTCGCATTATTTATACTTTGGGGGGAAAAAATCACAGGGGTTGGATGTGCCTACTCACTCCTAATTTTGCTTAATCTTGCTCAGTGCCTGACTGTTAAGGACATTATTCACCTCTCCATGAATTACAGACTACATGTTTCGTGTATCACACACGGACATTTCAAACGCGGTGGAGTAAAAAGGATTTTCTTCATCACATACCTTTGTCTAACACCCTCTACCTTGCGGCAGTATTGCACTACCACGCTTTCTGTAGCCTTTTAGCTCCACTTGGTAAGGCACCCACAAGTCCAAAATACACACACACACACACACACACACACACACACACACACACACACACACACACACACACACACAGGGCTCAGTGCTGGCACCAATCATGTTTTTAGTGTATATAAATGATATAGAGAGTAACACTGGAAATGAAAGCTATCTAAATATGTTTGCTGATGATGCAAAAATACAAAGGAGAATTACTAACACAGACTCTTGTAAAGAGCTACAAGAAGAATTAAATAAACTTCATGAATGGAGTAATACATGGCAAATGGAATTCATTGTGGACAAGTGTCATATAATCAAGTTTGGTAAAAGTGGAAAAAGACCTGATTGGGATTATACGTTAGGAAATAAAACCCTACACACATCAGAAAGAGAGAAGGACCTAGGTGTGATTATCAATAACAGACTATCTCCGGCTGACCACATCAGTGAGAAGGTACGGAACATGTATACACTGCTTGCAAATATGAGAATAGCATTCGCATACATAAATGAAGACATGCTAAGAAAGATAATAACATCATTCATCGGACCAACCCTGGAGTATGCATCAGTAGTCTGGAGTTCTCATCTCAAAAAACACATAGACAAGATTGAAAAAGTTCAAAGGGCCGCTACAAGATGGGTACCAAGCTTAAAGGATCTAAGCTAAGAAGAAAGACTAAATAAACTGAATCTACCAACACTACAGGAGAGAAGGAAAAGAGGTGACAAGATTATGCTATATAAATGCATTACCTATGGGGAAGCATCAGCAAGAGGACACTGCAAAAAACTGCATAAGAAGATAGGTGATAAAGACGTAAGGAAATTTAGTTTCCCAAATAGAGCAATTGATCAGTGGAATGCACTACCGAGTGAAATAGTGTGTGCCAAAACAATTCACAATTTTAAGGATATGTACAATAAATATGGTTTAAGACACGGTTAAAGACATCTTGACTCATTCCTGTAAAGATACAATTAGGTAAGAACACACACACACACACACACACACACACACACACACACACACACGGATTTTATATATATATCTGAATCATAAGTTTACAGGTATCATCAATTTCTCATAAATAAGGGAGGTCGTCTTTAGTCCATCGCAATCTAATAATTAACACGAGCCTCGAAGTGAATGGATCATGATAGTGATATTTTGTTTCATATACGTTTCAGCCTGAGAGTTTTTGAACACTGAGCCTTTTACATGAAATATGAAACAGCATATACATATGTGAAGTCGACGTGTTTGAACAAAGATTATTGTTTGTGATTCTTTTTTTTGTTTTTTTTTTGCGATATCTCGATCATCGTGTTTCGCTAAATAATCCCATATCAACGTTGTTATTTCAGCCAACTCTGCAATAAAACATGGCCGAACCAGCACCACACTAACACCGTCAGCCACACCAGCACCACACTAACACCGTCAGCCACACCAGCACCACACTAACACCGTCAGCCACACCACCACCACACTAACACCGTCAGCCACACCAGCACCACACTAACACCGTCAGCCACACCACCACCACACTAACACCATCAGCCACACCACCACCACACTAACACCGTCAGCCACACCAGCACGGCGCCACACTCTCAAGACTCACCAGCGGAGAGGCGATGGTCAGGCAGCGGCGGGTGAGGCAGTCGGCCGCGCAGGGTCAGGCGGCCAGTGCCGTGGACAGGCAGGGACGTCCGTATTTATCTGTTTTGCTACACCAAGGATGCGCATGTACCGCAGAAACTTAATTTAATATTGCATCACACGACTCAGTGTATTGGGATACCGAGTTGGTTCAGTAATTCGGTAACATTTGCAGGTGTAGGCCAGGGCAACAGATCGGACAATAGTGCGATCATCTCCCTTGCAGACGTACTCTAGGTTATACTGTCAGTCGCTCAAGCCATACCATACCTTAGAAAGGAATATTTTATCATTTTGACCGATCCCTTGCCTTGCCCAAAGCTTGCAAGTGGCTGACAATTAACTGAGGCAGCTGTACTAGGTGAAAAAGACTAGCACTTGCCAAACTATTTTTCCTATAAAATTCTTGTGCTGAGTACATCGTATATATATATATATATATATATATATATATATATCTATATATATATATATATATATATATATATATATATATATATATATATAGATAGATAGATAGATAGATAGATACACATTATCATTAGGGCCACTCCAACATCCACGGCCCTACTTTGGATCTCTTATAACATCATCCATATAAGGATTGAACAGCCATAGAGACATGACACATCCCTGTTTCAATCTAACCTTCAAATAGAAAAATTAACTCAGTTCACTATCCACACGCACTGCAGCCTTAACACCTTCATACATACTCTTCACGGCATTCAACAGTGGAGTCACATGGAAAGACAGACTGACAAATACAAATGAGGAAGTGAAGGAGCGTTGTGGTGTGGATGTGATGGGAAGCGTTAGGAGAAACATGCTGAGGTGGTCTGGCCATGTGGAGAGGAAGGATAGCAAGCGACTGACGAGGAGAGTATATGTGGGTGAGGTGGAGGAGGGGGAGGGAGGGGAAGGCCAAGTATGAGATGGAGGGATGGAGTGGAGAGGTATATGAGAGAGGGGGATATGAGCTGGGAGCAGGGGAGTGAAATGGCGGGGAACAGGGAGACCTGGAGGTGGTTTGTTTGTGGCCACCCCTTACGTGATTAAGGCGTCTGGCAATAGATAGAGAGACAGTATTAGACATGTGCTTATATATCTGTATGCAAGTATCAAGTAGTTAACCTGTAAAGAGAACTGTGATTTTGTTTTCCTAAAGTTAATGTCAATATATCTCCTCGTTTTTAAAAACCAGCGTTTAGCCTACTGGGTACTGATGATAGTGATAAAAGATTTGAATCAGTTAAACTGCAAGGCGATGACGACGATGATGAAGGTGTTGTTAACACTGCAAATATTACAGATTTATTTACAGCTGAACGTGACGATACAAAAGAAAGGAAAAGCCGAGGCAATGTTTTGAATGTAATGACATAAGTATGCATTAATATAATATCTGATTAACTTGTACACATGTATCTTTCACCCAAATCGATGTTTTCTCAGCTGGTCTAGGTTTCAGATTCCTCTCTCCTCTCTTTTTTGGCCTCTCGTCTAAAGAATGAAATTTAGTATGCAAAATAAATTGTCTGGTAGAAGGAGAAATAAACTAGAAAGTTCTTGCTAAATGCTTTCACTAAAACGAATTAGCAACTTTCTTACAATACATTATGGTGATGACTTGGCTGTTTCTGGTCTAGCTTCAGATTCCTCTCTCCTCTGTTTTCTAACCTCTCGTCTAGTGAATGACACAGCTTGACAGTAGCAAGAATACAGAAAAACATCACTTTCCACAGACCTCTCCTATGCTTGTTAAACTTGTATGGCCGCGCAATACCAAAATAACGACATAAATAAACAAATAAGCACAATATATATATATATATATATATATATATATATATATATATATATATATATGTGTGTGTGTGTGTGTGTGTGTGTGTGTGTGTGTGTGTGTGTGTGTGTGTGTGTGTGTGTGTAGCAGTGATAAGAAATAGGGAGGTGAGCATAGAAGTTAAAAATTTCGGCGCATGACAGTATTGTGATACCAAATCTAACACATGGAAGTGAAGCTTTGACCTTGTTAGAAGGACACAATCAAGAGTGAGAGCAGTGGAAATGAGTTATTTGAGAGGAGCATGGGAATCACATGGAGAGACAGACTAACAAATGAGGAAGTGAAGGAGCGTTGTGGTGTGGATGTGGATGTGATAGAAAGCGTTTGGAGAAATACTGTACATTGAGATGGTTTGACCACGTGGAGAGGATAGAGATCGAGAGACTAACGAAGAGAATGTATGTGAATGAGGTGGAGGGGGGGTAGAGTTAGGGGGAGGCCGAGGATGAGATGGAGGGGGGGGTAGAGGGAGGGGTGTGCCGAGGATGATATGGAGGGATGGAGTGGATAGGTATATGAACATAAGAACATAAGAAGAAAGGATAACTGCAGTAGGCCGGTTGGCCCATGCTAGGCAGCTCCTAGAAGAGTAACTGAACTACTAGAATGAGCTAAGGATAGCAAAGAAGAAGGCTCTCCCCCGCCCTCCAAACCCTCCAGCGGAAGCCGGCAGGAAAAAGTCAGAAAGAACACCACGCCGTATAGAAAAACTGGCGTGGACATTTTACAGGAAAGTGTGAAAGGAGAATAGAGACTATCATAGTGTAACCTGAAAAGGAAAAATTATGAATTAGTATTGGTTATAAGATTTTATTTTTTCTATATCCACCCCTTATTAGTCATATGCTTATCTAGCCTATGCTTGAAACTCTCAGTGGAAGAGGCAGCAACTACTTTACTAGGTAGCTTATTCCATTCGTCTACTACTCTATTACCAAACCAATTTCTACCTATTTCCTTACTGAAACGGAATTTTTCTAGTTTGAAACCATTATTTCTAGTTCTATCCTGTATTCTCACTTTAAGTACCTTGCTAATATCTCCCTTATTTATACCCTTCATCCACTTAAACACCTCAATTAAGTCTCCCCTTACTCTACGCCTCTCTAGCGAATGCGGACTTAGTCTTTTCAGTCTGTCTTCATATGACAGGTTCCGGACGTCATGTATCATTTTTGTCATTCTTCTCTGTACATTTTCTAACGAATTAATATCCATTCTATAGTAAGGACACCAAAATTGTACTGCGTAGTCTAAATGTGGCCTTACTAATGTCATTTGTGAAGATTCCTGCGGCTTTATGAGCGTTAGCTAGGGGGAGGGCAGTGAAATGACGGGGGACAGGGCGACATTTGTGGCTTCCCCTAATGGGATTGAGGCGTCTGGCAATTTACAGATAGATATCAAGATAGATATACCTGTCTAACAGGGTGAGGGTGACGACTTTCGAAGCTGTCCCTCCAGCTCTTTATACGGTGGGGTTGGACACACGTAAGTTAGGATCTAAGTGTTCCATAAAGCTATATGTGGTTAAGGCACAGTGAGCATGGTTGAATGTATAGAGTTGGCATCAAAAGTCTTCTCGTTTTTCCTGCTTCTATCTTCTGAAAGTCAATCAAGAAAGTCCGATATAGCCAACACAGATGATTTATGGATCAGTGTCATTTGTGAAGATTCCTACGGCTTTATGAGTCTCATTATCCAGGTTCAGTTGAGAGAGAAGCGCAGCAGGAGGAAGGGCAACTGGTAGCTGTCTGCATGGAAGCCTCATGCCAGCGGAACAGCACAAACGTCCCAGTGTATTTTCCTTATGGTCGCATACCTAAAGCTGTAGTCGCAAAGTGGGATTCGGACACCCAGTGATTATTATTTTTGAAGTATATTGATGATGGAACGTATCTAGCCTTCCTATAAGGCTGCTAACTGCGTTCTATAATATGATATGCAGGCTGACCGTATGTAATAATGACAGGCGTTGGACAGTAAATAATTAGGGTATTTGCATTTCAGTTTGCGATTTAAGGCTTAACCATACGACCTTTAGATACACATTGTTTCAGAGACAGCATGCACAGATAGTTCCTGTAGCTCTAATACCAGAATATATATATATATATATATATATATATATATATATATATATATATACCTAGGCTGCTTCCCCAAAGGAAAGGGAGGTAGCCGAGACAGGACGACACACTCCCCATTACCTCATCCATTCAAACACATCCATTCGCATCTTAGCCTCAAAGGGGAGAACGGACAGATCCTCACCGCACCACACCGCACAAGGGTCAACTGCGCAATGCAATCAGTGACATCAGCACCAGGGCCCGACAGCAGAACTGGTTTACCCCTGGCACATCATAACAGACCCATCCCCTTATATATATATATATATATATATATATATATATATATATATATATATATATATATATATATATATATATATATATATATATATATATATATATATATATATATATATATATATATATATATATATATATATATATATATATATATATATATATATATATATATATATATATATATATATATATATATACAGTATATATATATCATCATCATCATCGTCAGCCGTTGAGGTCCACTGCAGGACCGGCCTATCCCTACCGAAGCAGGGATGATACAGCCAATGTATCTCTACCCAGTGGCCTAGGCTGTTGGTAGAGACTGTATGTAGAGTGAGAGGTGCCTGTAAGTATAATTGTAGTACTGTAGTGGCTTTGGATGTGTGTGTAGTCTGTGAACCAAGTGTAATCAGCACGCCTGAAGCCGATTGGGTGCAAGCATACTAGTATGCGACACTGGTTCAACCACAGCACCCCTTATGTCCGCCAAAGTAGCAAGTGGCTCGATGAACGATTCCCAAAGTTTTTACAACTCTGGCAGGAGGCAAACCATCGTTTACAAGCGTGCGAAACGCATGCTCTACGACTATACCACAGAGGCTCCATATATATATATATCTATATATATCTATATCTATATCAATAAATATATCTATCTATCTATATATATATATATATATATATATATATATATACAGAGAGAGAGAGAGAGAGAGAGAGAGAGAGAGAGAGAGTGTTTTTATATCATTAAATAGTTACAGAACTAATCTCCGAACATAATGCTGATAAACCTAACAAACAAATCGCTGACCTGCGCCTAAGCAAAATAGCTAAACATAACTACTGTGTTTACACTAATGGGGAAAAATATCTCAGCCAACAGAACGACTACACATATGCAATGCCTTTCTACAATACACACCTGCACTCATTACCTACTGACTCTCAGTCGAGGCACGTGGATTAATACAGGGATCATCAATACATGAAAGAGAACCAGAAGAGTCAGGAGATAATCTATATACGTCAACTGTAGACTCTGTTTAAGAAATTTTATACAAGAGGATGCAAAGCATATGTTAATGTACAAAATCTGAAATCCCTCGCCCAACAGAACATCATTGAGAGGAAGTGCCCAATACCTCTCCATATTGCACTCTTGCACTCATCAGCTGGGCACTGCCAGGCGAGGCACGTGCTTTTGATACTCGTTTAGGGGATAGCAATATAAGAAACAGAAATGTCAAAAGCAGGAACTATTTCAAATATGTTAACTATCAACTATAATTAAATTATATAATATATACATATATACACTCAATAATTCATACCGTAACCAAATAGTAAAAAGAAAAAAAAAAATAGTCACATCACTGACCAGTTTGGAGTCCCTAAAGTACGTCGTCAGGTTATCAGTCATAATAATATCCCCAACACCCAAGATGATGGAAAGGGCGAAGGGAAAGTCTGCTGCATCGCAGTAATTTATACATGAAGCACGTCCACGAATAATCGCCGACAGTGCAGATGATGTGACCAATAGATAACACCCACACAAAGATGTCACGTTGCGATGGAAACCGTCTTTCAGTATGGCAATATGTGGGTGAGACATGGGTAGTTTAACTGCAGTTATGCCGATACTCTTTCTTCCAAGCGACTGGTCGATTTGCAGTATCACAGTTGCCAAGGAGCGACTTACATGATGAAATATTCAGTCTGTTTCACTGACCCTGCCACAGAAAATTTATTGATATAATTCCGAAGGGAAAACTCGACCACAGATAACAGTGAATGTCCCAAGTCTCCTCGAGTTCCACAGCCGACTTAGAGAGTAGGTCAGCCTGCTCATTGTCGTAGATACAAGAACGACCAGGTACCCAGATCAGTGTGAAGGATTTTGCACGAATGCAATTTATTCAGCCCTGGATTTCATTAATATCAGCATCACAAGAAGCAGTCGTCTAAAGGGATGACTTAGAATCTGAAAATATAACAGTTGAGTCATTTTGAGAATTTAGTAGTCTATGGATCTGCCAATAGCAAAAAGTTCAGGGGTAAACACAGATTTATAAATCGGCAACCGAAACCTGGGGGGACATTCAGTCGACCACACACTAGCACCAACACATTCACCTGACTCGGAGCCATCGGTGTACAATTTGTTGGAACCCAAATGACACATCATGCTACGGAGCAAATGGTGGTCCTCCGCCTCCGGCGCCTTGTTCTTTGTGTAGTTGGGTGGCTCCCAAGACACTATATTTTTAAATACCAACTTGTCACAGTCACTGAGGTCCAAACCAAGAAACTGAGTCTGTAAATGGAAGCAAACGGCAAGTGACCAACAAACCCCTGGCACTGGTGGTGTTGACGCAGAGGGGATACAAACAACATTGCCAGTATCAGATTTGGTAACGGTCTTGATGCCGTACGATAAAATTATGTGGTCTTGGCAAATACAGGAGGGAGGTACATTCACCTCAGGGCTCCAAGACACATTAACAGACATTTATTCTGAAAAACGTCAAATGTCCTCATTATGGCATCAGATGCTGACCCATACAACTGTGAGCCATAGTCCAGCTTAGTTCTAATAATGGACTTATACACCATCAATTAAGATTTCACGTTGGCTCCCCAAGTAGTACCCGCTAGGCTCCTAAGGACATTTAATGGTTTATCACAATGAGCAATTTACTTATTGGCATGATATTTAAAGTTCATCCTTCGCACAAAATGCAAGTCCTGAATATTGGCAGAATATTGAAAAGGTATCAGTTGATTATCCGAAATCAATTGGAAATCAGAGGCGTTATGAGTGATAAAAACTACAGCAGGACAGTTGGGGACAGAAAACATCAATTGTCAGCATAGAGTAAGTATTTAAGATTCATTAGGATGGGAGCTGATGACAGAATATTTCTGATTATAATACTAAACAAAGTGGAACTGTTCACACTTTCCTAAGGCGCGACAGTCTGAAGGCAACACACGTGGTAAAATATGCCCATACTGCTGACGTTTCTTCTAAACTCAATCAATCATCAGGGATCAGTAAACAGAAGAATATTAACCATTCTCTTACACTGGATAAGGCAATGGCTTGATTCCCAGTACTCTTGGTTTCTTCCTTTCTTTTTTCCTTCCTCACTCTGATGTTGGTCACATCGTCCATCCAGTAGGCCAGTAACTGAAGTGGCTGCAGAAGGAAGGACCGGGTCTAGAGTGGAGAAGGTTTGTCGAGAAGCAAATTACTGACTACTGCAGTCTAAAACAGATATATCTGAAACTGTTATGTGATTACAACTTAAAATGTTAAGTGATTTTGATGTATTATTGCAACAAACGCAAGATAAAACTTTTTTAATACTGGAGGAAGTTTTTGTAAAGAAGTAACCAAGCGAATATTGCGAACTAAGATATACAGGTAGTTGATACTGTCATGTTACATCTTTAAGTATAAAGTGATTTTGATGCTGCAGCACAGGAAAATATATATATATATATATATATATATATATATATATATATATATATATATATATATATATATATATATATTGTACTAGAATAGAAGAAGTTTTTGTATTGAAGTAAAGGTGTGAATATAGCAAACTTAATTAGTTGTTTGCGTAGTTGATTTTGTTATGTGACTACAACAAAAAACAAGTAACGATTTTATGTATTACTGCACAAAGAAAAAAACATGAAAACTTTATTGTACTAGAACAGAGGAAGTTTTTTAATAGAAGTGAATGTGTGAATAATGTAAACTGAAAAATGAAGGTGATTTTGTCATGTGGTTGCAACTTCAAATATATAGTGATTGTGATGTATTAGTACAAAAAAAAAAAAAAAAAAAAAAACAGATAAAACTATGTAGCGAAAAGAAACCAAACAAAAAATGTTGAAAGAATGTTTTTGTCAAGAAGTAAATGAATGAATGTTGCAAACTAAAACTGATATAGTTGATATTGTTACGTGATTGCAACTTAAAAAGTAGTGCTGTATTATTGCAACAAAGAAAAGATATTGTGCTAGAATAGAGAAAATTTTTGTACAAAAGTAAATGTGTGAATATTGCAGACTGAAAGAGATATACAGGTAGTTGATAATTATGTGATTACAGCTTAAAATATGAAATTATTTTGATACTGCAATAATGATAAATAACTTAGCATAGTGAACATTATAATATACAGTTCACATCCCTTTTTAAATGGATAGGGTACTGATTTCCATTGCCTATACTATTGTAGCACTTATTCTTATCTACGAAAGTCTAGTCTAGTTCTGTTAGCGTCAGGTAGGTTAGTTTGTTAGTCAGTTTGATTGCTCTGTTGGGTTAGGTTAGGATAGAATAAGTAAGGTCAAAGTTTGAAAATAACAAAATATTGCAGGAATGGCCATCCTGGGAAAACTGACTATGATGGAACAGGGAATGGACAACAGCGTAAGAGTGTCAAACAAGTAGGTGCAACATTCCAAAAAAATGAACATAAGTATAAAAAATAAGATTGAAATTTAAGGCTACCGACTAGTCGTGTTTCATCAGTTCCTGCATTGCTGGATCAACAGAAACACTAGGGTTATGCACTGTCCCAGCTCAGTAGGAAAGGATGTTGATGTGGTACAGTTGGAATGTTCACCAAGGCAATAAGGGTTGTTGGTCTAATTTGAGTACTCACACACACACACACACACACACACACACACACACACACACACACACACACACACACACACACACGAGAGAGAGAAAGAGAGAGAGAGAGAGAGAGAGAGAGAGAGATTAGCTGAACATTAAGATTGCCTGTACAGTAATTATTTTCTTAATACAATGAGCTTATCTTGGTTGTTATTCTCATCGGCTAAGGACGCTCCATAACACCTCTTCCTTAGCCATTTATTTTTGAATGAGGTTGGTTAACACCCTTTTGTATACTATTTATGGGGAGTAGGGCGATACTGGAAAGAATGATATAACACAGAAGTGGTTAGTAATGAGTAATAAACAAAATAAATTGCATAGGAATAAGTGTTACAGAGCTTCCTTACCCGATGAGAATACGGGTCGTTGCCTTGTACCCTCTGGTCCTGGATAAAAGAGGAAGTCTGAGAGTAATAAGGAAATGTGATCTTAACCCGAGGTGTCCCATCGACGTATAGGTACGTTGCAACATTTTGCATTTGCCAGTCCCAGCGACGTACTGGTATGCTGCACAATTGCAAGGTTCATAATTTGCACAGTTTTTAATTTTCGCACGTGATTTTTCATATGTATACCCGGGACACCTTCCTCTATTCCTCTACAAGATGCCAAGCAGGGACAATGCCTTACACTGCATAACCTCCCCCCTCCCCACATGCCATTGTCTCGGCAATTCACCTGTTACAAGTGACCTGGCCAATAAAGACATTCAGGGCCAGAGTGATTCCCCAATCGATGACAATGTGGAGGACAAAGTTTACATAGCATTAAAGGAAGAAACAGTCAGAAATGATGATCAGGTAATGTGGGAAAAAAAGGTCATGTATGGTGATGAGTTAGTGAGTGAAACAATGCTTATAATGCCTATAATACTGTTTGAAAACCAATATGCTCTCGAATTACATACAAATTCGTACCAAATAAATAAATAAATACCGTTTATGAGTGGTGTGAAATAGTTACCCTCCCATAGAACTCGTTTTTTTTTGGTGCCAGCCTGCTAGAAAACCCAGTAAGGTAAGGAGGTACTGCTACCAGGATCGAGTATTTTAAACCTCAGGTGAGCAATTTCTCTATGAATTTTCGATGTTTCTCACCAAAAGTGGAGGTTTTAGCCAAAAAAAAAAAAAAAAAAATCGAAAATACCTCAGGACTGGGGGGTGTCAGTGGTGCAAAATAGCTCGGGACGTGATGGGTTAAGGAGGATGAAGGAACATTAAAAGGTAAACTATCTGAATGTAAACTCAGGAAGAAAAACAGATTTTTTTTTTTGTGAGGAAAAAGGAACCAAAGGCCATGAGCCTGCAGTAACAGTTCCCTCCAAGAGAAAAAACAAAATACAATAGAGAGCCAAATTCAAGATCCGATCATTTTGAGATGCCTGGACACACTGCGTTTGAAAGACTGGAGATCATAGGCAGCAGGAAATACAGACAGAGGGAGACAGTTCCAGAATTGACCTGTTGCATAAATGAAAGACTGGGAGTAACGGTTAACTCTTGCATTAGAGAGTTGGACAGAAAAGGGATGAGAGTTTGCTGCCAGACAGGTGCTACGTGCCCGTTGTAGAGGTAGAGGAATGCGAGCAGACAGTTCAGAGGAGCAGTGACCATTAAAGTAGCGATAGAAAAGAGATAAAGATGCAACAGTGCGGCGAAGAGATAGAGGTTGAAGGGAGTCAGTAAGAGGAGAGTTAATGAGATGAAAAACCTTTGACTCCACCCTATTGAGAAGAGCTGTATGTGGGGAGCCTCCCCACACATGAGAGTTGTACTTCACACAGGGGCGGATAAAACCCCTGTATAGAGTCAGCAATTATGCAGGGGTAAAGAAAGAGCAGAGTCGGCTTAGCACACCCAATCTCTTGGAAGCAGATTTTACAAGAGATGTAATATGATCATTCCAAGATAAGTCCCGAGTAAATGAAACCCCAAGCATGTTCAAGGATGATGCAGGACTAAGCTGAATATTATTAAACATTAGTGGGTATACCTGTGGAAGATTTTGTCGGGTTGATAGGTGTAAGAACTGAGTCTTAGATGCATTAAAAACAACCATATTATTTTTACCCCAGTCAGAGATACGAGTCAAGTCAGATATTAGGTGTGCCATATCCTCATCCCTTGTTTGTTGAAATAACTGTTGAGATGGGCGTTGCAGGAACCGAATGGAAAGGTGAAGGGTGGAGTCATCAGCGTATGAGTGGATAGGGTTAGATGTACAGCTTAGAAGATCACTGATGAATAAAAGGAAGAGTTGGTGATAGGACAGAGCCCTGAGGAACACCACTGTTGATTAAAGTGGTAATGATGATGGTAATGATCATGATTATGGTGATTATTATTATTATCATTATTATTAATATTACTGTTATTACGCGCTTAAAGGCCGTCATTGGCGGCCTCCGCTCGATGTCAAAAGGCCAGAAATGAGTCATAACTAAGGAACCGGAGGCACGATTGGACTGGAAATTGTGTTATTCTTCAAGCTGTAACAATAATTGCGCTACATTGCGCCGTTTTTTGCTGTGTTAGGGTAACAAACAAACAAAAACACAGAAATCGACTCATTATATGCTTTAGATTATTATTATTATTGTTATTATTATTATTATTATTATTACTACTACTACTACTACTACTACTACCACTACTATTACTATTAGAAGTTGTGTTTGAACAATCAGCGATGCTGGTTTAAGTACAAACTAGAATGGCGCCCAGTAGGGCGCATACCTCCGCCAACGCCCTATCTCGCAATGTTTAAGACAAAAAAAAAAAAAAAAAAAAAAATCCTGGATTTGCACCTTTATCCAGATCCGCACCATTTAAAGGAGTGTATTCTGGGCCAAGGCCCATTCTTCTACCAAGTTTCGTGCAAATCCGTCCAGTAGTTTTTGTGTAATCTTGTTCACAAACAAACAAACGGACAGGGATGAAAACATAACCTCTTTGGTGGAGGTAATAAGGTGTCTGAGTGAAGCCTCAACATAATTTCTATATTTACCGTATTTTTGTGTTATCCCGTTGCGAATTCTGAAAGTCTGAATTAGAGAGATTTTCTGAGAATAGTGAACACTGGTGAGCATGTTTTGATAGGGTGGTTGAGCATAAATCTATTCTTTGTTTGTTTGTTTTAGCCTTGGGAGGTTATATGAGCATAATATACTATCTAGAGGAGCTGAGAATAAGAAACAGCTGTAGTGATTCAAAACCACGATTCAACACCACCTTTACCCCGCCTGTGTGTTCTGGATGCAAATAACAGAGCGTGACTGAGCACAGAGGGGCGGTCAAAGCATGAAACAGTCTAAGAATAATTAAAGTGTCTGTATGAGTATAACTAGAACGGACCTCTATGCATACCGGCAGAATTTTGAACATTTTTAATGAGGAAACGTTTGAGCATAGAAGAAGGGGTTTGTGCATTATTAAAGAGATCATTTAAGACTAAGTGAAATCTTCTGGGTACAAGAATGAGTGAACTACATGCAATGCATACATCTCTATACACAACCATAATCCTTACTCAGATCTTTGGGTCATAATAAGTTTGGTTGAGAATAACGCACGCATACCATACAATTTTTTACTCTAACCTGGCCTGAAATTGCGATCTCTCCATCTTGAATAAGGAGCTGTAAGAAGATATTAACGGTGGAATATGATGGTAGTCATGAAGAAGTCATGTGGTATGGACATGGAGCCTTAGCATTCCCTTTTTCTGCAGATGACCTGCGTGATATACGATGCTAAAGGATGAAAATCTGGGCCAAATTGGAGTAAAAACAGTATAACATGTTGGATATAAGAGACTAATGCAAATAAGGGTTGTTGAGTGTAACAGTGAAGTCAGCTGAGCAGACTGTACTAAGTCTGTATATGCAACAGTCACGTCTTGTCCTGTGTGCTGTGTGTATTATTTTGATGTGCATTTTGAAAATAATAAAGTAAATATACTATAAACAGTAGCTGTGCGAAACACGAGAGTTCATTAGGGCATATGGAGATAGCTTGATACAGGAAGGGATAAATGAAACTAATGAGGTAGTCTTTCGCTGATTGTTCCTGGATCTAGCTTCAGTCTATCTTTTAAGCAAAATTACAGTTGGGATGATGTAGATCCATTCATCCATCCATCAGCCAATCCTATGTCGCACCACAGAGGAGCGTAGAAACCCGGGGCTAGGTACGTTGGTCCTGACATTTAAGATGAAAGTGACCAACTTCACTCATCCCTGAATGTTATTACGTGAACAATAAACCCTAACCATCCCTTGGATATAAACCTGCACAGGCTGAATCCGATCAGAGCGCCTTAATTACCCACTAAAACACCAGGCACCATAATTTGGTTATATGGTTGCCACACAGCGTAGTAAATGGTTTCCTGGTACACAGGAAACCATTGGGCTTGTCACTCAGTGTAGAGATACCCATAGGCAGAAAGAAGAGGAAAAATGAAAGAAAGAAAGACTGACAGAAAAGAATGTAAAGTCACCCGTAGACAGAAGAAAGAGGAAAGAATGACGAAAAGAAAGACATAAGAGGAAGGATGGAAGAAAGGAAAAGGAAGACACCCAAAGCAGCACTACATCGAGTGAGTGGATGGTGAGCGTCCCCACCTACCACAAGTGATGTAGATACTGATGATTAAAATGCCTTTAAGTGAGATTAAAGATGAAATGATACAGATGTTAATAATTATAATGCCTCGTAACTGAGATTAAAAGTTGGAATGATTTACATGATCTATAATGTCTGTTTAGTGAGATCAGAGTTGGAATGATGTAGATATTAATGATTATAATGGCCTTGGAAAATTATTGAGTGGGCAAAAAGAATTACGAAACTGTCTGTGATATATTTTCAGCATTAAGAACACTCCATTTGCAGTCCAGGTATAATGGCTTTACGTTGTTTGCCATTACTGTTTTCCCAGTGAAGTCAAATTGCATCTGCTTTATATGCAAGTAATTTGTTTGATTTATTAAACTTCTTCTGCATGCACGTTGATGGCTCAGGCCCGAATTTTTGTCGATTTAGGAAGCTCTCTAACACCTCTTCCTAAGCGATTTAAAATCCTTATTGTACGTAACAACCTATGTGACTTAAGTGTGATCCAGGCTCGCATCCTCGTCGTCTAAGAAAGCTCAGTAGCACATCTTACTAAGTGATTGATTTTTTTTAATCCAAGGAAGAATAAAAAACAGAGACCAGGAGCCTGCAGATTGCTCCCTCCAAGAAAAAAAAAAAAAAGAAAAAAAAAAAGTATACGTTACTATCGTATTTTGTGTTGCTTAAATCATTCTAATATCGCCATACCCTGAATATGTAAGGAACAAAAATATATTAACCAGTCGGATCCAAATATAAAGCGCTGAAGCAGAGGTGCTACACAGCCTCCTTGACCGGCCTTAAGCTTTAGGTCGCCTCTTTGTACTACCTAAATAATTTCCTTGTTTTAGTTCCTGAGTTTGTCAACCTCCTTGCATGTGGTATAATGCCCCCATGTGTTGTCTTCAGTAAAAGCTAATTTTTACTTATTCTATGTTTTCAAAATGTCAAGGAAGAATCGATCAAAACAAGTCAGATTTTTAAGTGTTATTTTCTGAATAAGCACAATACGCTTCATTCGAAAATTTGTATTGTATAAAATGTGTTAAACTCCTCATAAGGGTCAGGAAGTACTCGGAGTAATAGAGCAGGGTAAGTAAAATCGGAGAGTTATGACTGAAAATAGGTAAGAATAACGACAGAGAATTTGGTAATGGATAGATGATAAAAAGGGAGTGAGAACTTCATTTCACAACTAAAAAACTGCTCATAGTAAAATAAATATAATAATTTCCATAGTTGACCTACCTGCATTCCCTTATTCTGCTTTTACATGGCTGGGTCCGGACTGGTGCTCAGGACGGTCTTCAGCGCCCCCGTCATGCGTGGTGTGCCCCAGGTCCAGTCCTCCCGCCCCACCATCTCCTCCACCGTGTTGATCTCCGCTGACTTGCCTTGCACTATAAGGCGGGAGATCAGAGAGGACCAGTGTGAGCACGTGATTACCAGGCACGTCACCAGCCACCAACCCACCAGTTTGTTGTTGTTTTTTTTTTAAGCATGAAAGAAGGAACCAAAGACCAGGAGCCCGCAAAATTGTACCCTCCAAGAAGACATTATATATATATATATATATATATATATATATATATATATATATATATATATATATATATATATATATATATATATGAAACAAATTCAAGGTCCATTGATTTCAAAGTTACTATCTCTACTATGATGCACTTTTTTTTTTATCATTTCCTTCCAGTTAGTAGCAGACTAGTTTATTCAGCATGATATCTGTACTGGTTTTACTCTAACTTGATCGAAAATTATATAACTCTGTCTTCAATCCTGAGTTGTAAAAATTTATTTATCAATAAAATATGACAGTAGTCACGAAGAAATGCTCTGGATGTATACCCTTGGTGTTGTTTTTTCTTCAATTCTTATGCGAACTAAGCCGGAAAAGGACGAAAATCGTGGCCACGTTAAAAGAAAAAGAGTAAAGTAACCAAACAGGCTGCCAACCAGCATATGCAAACACGAGGGCGAAACTGTAAACATCTGAGCCCGAAAACAACTTCATAATTATGATACAAATTCCATCAGAGTATTTTATTCTACTTGGGAACTTGGGAGACAGGAATATATCTGTACAAAGACTGATCACCAAAAACCTGGCAGTCACCAACAATCCAGCAGCTGACATACCGGTGAGGAAATCCACTCATGTAACTGACAGGAAAAGCATCTAAATACTTTCCCAAATGACGACACAAAACGGGTGGTGTAAAATCCAAAACCTTATTTCATTTTTAGTGACCAAGAGACTCGAGTAAAGAAGACGCTGTTTCAAAGTCACGTAGATGGCCAGGGAATGGAAGGATCGCTTGGATTACTACTGAATGCAAACAGATCACTAAGATAAACAATCAGTTTTCTTTTAAGTTATAATCTTCCCCTAGAACACAACCCGCAACAGCCGCTACTGCACCCAGCTCATCAAATATACTGCTAAGTGAACACGGCCAAGGAGAAAACGATCTGTGGCCACCATTAATACAGGTGAAGAATTACAGTTTCAGTTCAAAGTCCTTGCACACCGTCTCGAGGCTTTATCAACACCTCATGAATCTTGTTTCGCCAGCCACTCATATTGAGAGGGCTGGAAGGGTTGTAACTACTCTATATAATCAGTACTGTAGGTATGTGAAAAAGATCGATGACCACACCATCCGCTTTTAGACAATAGTTTCTCTCATAACTGCCCCCATATGCAGTAACTTGCACCAATATTGGGAGCAAACCCTAAATGATTCAAGATCCCATGTTTTCTTCCTGGTAGTGAACTAACAGTGAATGAAGTAGTTTTCATGTCAGTGCTTCTTGTAGGATGCGAGAACAGGTACCTTCACTGCGACTGCATTGTTGCCGTCAGTAGTTCTTTTACACTCTCGTAACTGTCAGAACATTTTTTAAATATTATTATTAAAATGCCGGTGGTGACAACACAAGCCACCACCACACCCCCAGGAGGAGGACACGGAGACTGGACGGAGCCAGTGGATTGCGCCCGGGCAACAAGGCCATAAGATCACCCGGGCAACGCGCCCCTATTCCCCGGAACTTGCCTGCTGACCCCACCTTAGTCAAAGTGCACTACCTTCCGGACGAGCTTACCACTGACAGGATCGGGGTGGAACTAGCCTAACAGTTCCTAGCAGCACCCCAGCCACGGCCTGTAGCCGGGCACCTGAGACGGCCTGTAGCCACCCTCCACTTGTTGCCCAAGGAAACCCAGCGACGGCCTGTAGCCATGTCGGGGAGAGTTGCCAAAGTCTCTTGTCCCCTGTGACTCCGCAACGAGACGGTGAGCTGTGCTCAGTCCTGCCCTCCGGCAGGAGCACAGGTTACCCGCCTGTCCACCCAGACTGAGGCAACCTCCAGGAGGAGGACCACCACTTGGAGGATTTGTGGAACAGCCCTGTATTGTCCCCAGGGTTGCTCTCCCTCCATCCAGAGGAAGAGGACACCTACCTCACGGACTCTGGCCGAGAGCGACACTGCAGCCCAGCACTGACGGTGGCGCCCCCAGCAGAATACCACAGCTGGCGCCCCTCCGAGGACTTCCCCTGGACGCCCAGGCTGGCCCCCTCCCCACCCCAATGAAGGCGATGCCCATCCTCCACCAGGCACTTGAGTGAGTGCCTCCAACACCTGTTTGGTCCCAGTCCCAAGGGCCAGACCCCAGTCCCCAGCCCTGACAGTAAGGGGCCTTTCGCCACCCACAACCTGAGCCCCAGCAGAGAGACGACACCCCTTAGAGTGGTCCCATGGCCGCAGGACGAAGGGATTCCCACAGGGCCCCCGCCCACCCCGGGCAGAGAGTTGTGAGCCCTGGACTTTCCCTTGCTCCAGTGAAACCAAATGTGCATGAAAAGACGGTGAACTTATAGTGAACAGTGACATTGGCACTAAGAGTATAAAAATGAGTTTACAGAAAATACAGTGAGGCCAGAAAAGACCGAGACAAGTGAATAAAGAAGAACAGGCACCCTAGTGAATTCCAGTGTGCAGTGGGGCCACGTAAGACTCTAGAATACAGAAACATAGACAGTGAATATTACCAGCAGTGATATTACCCTTGCCCACTTGTAACGACACTTGTAACTACTCCCCTCCCTTGTGCAAGTCAGCAACATCCTCCCCAGTATTCAGCTCATAAACTCGGTGTCAGAGCAGTGAACGCCTCACCACCACGAACAATGTAATAGTGCCTTTGCCCTCTTGAAACAGACTTACACTCCTGTGTATACAGTATCCTGTGTGATACTAGACCCATTAATGCCAGCCTATGTAGTGATTGTTGTCTATGAAATTGTATCAGATTGTCTGCTCATTCCACATCAGTTGTCTATCTATCTATTGCCAGATGCCATAATCCCATAAGGGGCGACCATTTGACTTTGAGTTATTTGTTTTACAGGGAGGGGCACTAATCCTCCACCAACCCACTTGTTGACACGTAGGGAGCACATATGGTTTGGTTATATGGTTACCACCCAGCACTGTAAATGGTTTCTTGGCTTACAGGAAACCATTTGGTTGTAAAGCCACCTGTATAGGAAGGAAAAGCAATAAGAAGTGACAGGAAAGATGGGAGAAATAGGATGAGAGGAAGGCAGGCAGAGATAAAGAATAATAAAGGCTAAGGAAGAAGTAGGCAACACTATATCAAGTGAGTGGATGATGGTCACCACCATGTAAGGTTGTTGCCCTGTGTTTTCATGCCCTGGCCCTCTCTTGTTTGTCTAGGCTCCGGTCTAGAAAGAGAACCCAGCTGCACTCTAGGCGTTCTATAGACGGGAAGCCGCCCCTTAAACCGCCCCGTGCCAGTGCCGTTTTAAAATGGTCTAAAATAAAAAACTTCACTGTGACCGCATTTTTCAAGATTCGCTGGTAAAAATTGGCAGGCATGTAAGGTAACTGTTCCTCTACCATCCCCCAGGCTGTCAAGGCCATACACTCACTCGTTTCTCCCCTCACGCTCGCTCTGCCTCACTCTGCCTGTGTGCCTCACCCAGTGCTGTACATTTTTTTTTTTTTTTTTATGTGACCGACTCTGGGCATAGGCTTCACAGCCTGCTTTTGAGGCCCAATAGTCCTCCTACGTACCGCACACCTCTACATGTCACCACTTCGGCGCTAACACCCACTCTCCATACTGAATACATACCAGGGCTGTCTCATACAGGACTGGTGTATTGGTATTAGCGGGGGTATTTTTACGACTTGACGGCGTGAAGGCATTTTGTAAATATTATCATGTAAGTGTAAGTTGTAAATATTTTCCTGTAAGTGTAAGGACTATATATATATTTTTTTATGCAAGGAAGAAGGAACCAAAGGCCATGAGCCCGCAGTACAGTTCCCTCCAAGAGAAAAACAATATGCAATAGAGAGAAAAATTCAAGATCCGATCATTTTGAGTTGCCTGGACACACTGCGTTTGAAAGACTGGAGATCATAGGCAGCAGGAAATACAGACAGAGGGAGACAGTTCCAGAGTTGACCTGGTGCATAAATGAAAGACTGGGAGTAACGGTTAACTCTTGCATTAGAGAGTTGGACAGAAAAGGGATGAGAGTTTACTGCCAGACAGGTGCTACGCACCCGTCGTAGAGGTGGAGGAATGCAAGCAGACAGTTCAGAGGAGCAGTGACCATTAAAGTAGCGATAGAAAAGAGATAAAGATGCAACAGTGTGACGAAGAGACAGAGGTTGAAGGGAGTCAGTAAGAGGAGGAGAGTTAATGAGACGAAAAGCCTTTGACTCCATCCTATTGAGAAGAGCTGTATGTAGGGAGCCTCCCCACACATGAGAGTTGTACTCCACACAGGGGCGGATAAAACCCCTGTATAGAGTCAACAATTGTGCAGGGGTAAAGAAGGAATGGAGTCGAGTTAGCACACCTAATCTCTTGGAAGCAGATTTTACAAGAGATGTAATATGATCTTTCCAGGATAAGTCCCGAGTAAATGAAACCCCAAGCATGCTCAAGGATGATGCAGGATTAGGCTGAATATTATTAAACATTAGTGGGTATACCTGTGGAAGATTTTGTCGGGTTGATAGGTGTAAAAACTGAGTCTTAGATGCATTAAAAACAACCATATTATTTTTACCCCCGTCAGAGATACGAGCCAAGTCAGACATTAGGTGTGCCATAGCCTCATCCCTTGTTTGTTGAAGTAACTGTTGAGATGGGCGTTGCGGGAACCGAATGGAAAGGTGAAGGGTGGAGTCATCAGCGTATGAGTGGATATGGTTAGATGTACAGCTTAGATCATTGATGAATAAAAGGAAGAGTTGATGATAGGACAGAGCCCCGAGGAACACCACTGTTGATAGATCTAGGAGAAGAATGATGGCCATCTACAACAGCGGCTATAGAACGACCAGAAAGGAAGCTAGCGATGAAGGCACAGATAGAAGGATAGAAACTGTAGGAGGGCAGTTTGGAAATTAAAGATTTATGCCAGACTCGATCGAAAGCCTTTGAGATGTCAAGTGCAATGGCAAAGCTTTTGCCAAAGTTCCGAAAGGAGGATGACCAGGAGTCTGAAAGGTAGGTGAGAAGATCGCCAGTGGAGCGTCCCTGATGGAACCCGTACTGACGATCAGAAAGAAGGTTGTGAGAGGAAAGATACTTTAAAAATTTTTTATTGAGAATTGACTCGAAAACTTTTGAAATACAGGACGTTAAAGCAATTGGACGATAGTTGGAGGGTTGGGAGTGGTCACCCTTCTTTGGGACTGGCTGAATGAGAGCAAACTTCCAGCAAGAAGGAAAGGTACAAGTTGACAGACAAAGGCGAAAGAGTTTGCCTAGGCAGGGTGTAAGCACAGAAGCACAGTTCTTGAGAACAACAGGAGGGACTCCATCAGGCCCATATGCCTTGTTAGTACTGAGGCCAGTGATGGCAGAAAATACATCAGCTGAAGAAATTTTAATGTCAGCCATGAGGAAGTCAGAGGGGGGAAGTGATGGAGGAACAGCACCGGAATCATCTAAGGTGGAATGGGAGGAGAAAGTCTGTGTGATGAGATCTGCAATTTTCAGTAGAAGAAATAGCTATAGAACCAAGTTGTAAATACCTTCTTGTAAGTGCCAGGACTGCACATAATGAAGTCAGGTTGTACCTATCTTCAAGTAATATTAAGATAATGCATTCACAGTGAGAAAGACACAAATTGTGATAGATGCTGAAGTAATAAGTAATCAGAAAAGTGTACTGAACATTGCTATACCTTCCCAGCATAAATACCTGAGCATACCTTACATAGAAAACGGCTTTCTCACGTACGTGGTGAGCGTGAGAGAGTGGCTATACCTGTAGATGAGTGTGCCAGACTGAATAACACCCATTTCCGAGCCTCGGTCAGCATTTTAACGTAGAAATTCATTGTTTCCACATCAAAATCTATCATTTTAGCCAAAAAAAAAAAAAAAAATGGCCGGCACTGGGGTGACCCATAGGGCTAAAAATAGCCCGCACGCGGCGTGTTAAACTATCCTAACATAACAATTATATTAACTAAGAAGTAAAACTCAAATGGGTCGGAAGGGTATAATCTTGTGCCATTGGTTCAGGGCCACAGATGTTTAAAAAAGTTATTCACCACAGTTGTATTCTTATCGTCAAGAACTCCTCCCTCTTCATAGACTACAAGAAATCATCAGAGTTTGGAATTCTTCTTACGTCAGCTAACCTGGACTGCCATGCTGATGGGTTGAGAACTCGGAGGATCTAAAAAATACAATCATCACTAGATATTTCATGATACAATCATGTAGAGTAAGTAAGAAAATAAGTAGCCGTCATGGTAATGGAAAGGCAATAAACTTGCCTGTCCTGCCAGACTGGAGGTCACAGAACTCAGTGTAACTTTCATTAGAAAATCCTGGGGTAACAGGAAAAAACATACCTTACTCGGTTTCACGGAGTCTGACGCACTGATTTTGCCAGCCGAGGACAGGTGGATTTGGTAACACTGCGTGATGCACTCGGGCGGTGACTGGTTGATTTCCGTTGTGTTTGAACGTGCACCAAATTGACTTCGTATTCCAACCAAGGCACCTCATTGATTTGTAAGGTTCTGGAAAATACAGATACAAATTAAAGCAATAATATCTTTAATGATAAATATATGCCTTTTAAATTATTAGAAATAAACCTGAACGACAATGATAACAAAAGCTAAGTAAAGTCGCGACTGAACGCTTACGGACAACAGTCAGCCACTGATTTATTTGTTTAAATTCATTTCGTTATGTTTGATTTCGTTCACACTACGCGCGGTTTTATTATAGCAGCATAGTTCAACTATTATTTTTCATGGGGTTTGCTTTAATCTTACTTGTCATTCTTCCACCATTAACAAATATTCGGTTCATTCTACAATGATGTAATCCATTACTTTCCAGGCTCTCTGTCGAGGGGACAGAGATACAGGCTTGAGGAATGGGTGCATGATGACCAGAGATAGGATGTCTGTCTGTCTCTCTGTATGTCTGTCTTTTATGATACGAAAATGTTAGGGAAAAACAAACACCAAACTTATTGATGTAAGAAATAATTTTACTGAATCTGACTGAGAATACAAACAAATGCAGATTTTTTAAGCTACTGTTACCTATGTAGGTAATGAAAATGTGTATGTACACTATATATATTTAGATGTATGTACACTATATATATTTAGAATAGCATGTATTGACCCCAGTGAGGTGTGTGTGTGTGTGTGTGTGTGTGTGTGTGTGTGTGTGTGCTCACACAAATCATAATTATTAGAAGCTAAACGTATCTAGGGTAAGGTTGTATATTGGTAGATGAGGTAATGATGGGCATGGTATGGACTGTATACTGTGACACTGAGTAGTAGTGGTAGGAAAATCATTCAAGCCTTCACAGGACCTCGGGACAACCTTGCTATGAACGTCTGAATTCCCGCCACAGTCGCTAACTGTGTTCTTATGCATCCAGCCGCGACTTTACTTAATTTTGTTATCATTGTTGTTCAGGTTTATTTCTGGTAATTTAAAAGACACATATTTATCATTAAAGATATCATTGCTTTAATTTGTATCTGTATTTTCCGGTATCTTACAAATCAATGAGGTGCCTTGGTTGGAATACGAAATCAATTTGGTGCACGCTCAAACACAATGGAAATCGACCAATCACCGCCCGAGTGCATCACGCAGTGTTACCAAATCCACCTGTCCTCGGCTAGCAAAATCAGTGCGTCAGACTCCGTGAAACCGAGTACAGTAGCTCTCATCGTACTGAAAGGACACGAAGCCCTTTATGAAGAATACATCCATTTTGTTGCAGTCTTGTCATCGTCATACGATTTTAAAGTTTATTAGTGACTACTTAAACTATCTATCTATCTATCTATATACCTAGGCTGCTTCCCCCAAGGAAAGGGAGGTAGCCGAGACAGGACGACACACTCCCCATTTACTCATCCATTCAAACACATTCATTCGCATCTTAGCCCCAAAGGGGAGAACGGACAGATCCTCACCGCACCACACCGCACAAGGGTCAACTGTGCAATGCAATCAGTGACATCCGCAGCAGGGCCCGACAGCAGAGCTGGTTTACCCCTGCCACATCATAACAGATTCATCCCCTTACCCGCACCTGACCTGAAATAGCTGATCAGACCAAATGCGGGAGAATATCCCCTCAGGGCTGCGCCATCACTTATTCATTCACAATTTCTCTCCATTTATTTCTGTCACGCACAGCCACTCTTCCTTGCTCAACAGACATCCCTCTCGCTCTCTTCACACTGTCCATCCATCCTATTCGTGGTCTTCCTCTCAGCCTTACACCTCTCACATCAGATCTAGTTATCTTTTTCACCAATCGCTTCTTATCCGTTCTCTCCATTTGCCCAAACCATCGCAACACCCTCTGCTCAACTCTACCAGCCATCTCCCGAACAACTCCAGTTCTCCTTCGCGCTTCATCATTCCGCACCCGATCCATACGCATCACTCCACAGATGCTCCTCAGATACCTCATCTCCATTACATTCAAACTTTTCCTCTCTGCTACACCCATATTCCATGTTTCAGCCCCATATAATGCAGTCGGTACCACAACACCCTCATACAGCCTTCTCTTTACATCCATTCTAAGCGAACGACACCTAAACACTTTCTTCATTCCTCCCAGCACCTTTCCTACTTCATTCATTCTAAACTTCACTTCTGCATCTATTCTTCCATCCACAGCAACATGTGACCCTAGATATTTAAAACACTCTACCTCCTCAAGCAACTCGCCATTCAAAACTATATTCATCCCCCTACCATCTACCAACCTCGTACACTTCATCACTTTACTCTTATTCTCATTTACTTTCAATTTCCTCCTTTCACACACCCTTCCAAACTCTTCTACCAACTGTCTCAATCTCTCCTCTGAATCAGCCACCAGTGCAGTATCATCTGCAAACAGCAGCTGCTTCAGATTCCCCTCTCCACCATCAACATTCACCAGACTCAGACCTCCACCTAAAACTCTTGCATTCACCTCCCTTACAACACCATCCATGTATATATTAAACAACCAAGGCGACATCACACATCCCTGTCGCAGCCCCACTCTCACAGGAAACCAATCACTCACAGCATTTCCCACTCTTACACACGCTCTACTATTTACATAAAAACTTTTCACCCCTTTTAGTAACCTACCATCAAGTCCATACAATCTTAAAACAGTCCACAAAGTCTCCCTATCAATTCTATCATACGCTTTCTCTAAATCCATAAATGCCCAAAACACATCCTTGTCTTTCGCTAAATACTTTTCACACACTTGTCTCACCGCAAACACTTGATTCACGCATCCTCTCCCTCTCCTAAAGCCACACTGCTCATCACCAATCACTCCCTCTGTACCCTCTCTAACTCTCATAATTAACAGTCTACCATAAACTTTACCTACAACACTCAACAAACTTATACCCCTAAAGCTAGTACATTCATACTTATCACCCTTGCCTTTATACAACAGGACCTCTCATAATTAACAGTCTACCATAAACTTTACCTACAACACTCAACAAACTTATACCCCTAAAGCTAGTACATTCATACTTATCACCCTTGCCTTTATACAACAGGACCACACAAGCACTTGCCCAGTCAACTGGCACCATACCTTTCACAAAGCACACATTCAACAATCTTACTAACCAGTCAACAATAGTCACTCCACCACCTTTCAGGCATTCCACAGCACACCCATCCATACCTGCAGCTTTCCCTGTTTTCATCTCCTTTACTGCCTTCTCCACTTCCTCCTTCGTGATCAAAGAATCATTCAGCTCTCCCAACACATTTATTCCTTGCACCCTTCCATCCGCCACAATCTCAGCCACCATTTCCTCTTCTGCATTTAACAATCTTTCAAAATACTCTGCCCATCTCTTCCTTACTGCATCCATCTCAATTAACATCCTTCCATCCTCTGCTTTTACTCGTTCTTCCTTCCCAGACTCTCCCTTTCGTACCCTTTTCACCTCCTTCCAAAACATTTTCTTATTCTGTTGAAAATTCTCGGTCAGCCGCCTACCCTACCTCTCATCTGATGCCACTCTAGCATCACGCACAGCCCTTCTCGCCCTATTCCTCTTTTCCTTATACCTCTCATATGACATCTCATCCTTCCTCTGCAGCCACACTTCATATGCACGTCTCTTCTCAGCCACAGCCATACTTACTTCCTCGCACCACCATTCACTTCTTTTTCTTACACCACCACCCACACATCTCACACCACACACCTCTTCTGCATGCCCCACCACAGCACTCTTAAATAACTGCCATTCCTCCTCCACACTGCCATTTTCCCGATCTTTCACTGCGTTCCACTCATCTTTCAATTTCTCCTGATACTATATCTTTTTCTCTCTTTTATCCAACTCACTCACTTTCAAAACCTCTTTGCCACACCTAACCCTCCTAGCTCTCACCCATCTCTTACCTACTCTTAACTTTTCCTCCACCATGTAGTGGTCAGACATACCTCCACCCTCCCCTCTCAGAACTCTCACATTAAACAATCTTCCTATTACATTCCTAGACACAACCACATAGTCCATCAAAGCTCTGTCAACAACCCTTCCACCCTCCTGTCTCACCCATGTATACTTATAAATATCTTTCTTCTCAAACAGCGTATTTCCAATCACTATCTCTCGCTCAACTTAAACTAAAGAGGATAAAGGCCTGTATTCTCGTCGTTTTAGGAAGCTCCCTTACACCTCATCCTTACCAGTTTACTTTTGGATTCGGCTGGCTAATATCGTTTTGTACATTATTTATGCAGAGTAAGGGCTTACTGAAATTATTTAGGAAACACAGAACAGGAGGATAAATGTCAGAATAAATGTTAGAAATACATGACATTGTATTACTATGGGAACTAACAACATTGTATTATGGAAGCCAATAAACGTCAGTGGGAAATCCAAAAAAACTTCGCACAACTGTAATGCTTGTTTACACTGACTGGAACAGCATCCCCAAACATTTTTCAGTGTTTCACGAGTGATTGTTCTTATGCACGACATTAGTTCTTCACTGAGTGAAATTATTATGTATATATTTATCATTTGCCCCACCTCTCTTAGCCGTTGAGAGAAAGTTCCAACTCTCATCCACAATAGCAACAGGGCATCCGTGAGAACACAATTGGAAAGGGACAGTGACCAGAGGCAGACGTTCGGGAGAGAAATGTGAGAAGTGATTCCGGGAGACCACCCTCATGTCCCGATCTGCTCATTGGCCACGGTTCTCTCTCTTACACTGCTTTTGATCCATCTCTTGGGACAGCCCATCACCAACTGCTACGTCAAGAGAGTTGCAGAACTGCAAGTGAACTAGGTGATCCAGGCCTCAAGGCACCATTAACAATTCCAAGGTGTGGCCTCTGCAGACGTTCGGGAGAGAAGTGTGAGAAGTGATTCCGGGAGACCACCCTCATGTCTCGATCTGCGGATCCTGTTGCAGCTCTGCGATGCCATACCTCTCCACTCACTGTTGTTAGTTGGAGATTAGCAGTTGAGAGAGACATACATGCAGACAGAGCAAAGGGCAGTGACCTGCAGAGGCCACACCTTGGAATTGTTAATGGTGCCTTGAGGCCTGGATCACCTAGTTCACTTGCAGTTCTGCAACTCTCTTGACGTAGCAGTTGGTGATGGGCTGTCCCAAGAGACGGATCAAAAGCAGTGTAAGAGAGAGAACCGTGGCCAGTGAGCAGCGAATCAACTACTTCCTCGCAGTTCTGGACCCCATCCTCTATTTGGCAGCCCCAAGAAACGGATGTCATCCTGAGCAGTGCAGATGGCAGGACCACCAAACACTACCTCTCATTTCTGGTGATGTCTTAATGGCGAGTCCGGTATGCAGTCCCATATCACCATACATCTCCACCAACCTGTAATTTCTTTCTGTCCTGCAGATTTAAGAGTGATGGGTAGCTTGATTGCAGGAGTGAGTAAATTGACGACTTTCCTTGTAATGTAAGGGCAGTACTCCAAAGGTGGATGGAAAGCTGATGACAGGGAGAGCTGGAGCTCCCGTTTCATCAGCCCTCAAGACTAGTTCCTGACCATCCCGGTTTGCTGAACTTTCTCAGTGTTTCAGTAACACAGAGAGGAGGCCAGCATGCTCTCCAATACAAGTTTCTCTAACTGACAACACCAAACTACATGCACAGTATGCACTACATTTCCTTTTCGAATTTAAAAAAGAAAAATGGCGTTAGTAAATCAGGCATTGGAGTTCCCAGGGAGGGGGACCATAAATTCCCCCACCATCTGCCTCTCTCCTACTGACGACTCAGAGAGATGCATGGAACCACTGTCTGACTCACTTCTTCAATTCTGCTACATTTGCGGCATTTCCTCGAACTTTCTCTCTGTTGAACACCACATCTCCTCTAAACCTCACTTTCTCTTCTTGACAGAGACTCAGCTGTCTGAGGCAACTGGCAGCAAACCCTTTTCTGTATGCCCCTACTTTCTCCATACTCATTTCAAAGCCAAATGTGGCTGTTGTTTATGTATGCAACAATTTATCTTGCTCTTGTGTTCCTGAACTTGATTCTTCTTAATTCTCTACTCTTGCTTTGGCTTTCTTGTCATTGTCTGACTAAATATATCTGCGCTGTTTACTTATCTCCTAATTCTACTGACTGTCTAAAATTCTTTGACTATCTTACTTTTATGATGGAACACATTCTATCCATTTCTCCATTCTCTGAAATCTCCATTCTAGGAGATTTCGATGTTCACCACCACCTTTGGCTCTCCTCTTCTTTCACTGATCCACCTGGTGAACAAGCCTACATCTTTTTCTATCCTTAATGACCTAAAGCAGCTTGTACAGCACCCTACCCATATCTCTGACTGCCTTGGAGAGAGCTCCAACATACTTGACCTCTTCCTTACAACTAATCCTTCTGCATACACTGTTAATCTTTCCTCTCCATTGGGCTCCTCCAATCACAACCTTATTACCTTAACCTGTCCTATCGCTCTGGTATGGTCTGTGGACCCTCCAAAGAAACGTCGTCTCTGGCACTTTGTAGCTGTACATTGGGAGGCCCTCAGGCAGTACTTCTTCGATTTTCCGTGGAATGATTATTGCTTCCATTGCCGGGAGCCATCTGAGTGTGCCTTGCGCATTACAGGGGTTATTCTCTCGGGCATGGAAGCATACATTCCCATCTTCATGTCCTTTGACTAATGCAAAAAGCCTTGGTTTAATCACGCTTGTTTTAATGCTGTCTGCAACAAGGAGAGGGCCTGTTAAAGGTACCAGAGCTAACCCAACCCTAAATCTATCTATCTATCTATCTATTGCCAGACGCCTCAATCCCGTTTGGGGTGGCCACAAACAAATCGCCTCCAAGTCGCCCTGTCCCCCGCCATTTCACTCCCCTGCTCCCAACTCACACCCCCCTCTCTCATATACCTCTCCACCCCATCTCTCCATCTCATCCTCGGCCTCCCCCTCCCTCTTTCCCCCTCCACCTCATTCACATACACTCTCTTCGTCAGTCTTTGACCCTCCATCCTCTCCACATGGCCAAACCACCTCAGTGTGTTCCTCATAACGCTTCCTATCACATCCACATCAACACCACAACGCTTCTTTATATCCTCATTCGTCAGCCTGTCTCTCCATGTGACTCCACAGGCTCCTCTTAAATAACTCATTTCCACGGCTTTCACTCTTGACTTGTGTCCTTCCAACAACGTCCAAGCTTCACTTCCGTACGTTAGAGTTGGTATCACAATACTGTCATGTAGTAACTTTTTCACTTCCATGCTCACTTCCCTGTTTCTTATCACTGCTTTCAAAGAACCAGCAACCTTTCTTCCCTGCTGTACCCTTTCAAGCACTTCACCCTCCAAACCTCCATCCTTACTCATCACACTACCCAAGTACTTAAACGTACTCACATTTTCCAATTCCTCACCATCCAACCTCGCTGTACATTCACTGACTTCACCTCTCTCAAAGACCATCACTTTACTCTTCCCTACATTCACCTTTAGATTCCGTTTCTTACACACTCTCTCAAACTCATCCACCAAGCCTTGCAGCTCCCCTTCGCCACAAACAAATCGCCTCCAAGTCGCCCTGTCCCCCGCCATTTCACTCCCCTGCTCCCAACTCACACCCCCCTCTCTCATATACCTCTCCACCCCATCTCTCCATCTCATCCTCGGCCTCCCCCTCCCTCTTTCCCCCTCCACCTCACTCACATACACTCTCTTCGTCAGTCTTTGACCCTCCATCCTCTCCACATGGCCAAACCATCTCAGTGTGTTCCTCATAACGCTTCCTATCACATCCACATCAACACCACAACGCTCCTTTTTATCCTCATTCGTCAGCCTGTCTCTCCATGTGACTCCACAGGCTCCTCTTAAATAACTCATTTCCACGGCTCTCACTCTTGACTTGTGTCCTTCCAACAACGTCCAAGCTTCACTTCCGTACGTTAGAGTTGGTATCACAATACTGTCATGTAGTAACTTTTTCACTTCCATGCTCACTTCCCTGTTTCTTATCACTGCTTTCAAAGAACCAGCAACCTTTCTTCCCTGCTGTACCCTTTCAAGCACTTCACCCTCCAAACCTCCATCCTTATTCATCACACTACCCAAGTACTTAAACGTACTCACATTTTCCAATTCCTCACCATCCAACCTCGTTGTACATTCACTGACTTCACCTCTCTCAAAGACCATCACTTTACTCTTCCCTACATTCACCTTTAGATTCCGTTTCTTACACACTCTCTCAAACTCATCCACCAAGCCTTGCAGCTCCCCTTCGCCACAAACAAATCGCCTCCAAGTCGCCCTGTCCCCCGCCATTTCACTCCCCTGCTCCCAACTCACCCCCCCCTCTCTCATATACCTCTCCACCCCATCTCTCCATCTCATCCTCGGCCTCCCCCTCCCTCTTTCCCCCTCCACCTCACTCACATACACTCTCTTCGTCAGTCTTTGACCCTCCATCCTCTCCACATGGCCAAACCACCTCAGTGTGTTCCTCATAACGCTTCCTATTACATCCACATCAACACCACAACGCTCCTTTTTATCCTCATTCGTCAGCCTGTCTCTCCATGTGACTCCACAGGCTCCTCTTAAATAACTCATTTCCACGGCTTTCACTCTTGACTTGTGTCCTTCCAACAACGTCCAAGCTTCACTTCCGTACGTTAGAGTTGGTATCACAATACTGTCATGTAGTAACTTTTTCACTTCCATGCTCACTTCCCTGTTTCTTATCACTGCTTTCAAAGAACCAGCAACCTTTCTTCCCTGCTGTACCCTTTCAAGCACTTCACCCTCCAAACCTCCATCCTTACTCATCACACTACCCAAGTACTTAAACGTACTCACATTTTCCAATTCCTCACCATCCAACCTCGCTGTACATTCACTGACTTCACCTCTCTCAAAGACCATCACTTTACTCTTCCCTACATTCACCTTTAGATTCCGTTTCTTACACACTCTCTCAAACTCATCCACCAAGCCTTGCAGCTCCCCTTCGTCTTCACTCAACAACACGGTATCATCTGCAAACAACAGTACAGGGAGTTTCCAAACACTATCCTCTCTCACCAGGGCCACTCCAACATTCACTACCCTACCTTGTACCTCTTTTATTACCCCATCCATGTACAGATTGAACAACCATGGAGACATGACACATCCCTGTTTCTACCCAACTTTCAAAGAGAAAAATTCACTCAGTTCACCATCCACACGCACTGCAGCCTTCGCACCATCGTACATACTCTTCACAGCATTCAACAACTTTCCATCTATTCCATATATTCTTAACACTTTCCACAACCCTAAATCACATCTTGTTTATTCTTCTCTCTGCTAAAAATAATTTCATCCATACTAAATGCTCTCAACTCTTCAACTTGAATTCTTCCCACTCCTTCTGGCACCTTGCCCAAAACCTTTCTAACAACTTTACCTCATCATCCTTCCCTCCTCTTTTCTACTCTGATGGCTCTATAGCTATTTCTTCTACTGATAAAGCAGATCTCTTCACTCAAACTTTCTCCTCCAATTCCACCTTAGACGATTCCGGTGCTCTTCCTCCATCACTTCCTACATCAGACTTGCTTATGGCTGACATTAAAATGTCTTCATCTGACATATTTTCTGCCATCACTGGCCTCAGTACTAAGAAGGCATATGAGCCTGATGGAGTCCCTCCTGTTGTCCTCAATAACTGTGCTTCAGTGCTTACACCCTGCCTAGGTAAATTCTTTTGTCTTTGTCTGTCAAACTGTACCTTTCCTTCTTGCTGGAAGTTTGCTCTGATTCAGCCAGTCTCAAAGAAGGGTGACCATTCCTAATCCTCTAACTATCGTCCAATTGCTGTAACATCCTGTGTCTCAAAAGTTTTCGAGTCACTTCTTAACAGAAAAAAATTAAAGCATCTTTCCTATCACAACCTTCTTTCTGATTGTCAGTATGGGTTCCGTCAGGGACGCTCCACTGGCGATCTTCTCACCTACATTTCAGACTCCTGGTCATCCTCCTCTCGGGACTTTGGCAAAAGCTTTGCCATTGCACTTGACATCTCAAAGGCTTTCGATCGAGTCTGGCAAAAATCTTTAATTTCCAAACTGCCCTCTTACGGTTTCTATCCTGCTATCTGTGCCTTCATCTCAAGCTTCCTTTCTGGTCGTTCTATAGCCGCTTTTGTAGACAACCATCGTTCTTCTCTTAGATCTGTCAACAGTGGTGTTCCTCAGGGCTCTGTCCAATCACCAATTCTCTTCCTTTTTTTCATCAATGACCTTCTAAGCTGTACATCTAACCCTATCCACTCGTACACTGATGATTCCACCCTTCACCTTTCCATTCGGTTCTTGCAACGTCCATCTCAGCAGTTACTTGAACAAACAAGGGATGAGGCTATGGCACACCTAATGTCTGACTTGGCTCGTATCTCTGACTGGGGTAAAAATTATCTTGTTGTTGTTAATGCACCAGACACTCAGTTTTTACACCTATCAACCAAACACAATCTTCCACAGCAGTACCCACTAATGTTTAACAATAACCAGCTCAATCCTGCATCATCCTTGAACATGCTTGGGGTTTCATTCACTCGGGACTTATCCTGGAAATATCATAATGCATCTCTTGTAAAATCTGCTTCCAAGAGATTAGGTGTGCTAAGCCGATTCCATACCTTCTTTACCCCTGCACAGTTGTTGACTTTATACACGGGTTTTATTCGCCCCTGTTTAGAGTACAACTCTTATGTGTGGGGAGGCTCCCCACACACAGCTCTTTGCAATAGGGTGGAGTCAAAGGCTTTTCGTCTCATTAACTCTCCTCCTCTTACTGGCTCCCTTCAACCTCTGTCTCTTCGCCGCACTGTTGCATCTTTCTCTCTCTTCTATCGCTTCTTCAATGGTCACTGCCCCTCTGAACTGTCTGCTTGCATTCCTTCACCTTTACAACTGGCGTGTAGCACCCGTCTAGCAAAAAACTCTCATCCCTTTTCTGTCCAACTCTCTAATGCAATAGTTAACCATTACTCCCAGTCCTTCATTTATGCAACAGGTCAACTCTGAAACTGTCTCCCTCTGTCTGTATTTCCTACTTCCTATGATCTCCAGTCTTTCAAATGCAATATGTCCAGGCATCTCGAAACGAACGGATCTTGAATTTCGCTCTCTTTTGTATTATTTTTGTTTTTTGCTGGAAGGAACGGTTTGCGGGCTCCTGGCCTTTGGTTCCTTTTTTCTTGCATAAAAAGAAATTGATAAATTCACAGCTTTTCTTTTGAGCTTGACTGAATCTAATATCGTGTTTTACGTCTTCAGTTGTTCTTATTTCATTTTATTTGCTTTCTTCCAGTTGGCTTAATAATCACGACTGATAGTTAAGCCAGTCAGTTCATAATAATTCATAATAAAACCGTTGCACAAACTAGGAGAGGCGAAAGCAAGAATTTGTTAAGTATTACTAAGTTCCAGGGTAAACTGTTGTTAAGGGGCATGGTTTATTCTCTTAAAGGTCGACCGCAGTTATTAATTCAGCATTTGTGTGTAATTATTCTTTGTCGAACAGTGTTTGAAGAGAAAGTTTATAAATCCCTCATTATCTGAGACTGGCGATGTAAGCCAAACTAGAGCAAAACTTAATACTGTAACTGCATAAGTCGATCACCTTCGTGACAAGTGGCGACTTTCTTTTTTCCTCCGTGACAAATGGCGACTTTCCTTTTTCCCCCGTGACAAGTGGCGACCTCTCTCCAGGATACGATCTTCTTGCTTGAAATATAAGTTATTAACTCCCACCCGCCAGGGGTTTTCCGACGTCGCCAACTTCTCCCTACAGGGGATTTTGGTGATTTTGGAAAAAATACCCTTACTTCAAACCCTAATATCTCCCAACTATAATAGCTAGAGAAAAAATTTAAGATACATAAGACTCACCAACTCTTTCAAATGAAAGTATCCCCACGTCTCCAGATGGTCCCGTCGATGAGTAAAGATAAGTTAAAAATGACTGCATTTCCGTGTTTTAGCAGGCATATCCATGTACGCGCCACGGCCCGTGACTATGGACTAGCTGGCTAGCATTGGCAACACTGACTGGAGTGGTGATTGGAACACTGCCCGGCCTCCCAGAATTTCCACTCATTCTTCGACTTTTCCTTACTCACCATCATAAGGATGAGTCATCACTCTGTTCATGTGGCTCCCCATAGGGTTTTCCGCCCATTTTATAGTGCCACTGTGCCCTGTAGGTGTGCGGAAAGGAATGGGCCTGTGATTTTCTGTACTCACTTCTTGCATCAATTATAATAATTTCCCTCCACTACGGCACTTATATTTGCACTTGACATCACAATTATTGGTAACTGCACTTCGAGAAGTAAATGCTCTGGCTGTTCCATGCAGTAGAGTTGAGTATGAGGTAATTACTTGTACTATAATTCAGACTGATTTGTTCTAATCAAGGGCACTGTGAAAATATTACTAATAATCATACACATTTACATTTTTCGTACTTCACATCACACATATGCTAATTCTCACATAATTATTCACCATTATTTTGTGAGTATGAGGGAAAAAATTTAGTTACAGCCAACCAGGTCATTTTCTTTCTCGCCCATGCACTCGTGTTTTTCTTGCATTGTACCAGATAGGGTTACTCAAGGTAATTCCAATCAGTTTCACAAATAATCCTAAATAGTAAAACTTGTTGCAATGCACTTGTAAAACTATATAAAATACAAACTTTCGAAACAAGGGCGGCACCTGTTGTTATATCAAATCGCAATATGCAGTTGACACTACTTTAAACTTCACTTCATCCAGTTTTGATTACTCATTATATAAATTAAATTGCCAAAACATTACCAAATATATCTGTGTAGTTTATCGTTCCCCCAATGCTTCTTCGGAACCCAGTGTATTTGATTCCATATCCACTCAGTTGAGTAACCTTGACCTTGCCCTTGGCAATGAAATTACCATTTTGGGTGATTTTAACATACACAATGTTGAATGGTTATTGCATTCTGCCCGGACTGACGACACTGGTCTAGAATGCGAGCTGTTTGCGGAACCGTTTAATCTCACCCAGTTGGTAAAGCAACCAACCAGAATACCTGATAATCCTGACCATAATGCCCATCTTTTGGATTTATTCTTGACAAATAATCCAGATCAATACAGGATAGAGGTACTGTCACCACTTGGATCCTCTGACCACAATCTCATCAAAGCCTCATTAGTTAACCCTCCTACACCTCCCCATTCCGAACCTGTCAGGGTGACCCGATGGCACTTTGACAGGGCAGACTGGGATGGATTTAGAAATTATCTTGCTGATGTTCCATGGCAGTCTTTCTTCTCTAGTGATCCCAATTCTACCCAGTCCCACATTTGTGACTTAATACTAGCTGGTATGGATTTATTCATACCAAGTCAACAATTCACTAAAAGATCAAACTCTCCAAAATGGTTTGATGGCAATTGTGCCAGAGCAACAGCCCAAAAGTCATTAGCATATAACTCTTACTTAAAATCAAAAACATCTGAATCACTCTCCCAATTTAAAATTGCTAGAAATCATGCAAAAGCTGTATTAAATCTATCTAAATCAAACTTTCTTCAAAAGCAAGCATCAAAACTACTTAACAACCCTAATGACAATAGAATATTCTGGTCAACTCTTAATTCTTTCAATAATAACTTTAACAAGTCATCTTCCATTCCCCCACTAAAACCTTCAGATGGCAATATTACAAATGACCCACGTGGGAAAGCAGATATCTTTGCTAGTACCTTTGCAAGAAACTCTACCATAGATGATACCAGCCAGAATGTCTCAGTACTGGAACTTGATTCTCCCGAAATTGCCCCACTTAAAATACAGACAAGATTTGTAAAATCCATCCTAGACAATTTACCTACCAACAAAGCTCCAGGTCCAGATGGAATTCCGCCAATTGTTTTGAAAAAGTGTTCCCCTGAACTTGCCTCTGTCCTAGCTAAATTATTCAGACTATGCATACGTACTTCTTTATTCCCAAATTCATGGAAAGAAGCCAATATCCACCCAGTTCCGAAGAAAGGAAGTTCGTCTGACCCCTCCAATTACAGACCAATAGCTATCACATCTTCTCTTATTAAGGTATTTGAAACTTTAATTAATAAGCATATTGTTAAACATCTTGAATCCAACAACTTAATTAATGATAGACAATACGGTTTTCGCCACGAAAGATCCACTATTGACATACTCAATCTCTTAACTCATACCATCCATCAATCAATTGATCTTTTTGGAGAAACTCATGCAGTAGCTCTTGATATCTCTAAAGCTTTCGACAGAGTATGGCACCGTTCCCTGCTGTCCAAACTCCCTTGCTATGGACTAACGTCTTTGTTCCTTTGATTTCTTCTTATCTTAGTGATAGGAAAATAAGAGTAAAAGTAGATGATGTATATTCGAATTTCCACACAATTAACGCCGGCGTGCCGCAGGGATCAGTACTGGCGCCAACCCTATTTCTGGTTCATATTAATGATCTCTTATCTGTCACTCACAATCCCATTCACTCATATGCAGATGACTCAACACTGCATAGTTCATTCACACTCAGACATCCATTTACAAAGTCTAATATCTCTACCTCTCAACTCAATACAGCCATCTCCATAAATCAAGATCTATCTACAATCAGTGAATGGGGACAAAACAACCTTGTCTCTTTTAATGCTAGCAAAACTAAATATATACAGTTTACTAATAGACAGATATTGCCAGATTCGTACATTACCTTCAGTGCTACTAATATTCCCATCTCCAAAAGTATTGAAATTCTTGGTGTCTCACTTAACAGTGCCCTCAGCTGGACCTCTCATGTCAGATCACTTGCTAAAACCGCCTCAAAGAAACTTGGATTATTGTACAGAGTCCGTAACTTCTTCGCCGATGAGCAGTTAGCTATAATTTATAAGAGTCATGTGCGCTCTCAGCTTGAATATTGCTCACCCTTGAGGAATGGTTGTGGAGAGGTTGCATTAAGACAACTAGACAAAATTCAGAATAAAGCTGTTAGAATCATTAACAACCTTGCCATTACATATAAACTACCTCCCCTGCAAGTAAGAAGGAATGTTGCCTCCCTTGCATTATTTTACAGATATTTTTTTGGCAAATGTTCAGACGAAGTTGCGTCCATGGTGCCACCTGTCCATGCCTTCCCTCGTGCTACACGGGCATCTGGTAGCGCTCATGACTGGAATGTCACTCAACCATATTGCAGAACTTCTGCCTATCAGAATTCTTTCATTCCCCGAACTGCATCTCTCTGGAACTCGCTTCCCCAGAGTTGTTTTCCTCCAAATTTCAACCTACAACTGTTCAAGTCTAACTGTTACATATATTTTATGAACAGAGGACACCAGTAATCTAGTGTATGGATAATTTTTTTTCTCCATTTATTTTTCCTTCCTCCGTTCTGTTATTTAAAAAAAAAAAAAAACTTATTTTATAACACTTACGAGACATAAATTATATCTTTACATTTTACTAATGTATAAAAACGACACACTTGTGCATACCTGTTTACTATTTATAATTTCCCATACACCTGCTCAGTTACTAAACCCTTTCCCGGGCGGTAAGGGCAGATCTTTCGCGGGGGTCGATGATGCAATCAACCCTGCACGTGGGGGAGTGGAATCAGAAGAAAAAGATGAAGACATTACTGTACGCTCCACCAGTGCCGTGTACAGACTGAGCCGTGCATCAGTGGAGTACTTGGTACCTACCTACCCTGTGGTTGTCACACAAAATGGTCGCGGGTTTGAAGGGTGGCAGGAACACGCTTGCGGCCATACAATCAACTGGCGGTGCTCCATGCCCCAAATCGGGATGGTATAACGCGTCAACTGGCACATAGGGGTTAACGAAATAACAAACTCACTCACACTATAGCTACTTTGGCCAAAATTGGCCAAATACTTTCCATTTTAGAACTTCCAGGCATGAGGTAGCCATTTTAACCCGCCCCGTCCCGGCAACTTTTCGACCACTGGTACCCCCCAATCCCGGGCAATTTTCGACCTTTTTTTTTTTTGCTTAAACTTTCGCTTTTGGTCAGAAACAATGGCCGGTGGCAAATAAAGTGGTCCCTGGGGTCCCTAATTAGCTTAACCAGGTATGCGTTGGTCCCACCTGGCCCCGTGTTCTCCCTATGCTGTGTGAGCATCAAACGTTTTCTATGGTATTATAAGTTTGGGAAACCAATGAAAGTAAGTAGAAATGAATTTATTACAAACATAAAAACATGTGATAAAAGAGTATATTGGATTTTATACAAAAATAGAGCAGAAATAACCATTGTACCATCGTGAGAAACGAGCAAAATCGGCCAACTTGGTTCCCATGAATCGCTAACATTCTAAAATCATGATACATATAATTTTTTTTACTTACATAATACTTCTACAATAACATTATACCATTTTACATTATATTGAACTGTTTTTACGTATTCACAGGCCTTTTGATAACATTTAGCGTAATGCTAGCGCTAATTTACGTAGTGAGTGAACTCGCTGTGACTGATGTTTCAACTCGTATTGTGCTTTTTCTACTAACATAATACCTTTCTAATATTATTATACACTTTTCAACTTTATAGAACTGTTTTGAGATTATTTCAGGCCTTACGTAAATATATAGCGTAATAATAGCGCATAATAACACACACGGTGAAGTCGCTATGACAACTAATTCAACTTACAACCTATTTTTTTACTTATATAATAATTCTCCACTAACATTGCACATGTAAACACTTGATATAATTGATATTACATTATTTCTGAACGTACGATGGAACTTAGCGTCATATTTGCGCGTACTTACACAGGGAGTGTTATCGCGATATCATTTGTTTCATCTTACACAAGTAATCAACTTATAAAATACCTTACTATTAACATTACAACATCATCCACTGTATATAATTCCTATCACATACTTACTGACCAGAATGTGGGTGTACTCGTGACATCAATTATGACAACTTACAGTAATGTTCAACTTATACGTTTTATTCATGCTAACATTACACCCGTTTCCACTTTATTTCCTTGCTATCACATATTTACTGACCAGATTTACACAGTGGGTGTAGTTTTGATAACAATTCTTTCCACTTACACTAATTCTCATCTTATACATTACTTTTCTGAAAAAATAACACCCGTTTCAACTTTATATTTGACTTAGCACCTACTGACTGGCCTTACCATTATCATGAGCGTCATTTCGCCTTCCCACACAGTTTCAGAAGTGTAGGAGATTATGATATTCCTTGAAACAAGGCTGAAGGCACAACGCAACATTGCACTCGACACACTCGTATCTTGTGTCTTTTCTCTGCGTTGATGGTCTGACTGTCGAGTGCTTACATACATGGCAGCGACGCTGGGGTTTACGACGGTTTGGTTCGGAAGGGATTGCGCTGGGGTAGTGGCGGGCTGCAAGACGTTGGGGAGTCTGAGCAGCACGGGGGGCGGGGGGGCGGTGTGGGGGTCTTTCCTGGGCATGCTTGGCGATTATTTCACGTGCCAGCTCCCTCACAAACCCCTCAAAGGTCTCGGATACTCCGGTGGTCATTGCGTGCAGGTAGTGGGCGTTCAGGACCGTGATGTCGAGCAAGTGGAAAAAGAGTTTCTTGTACCACTTCATCGTGGTCCTGGCACAGTCAACACTTGAAATCATCGAGTCTGACTGATCAACTTGCCTCATGTTCAGATTATAGGCAAGTACAGACTCTGGTTTCCATACGTTGCGCCTCCTCTCGCTACGGTGATCCACGGAGTCTGTGCGGTGCATCAGGGGGCTGTGAACAGTTGATAGGAGGCAAACTTCCCTGTTGTGGTTCCACAGGGTTGCAAGGATGTTATTGGCCTGGAAGAAAACCACCTCATTCTTGTCAAGTTTCCTCCCTATCTTGACCATATGGCGACGGTTTCTCTTGACTGTACCACAGACTCCGGTGTCGTGTTGGTGGAGGAACCTAGCGAGAAGAGGGCTAGTGTACCAGTTGTCCAGGTACAAAACATGACCACGATGAAGGTACTCTTCTATCATTGTCTTCACCACGGCCCCAGAGAGTCCTATACTCCGATCTTCTATTATATCTGTCTGTGCGCCCGTGTACAAGACTATGTCTTGCACATAACCAGTCTTACAGTCACACATAACAAAGATCTTGAACCCGAAACGGTGTCTCTTGCTGGGTATATACTGCCTAAAGGAAATATTGCCTCTCCACAACACAAGACTCTCGTCTATGACGAGGTCTCTGTAGGGATAAAATGAGGAGCGGAACATTTCCCGTAAATGATCAAATACCAGCCTAATTCTCCTCATTTTATCGGTGTTATTTGCATTGGCTGGATCATCTGCATCAAAAAAGTGGAGGCGGCCAAGAATAAACTGAAATCTATTACGACCCATCACCTTTCCAAAGAAAGGTGTTAGGATGATTGGGTCCGTTGTCCAGTAGGCAGGAATTTGATTTTTCCTCACCACACCCATCAAGATTACCAGGGCAAAAAATAGGAACATCTCTGATATAGTCACGGGAAAGTCATACTGTTCTGCATGTTTGCTTGTGGTTCCTAGGCGTTCACTTTCAAGGCGCTGGGATTGTGAAAATATATTTGTCTGTTCTACTATGCGCCCAACAAACGCCTCATCAAAAAACAAGTTGAAAAAATCTAAACGTGACGACCCAGCATTTACACCTGGAGCCGTGCAACCTGACCGCCACTCCTCAGTGAACTGGTGAATGATGGGAGTAAAATTACTCCCATCCTCCCAGTTCCACGTGACACCACCGTCTCCAGCCACGTCACCATCGTCCCCTTCGTCAGGGTGGGGTGGTGTGGGTGGTGGGGGTGTTTGGGGAGGTGGAGAGCGGCGCCTCTCATCACTCGCACTTCTCTTCCCTCTCCCTTTTCCTTTGCCCTTTCCCTTCCCTTTCTTTCCTTTCCCCACATCCTGGGGCTGTGGGGAGGAAGTTTGTGAATATTCAGGGGCGAAAGAAGTGCTGGGGAGTGACTCAACCTCCTCTCCCCTAGGCCTACGAGCACCACGTGCTCGTGCTGCCTCCCTCACACCACTGGCCCCTTCACCCCGCACTACCCCCACACCACTCTCACTTTCACCCCGCGCTGCTGCCACAACACTTTCCCTTTCTCCCAGCAATCCCACCACACCACTTGCTACTTCCCCAGACAAAGTACTTGAACCATACCTTAGGTGTCGTCTCGCCCCACCTTCTGATCCACGTGGTGATATTTTCTCCTTTCCCAACCACTCGGCGATATCACGTCCTAGGCCTCCATCATCCTCATCGTCCTCATCCTCGTCCTGATCAGAATCGTGATGGAGAGATAGCTGTGCACGTGGTTGGGGAGCAGGCTGGCCTTCCCTTGCCTTACGGTATGTCACATACCGCGTTTTTCGGGGCGAAGGGACCTCCTCATCACTGCTACTTATTTCTTCCTCTGGCTGGACGTAATCGCGATCCACCACATCATCATCGAGTGGAGAATCACTGTCTCCAGTGAAGGCTTCCAGGACGGATGCAATTTGCTCATCTGAGAGACCTTTCCGCGCCATGTCTGTCCTGGGTCACTGCTGGCAGGTGAGTGACCGAGACAAGGGCGAGCGCGGGTCACGCGGGGTCTAGGACGCTGCCCGCCTGGCGGCAGGTAGGGGAGGCTTGGGTACCCGGGCGAAACGAAAATCTCCCGCGAATTTTGAAAATTGTGGAAATTATGAATCTTGCAATTGCAGGACGTTGAAGTACGTCCTCGGGACTGGCTGTGACAAAACGTGAGGACGTGGAAGTACGTCCTCGGGACGGCGCGGGTTGATATTCCTCAAAATCTCAAAAAGTATTTGTTGGATCTTAATATCAGTATCCAGGTGCAATAGCATATGTTGACGACTACATACTGGAACATTTGCAAAGCAAACAATTCAGTAGTTTTTGCTGTGCAGGAGGACGAGAACTGAAAAAAAAAATAAATAGAGGGCGCTAGTGCTAGGGGAAAAAATGTTCCAAAAGAAGCCTGCAACCAAGATTCATCATTCCTTAAAATTTCAAGTCTCTGTCTTGAATGGCCTTGGAATGCCAGCCTTCTAGATCGCCCCCCCCAAAAAAAAAAATAATAATAATAATAATATTTACGACATCAATAAGAACTCCACAGAATGTGAAGTGTTTATCAATAATAATAATGATAATAATTACAAATAATATCATCCAATTTTCTTTTGTCCCAGTCGGAGTATAGGGGTTTGGGGTTAAGTTATTCAGTCCAAAGAAGTGAGTGTGACCAGCCTTGCTCTTCCCAGGGCGGCCTTGTCTGAGCAATAAACACCAAGCAACAATATGCCAGTAATAATGATAAGAAATAATTATGGTGGTAATAAAAATACTAATAATAAACACTAATTACCAATAAAACGCCTTTGTTGGGGAGCTACAAGTGAGGCCATTTAAATCCGAAAGCATTGAAATGTCGCCTTACACCTTGAGGAGTCCTAGAGCATACTGGTGGCTATCTACCTACTAAGTTTCATACCTTGACGATAAACTGTCTGGCCTGTGGCCCTCTTTTGAAGATTTTCGACATGCTGCACTTGGCGAGTGTCACGTGCCATGTGCTCCGCCAGAATGTGATGAAACCTGTCAAAAACAAATCTTTAAAAATTTGGCTATCACATGGTGCAAACCATGAAGTGATCAGCCTTGTGGTTGTTGAGATATAAGCTTTTCAAAAGCGTTACGGTCGGGCCGGGTCTGGCCAGACTGGGTTGGGCTGTTCATATGTGAGAAAATGCCACTATTTGACGAGAGACTTGCGAGGGCTTCGGCCTCGCTCGTGACAATAGAAGTCCCTTTTTCCAGATAATCCATGTACCATATAAGTAATTTTATCTTGTATTTTTGAACTTTTCTTCAAATTAAGGCTACACAGTATATATATATATATATATATATATATATATATATATATATATGGAGTGGTACCCAAACTTTACGAAATTTGAAAGCAGGGCAGAAAACTGCTTATGAAACGGTGTGTGGCTGTTAGGTGGCAGTATACACATCCTTTGCTTGTTAGTGTGTTAAATGGTGTTGTGCTGGGTGGATGGGTTTGCTGCATGTGTGTTGGTTTTATCATTGTGTCTGGGTTAGTTTACGAATTTTGTGACCTCAAAAATGATGGCTGTGAAAGAGCAAAAATAAGTGTGTGCATCAAGTTTTGTGTGAAACTTAGGAAGAATACTGCAGAAACTCGTACAGTGTTAAAACAAGCATTTGATGTCAATGTTTTGGGGGTTACACAAACCTTTCACTGGTGTAAGCATTTTAAAAACATACGAACGTAAACAGAGGACTATTCACGCTCTGATCGCCCTTCCACCAGTTCAGCTCCTGACAATGTGGCCAAAGTTCATGCAATCATCCTCGAAGATCGAAGGATGTTTGTGACACTGTTAGGCTATCGTATGAAACTTGCGACAGCATTTTGTCTGGCGATGTGAGGCGAAAACGTCCAGCCAAGTGGTGTACAAAAAATAGTTGCTTCACCATGGCAGTGGACCCGCGGACACAGCCATTGATGTTGTTTTTTTTTTTCTTTTTTAAATAACAGAATAGAGGAAGGAAAAACAAATGAATAAAAATAATAATCCATACACCAGATTACTGGTGTCCTCTGTTCATAAAATATTTGTAACAGCTAGACTTGAACAGCTGTGGGTTGAAATTTGGACTGAAACAACTCTGGGGAAGCGAGTTCCAGAGAGATACAGTTTGGGGAATGAAAGAATTCTGATAGGCAGAAGATCTGCAATATAGCTGAGTGACATTCCAGTGCAGCTGTGGGTTGAAATTTGGACTGAAACAACTCTGGGGAAGCGAGTTCCAGAGAGATACAGTTTGGGGAATGAAAGAATTCTGATAGGCAGAAGATCTGCAATATAGATGAGTGACATTCCAGTTATGAGCGCTACCAGATGCCCGTGTAGCACGAGGGAAGGCATGGAGAGGTGGCACCATGGAAGCAACTTCGTCTGAGCATTTGCCAAAAAAATATCTGTAAAATAATGCAAAGGAGGCAACATTCCTTCTTGCTTGCAGGGGAGATAGTTTATTTGTAATGGCAAGGTTGTTAATGATTCTAACAGCTTTGTTCTGAATTTTGTCTTGTTGTTTTAATGCAACCTCTCCACATCCATTCCTCAAGGGTGAGCAATATTCAAGCTGAGAGTACACATGACTCTTATAAATTGTAGCTAACTGCTGATCAGCGATGAAGTTATGGACTCTGTACAACAATTCAAGTTTCTTTGAGGCGGTTTTAGCAAGTGATTTGACATAAGAGGTCCAGCTGAGGGCATCGTTAAGTGAGACGCCAAGAATTTCAATACTTTTGGAGATGGGAATAGTAGTAGCACTGAAGTTAATGTACGAATCTGGCAATATCTGGCTATTAGTAAACTGTATATATTTAGTTTTACTAGCATTAAAAGAGACAAGGTTGTTTAGTCCCCATTCACTGATTGTAGGTAGATCTTGATTTATTGAGATGGCTGTACTGAGTTGAGAGGTAGAGATATCAGACTTTGTAAATGGGTGTCTGAGTGTGAATGAACTATGTAGTGTTGAGTCATCTGCATATCAGTAAATGGGATTGTGAGTGACAGATAAGAAATCATTAATATGAACCAGGAATAGGGTTGGCGCCAGAACTAATCCCTGCAGCATGCCGGTGTTAATTGAGTGGAAATTGGAATATACATCATCTACTTTTACTCTTATTTTCCTGTCACTAAGATATGAAGAAATCAAAGGAACAAAAGACGTTAGTCCATAGCAAGTAGTTAAAAAAAAAAAAGCCAGTTATCCCCCATTCCCAATATTCATCAGATTTGGACCTCTGTAGTTTTTCCTTTCTGAAAATGAAAATGCAGCTGAAAGGACTAAGATTTGCTACCAGTGAGGAGGTCCAGGAGAAAATCGCATACAGTATGCTTTCAATATGATTGGTTTAGTAATTAACAGAGACTGGACAGCCAACATTTTCAGATGCTTGTTTATTGGTTGGCTGACGTGGTGGCAATTGGTGCAACGCCTCATAACTCGGATGCTGGCTGAGTCGGCTGACTGCAGATTCGTCTAAAACTACATCTCGTCACCTGCTGTGGCACATGATTGGTTGATGAGTAAAATAATGCTTGTATGACTTAAAGATTTATTGAAAGGAGTAGGAAGATAGGTGGATGAAGCCATGTATGCGGTTATTCAATGTTTATTTAAGGTATATGACACAAGGTTAAAAGATAGTTAGGCTACTTTATAAACAAACGCATACCTGATGTGGTTATATTTAAAGTCAGTGTTTCTGTTTGAAAAAGCCATCTTGCTAAGACCGTTTGCCATGATATTTGGGTTCCGTAGCTTTAAGACCACGGCATAATCCTCTCCGGTAGTTCGACAGTATACAGTATTACGAATGTTTGTATTTGTGTGTGTGTGGGGGGGGAGGGGATGTAATATTCAGTACGGAATATGAAAGACTAAATTCTTTTAACAAATGTTTGCTTAAAAAAATCATAACTTGAGTGGAACAGCATCGAACCTTAGGAGCCATGAAGGATATAAGCTTAAATCCATACTTTTCATATTTTATTGGCAACTCATATTTTACATGTATCCAATGGAATGGCGGTGCATCACTGACGCAGACGTGAGTGAAGAAGTTCCAGGCAGAATACTAGAAGACTAATAACACTACCTCCTGCCAGCATCACCAGAGTACCCTGGAAAATTATATATATATATATATATATATATATATATATATATATATATATATATATATATATATATATATATATATATATATATATATATATTATAACAGTAATAATAACAGGCACACTTTTATTCATATACCTATTGTGTTATGATGCATGATTTCAAGAAGCATTTATTTACATATTACCTCTATACGAGTATCTGAGGAAATCCAGCTACAGATTAGGAACTCAGCTATTTTCATTGTTCTACCATTCATGTTTCCTTTGGTGTTGTTCCTGAGTCAGCCTTAATGGAAAACATTGTATAGATCTGGATTCCTACTCTGCACTCCACGACTGCCACAGATGACACTGGATATAAGTATTTACCCATATGTTGTTGATGCCAATTGAAGACCTAACTGCAACTTTGGTGGGTGGGTTGAGACAGGACGTGAAGTTTGGTGTGAGCAGCTTGGTCCAGTAATCAAAAAGACCCACTTCAACAATTCGCATGATCCTGAAAAAAGTTTACTGGTAAAAGTTAAAATTTTTAGACATTTATTTGACTGCCAGGTTATGCTTAAATAATTCTTGCCCCCTCAAGGTCATTTTATCCAACTGCGGGGAAACCAACCTAGTTGTGAAAGTGCTAATGAAGAATGTACCACACCCTCTTAGATATAGTCTTTTCCAAAAAGAAGATAACGATCTGCTGATAGGTACGAAACAAGAACAAACACCATCGTAGTATTTTTTTTTATGTGTCCGACTCCGGGCATAGGCTTCACAGCCTGCTCACAAGGCCCAGTAGTTCTCCTACGTACCATACACCTCCACGTAGTGAAGGAGTGTAGCTGTTGAGGCAAAGAATGAATGAAGAAATAGAGATCGACTTTTACTTTCCAAATTTATTTTTCTTTACACGTGTGTCTAGTGCTGGAGGGGGATACCTTCACATGATGGCACCAACAATCATTCCTCAGCTCACTCTCTAGTCCCCCTAAAAGAAGTATGGTGTGCTGTTGGAAAGGGAAACATCATCCTGCAGTCCACTGGGTTCATGTCCATATGATCCTGTGGCTACAGCAATAATCAGGCTGCCTGGTAGTCTGGTAACTCTGTGGTTCTGTAGCCACTTTCGGAGGGACTAACCATGTACGATAGTTTAATCTTCATGAGATGACTGGAAATTTTCCATTTAGAAAATAATGCTGATAGATATTGAGGTCCATGTTGATAATCTGCCTGAATTTAACCTGAGCCTGAATAATATAAAGTAATGTAAACTCACTATTGGTCGAGATGTAAATTTACCTTCTTCCCTATCCATTCCTTAGTGGCTGAGACAAATTTGGTTAATCAGCACTCACCATTTTGCTTTTTCAAATGTAGATGTTACGGTCAAGTGGGATTAAGTAGCCAATGTTATAAGATAACCAAGTATAGTGATATATGTTAGTAAATAACCTGTAATCATAAACGGGTGAAATCTAGAACAGTAAGATCCACATTTATGAAACATCTTTACTAATTTTGAAGACAACAACATTCCACAGCAGCTGCCTTTTATCATACTTATTCTGAATTATTCCGCTCTAATATTAACCCTAGTTTAACAGCTTTATGAATGAAGACAAAGTTATTAAGAAACAATCATCACAGTGACATAGGCTTAATTAAGTTTATATTCATGGAAACACAATTCTTACCTGCGACTGAGGGAAGGGATCAAAGGACTGCCTTTGGGTCCTGTTATGGCTATCAACAAAGGCAGGAACTCTTCTTTGGCCAAGTAGAAGTAGCACTTGCCTTGTGTACTGAGAGATTCATTAACTTCTAGTCTAAGAAAAATATTAATTAATACTGCAATAAATTTGTTCATGCATCTACTTGTGGCTAGAAAATTTTATTGCCACTAAGATCTTTATGTTGGATAGGTAACATTCTTCACATACCTTTGCCACAGACTAACTTTCAGTGACCTATCACTCACGGGCTTCTAAAACTCACTCTGTCGCGAAAAGGGTGTCTGGCTGGATTATTAGACTCGTCCCAGCCGTGTGAAGGATAATGGGAGGGTATACTCAAACGAACTTACGGTCACCTCCCTGTCGTAATTTAGATTTGTTTTCTCATTAAGGGCAAGGAAGGAAGTGTGCAGAATGTTTCCAAGGCCGTATTCTCTTCTGGAAAGGAAGCTGTCTAAAACATTTTCCTTAGCGATTTCTTTTGCCTATTACACCTCATTGTCCAGTTCTGTGTTACATAAATCCTTCCAATATCGCCATACTCTGCATAAATAACGTACAAATGGGTATTAGCCGGCCATATACAAAAATGAAAAGATGTCTTTGGGAGCTTCCTTAATCGACGAGAATACGAACCCAAGTCTCGAACTTATCCTACAAAATAGCATATCTTATGTATAAGAGGAAAAAAAATCCGTGGATTGTGACTGATTCTGCAGGAAGGACACAGAAGGGAACACTGAGAGTCCTTCCGTGTGTCTAGTCCTTCCTGGGAGATGAAATTAATGCTACGACAGAGAATCAATCAAAAATATGTCCAGTATTGCACCCCAGGCTCCTGTGACACCCTGAATGAAATCGTTAGCAGTTATCTGGAGCAGACTACTATGCTCATTTAACCTTAACGTGACACAAACTTTTGTCCTTTTACAGCTTATTTCTCACAGCTTTTTGGCATAATGAGACAAGTCTGGCTCTCAAACATCCGTTCTATAGCACATCTTCATGACTTGCATCATATTCTAGTCTTTGTGTATTGTAACAACTCGGCAGTAATGATAAGGGGACGATAATTTTAGGCCAAGTTAGAGTAAGAAGGGTATAGTTACAGTATTTCGACCATAAGAGGATTAAAAGCGGCTACATTATGTATAAAAAAGAGGAACGTAGTAGCTACAGGTAATCAAAAAGTAAACAGAAAACAGTATTGGATAAGAGAACTACGGCAGCATTTAGACGAGATGAAAAAAGTGAAAGGACGGAAGGGGAGAGACAAGAAGAGAGGAGAACAGACAGAAAGGTAGAATGGTAACTGGGAAGCAGGCAGCACTACATCAAGTACGGGAAGTCGCCACCACCTACGACCAGAAAATACATGTAAAAGTTGTGACCCATTACTGGCTTGCTATTTCCATCACCATCATCATCATCAACCACTCAGTCAGTCATCATTCATTTAATCAATCATCATTCAATAATCATCAATTAATCAGTCACCAATCAGTTTTCAATCAATAATCATCATCAAGAATATTTTTGCTACTTATACAGGGGATGAAGAATGTTTGGAAAAGTTATAGACAACCTACCATTAACCACCCTCAAAAGAATGTAATATAAACATCATTAACCTCTATATGGAAATGTTTTTAGCATTACTCTGCAGCTGACGCTGGACAGTTGTATACCCCTGAAAGTGAATTATATGAGCAAAGATAATCCTGCTGCCATTAAACCCTTCCTAAAGTAGGAGAACTTCAGTGATGAATTCCAGTCAATAGCAGTCAGTTTTAATCAAATGAATCATAGGAGCCAGGAGGAAAATACCTTTGAGAGAAAAGTCCTGAGCCATGAGCATGCGTAACCTCATATCGCTGGCGAACAAAACGTGGTCACCTCGTCTGACGTGGGAGTCCAGTTTTGTCATGAAGTCCCTGGCCAAGATAAGCCTCAGGCGTCCATTGTGTTGCAAGTTTGCCACGTCTCTCATTGGTCCGTCCTCTGCTGTCTAGGTGAGGATATTTTGTGACTTGAATGACAGGTGAAATGCTATGACACCCCTTTTATTTATTGATTATTACTACCATCACACAATTTTATTCAGGCTAGAAAAGTACCTGACTGCAAGACTGTTAAGGAAGGCCGTGTCAGATCGCCAAGGCTTTTATTCCCTCACAACTCCCTTACTAGTACGTCACAAGTACGAGGGTAACGATTACCTCCTACATTTCTCTCTATCTCTCTATCTATTGCCAGACGCCTCAATCACGTTTGGGGTGGCCACAAACAAATCGCCTCCAAGTCGCCCTGCCCCCTGTCATTTCACTGCCCTGCTCCCAACTCACACCCCCCTCTCTCATATACCTCTCCATCCCATCCCTCCATCTCATCCTCGGCCTCCCCCTCCCTCTTCCCCCCTCCACCTCACTCACATACACTCTCTTCGTCAGTCTTTCACCCTCCATCCTCTCCACATGGCCAAACCACCTCAGTGTGTTCCTCATAATGCTTCCTATCACATCCACATCAACACCACAACGCTCCTTTATATCCTCATTCGTCAGCCTATCTCTCCATGTGACTTCACAGGCTCCTCTTAAATAACTCATTTCCACTGCTCTCACTCTTGACTTGTGTCCTTCCAACAACGTCCAAGCTTCACTTCCGTACGTTAGAGTTGGTATCACAATACTGTCATGTAGTAACTTTTTCACTTCCATGCTCACTTCCTTGTTTCTTATCACTGCTTTCAAGGAACCAGCAACCTTTCTTCCCTGCTGTACCCTTTCAAGCACTTCTCCCTCCAAACCTCCATTCTTACTCATCACACTACCCAGGTACTTATATGTACTCACATTTTCCAATTCCTCACCATCCAACCTCGCTGTACATTCACTGACTTCACCTCTTTCAAAGACCATCACTTTACTCTTCCCTACATTCACCTTTAGATTCAGTTTCTTACACACACTCCCAAACTCATCCACCAAGCCTTGCAGCTCCCCTTCGTCTTCACTCAACAACACAGTATCATCTGCAAACAACAGCACAGGGAGCTTCCAAACACCACCCCCTCCCACCAGGGCCACTCCAACATCCACCACCCTACCCTGTACCTCTTTTATTACCCCATCCATGTACAGATTGAACAACCATGGAGACATGACACATCCCTGTTTCAAACCAACTTTTAAAGAGAAAAATTCACTTAGTTCACCATCTACACGCACTGCAGCCTTCGCACCATCGTACATACTCTTCACAGCATTCAACAACTTCCCATCTACTCCATATATTCTTAACACTTTCCACAATCCTTGTCTATCCACCCTGTCATATGCTTTCTCCAAATCCATGAAAGCTGCATACAACTACTTTCCCTTCTCTAGAAACTTTTCCACTAAAGATCTAAGAATGAATATCTGATCTACACAACCTCTTCCCTTCCTAAAGCCTCCCTGTTCTTCTCCAACTAATTTCTCTGTTCTTTCTCTAACTCTGTCAATAAGTATCCTACCATACACATTTCCTATTATACTAAGAAGACAAATGCCCCTATGATTAACACACACTTCTTTTTCCCTTTTTCCTTTGTACAAGGGAATAATTATACCTGACTTCCAATCCTCCGGGACTCTACCTTCCTCCCAGGCCAATCTGCACATCTTCCACATCCATTCTACTACTATCTCTCCCCCATGCTTCAGCATTTCACCACACACTCCATCAATTCCTGGGGCTTTCCCCGATTTAATTTTCTTCATTGCTTCCACAACTTCTATCCTACTGATTTCTTCCTGTCTTCTCACCTCCCTCCTTCTCCCAGCCATCCCCCAGCCACTTATAGTTGCATTACTTCCATCCTCTACGTTCAACAATTCCTTAAAGTGTTCTCTCCATCTGCTCACTTTTTCTCCCTTCTCCACTAGTAATCTACCATTTTTATCTTTCACTCCCCTGCTAACTTCACGTCCACCCTGTCTTACTCTTTTCACCTCTTTCCAGAACATTTTCTTACAGTCCCTCCACTTTACACTCAAATTCCTTCCAAATTCCTCATCCACTCTCTTCTTACTCTCTCTTACTAATCTTTTCACCTCTCTCTTTCTTTCTACATATAACTCTCTCTTCCGCCTCTCAACTTCTTCCACGCCCCTATTTCTCATCCATTCATTGTATGCTTTCTTCTTTTGTGCCACAGCCTGTTTCACCTCTTCAGTCCACCACGCTGTTCCTTGCATCCCCCTCTGTTTTCTCTTCCTTCCACACACCACATCACACGCTGCACATATTTCTTCTGTAAATATCCTACACACACCTTCCACGTCTCCCATCTGCTCCAATTCATATTTGCCCAATCGTTCCTCCACTTCTCTCTTATACTCTGCCTTTTTCTCATCCACTTGTAACCTTTCCACTCTCCTTGCAGCTACTCCTTCCTCTCGTCTTTCCCTTCTTCTATTCCTCCATCTTACTTGAATCCTAATTCTGGCCACCACCAAGTAGTGGTCAGAAAGTCCACTCCCCCAACCTCTATAAGCTCTTGCATCCATTACACATCTTCGCATCCTTTCATCCACACGCACATAATCAATCATTGCTTTCCTTTCATTCAGTTCACCACCCACCCTTCTCATCACTCTCTATGTATACCTGTGGATCATCTTATGCCTGAAGAGGGTATTGGCTATCACCAACCCCCTCCCAGCACAAATGTCCACTAACGCACTTCCATTCTCATCTATCTCAGCAGGCACACCCCACTCATTAACTATTCCATCCACCTTCACATTCCCAACTTTACCATTCATATCACCAATCAAAAACACTCTCTCATTCCTTCCAAACTTTTCCATACACAATTCTACATTTGTCCAGAACTCTTCTCTCACTCTTCTAGCATGATCTTGCGCTGGCGCATACACACACACAATCGCCCACATTTGTATTCCAACTTTCAACTTTACCCACACAATCCTTGACCCAACTGATCCATACTGTCTTATGCTCCTCTTCCATCTTTTACTCACAACTATACATACTCCTTCCTTTGCCCTCTCATTCTCACCTACTCCTGCACATATACCCCATCCATACTCCCATTCTCTCACACTTTCTCCTCTCCATTTTGTTTCAGTTATTCCACATACATCCACTTTCGCACCCTCAAGCACCGGGACAATCTCTCTCTTTCACCTCATCATTCGCTCCCCTACATTTAACTCCTATATTTAACTCCTCAAATTCTCGGGTCTATGTGATTATATATATATATATATATATATATATATATATATATATATATATATATATATATATCCATCCATCCATCCATCATCCAATCCTACATTGCCCCACGAGTAGCTTAAGAGCCCAGGGCTAGGCAAGTTGGTCCTGACATTTAAGATGAGAGTGACCAGCCTCACTCATCCCTGAGTGGCATTATGTGAGCAATAACCCCAACCAGCCCTTGGATATACACCTTCACCGGCTGAATCCGATTGGAGTGCTGCAATTACCCACAAAACCACCAGGCGCCATAATTTGGTTATATGGTGACCACACAGCTTAGTAAATGGTTTCCTGATATACAGGAAACCTTTTGACTTGTCATTCAGCGTAGAGTCACCCATAGGGAGAAGGAACAGGAAAGAATGAAGGAAAGAGAGACAAGGAGGCAGTGTAAAGTCACCCGTAGGCAAAAGGACGAGGAAAGCATGAAGTAAAGAAAGGCAGAAGAGGAAGGGAGGAAAAGAGGGAGGAGAGGAAAGGGCAGACACATGAGAGCAGCACTACATCGAGTGAGTGGATGGTGAGCGTCCCCACCTACCTTTATTATATATATATATATATATATATATATATATATATATATATATATATATATATATATATATATATATATATATATATATATATATATATATATTTATATATCAATATCTATATATCTATCATCTGTCTATCTTTCTATCTATCTATCTATATATTCTGTATATATATATTTAATATATATATTTATATATTTATTTATTTATTTATATATTAATATAGATAGATAGATAGATAGATAGATGCACATGTTCCAGTAACATAAAATAACTTACAAGAAATGTCTCAAGGAGGGCTGAGCCCGCTGGAAGAAGAGCGGTGACTGGACTGGTAACAACATCTTCCAGTGACTGTATGGGCATGGGGATGTATCTGATGGCCAAGAGGGATGTAAGGTTGCCGGCGTAGCTTAGGAACAACACCAACATGGCCAGCATCCACACTCCCAACATCACGCGTTCCCACCACCACCAACCCGGAGACTTGACCACATCTCGGTTAAATTAGGTTAGGTTAGGATCGACACTAACATGGCCAGCACTACACATTCACACCACCACCATCCTGCAGACTCAACTGCATCTGGTTAAGGCTCAGTTAACCAGTACAAACATGACCAACATCTGTACCTTCACCTCCTCCTGTTCCCACCACCATGACTTTCGAATTAAGATAATATCTGAAAATATGTATTATACATTTTGTAGTCCTGTTTGTATAGTGACATTTTTATGGCTAATATCAGCTAACTGTTTCAGTTGACAGAGGTGATCCACATTATTCCTTCCAGTACAATAGTTTTTTGTTTTGTTTGTTTTGTTCTGAAGCGGGATGGTGTGGACATGTGTTTTGCATCACTGTTACCTGTACCCACTGGATGCGGGTGAGCTAGGGAGGGGGCAGGTTATGTGTCTGGTGGACGGGTATAGGAAGCCTGTAATTATACAGCTGCATGCACTTTATTATACTCATCACTACAATAAAGTCCTGTTATTACCAGACAATTTTATTCATATTTTGTGAATCCCTTCGTAGCGAAGGGGTAGTAAAGTCTCTATTGGACTCACCCAGCCCAAGAATGAATAAGAGTGATTATGAGTGATGTAGACAGGAAGGTGAACGTGGAGCAAGTAAGGTAGGGTAAGGCTAAGAGTATGTGATCGGCTGGGGGAGATGAGATGAGATGAGATGAGATGCAGGGGAACTGAAGTCTGTACTACCAGTGGTGAGGGTTCCGATTTATTCCCCTTCTTTAGTACCATCAGATTAGCCTTGTGACAGCCACATGAGTGGCAGCTACACCTTCTGGAAGGAGAGTACACCAGTACACAAGCAGTGTCAGATGTTTTCATTTAGCCAGTCCATGTGCATCCAGTGTAGATAGAGCGTGCTTATTGTGGCTGGCTTTTTTGTTCTGGTTTGTGGTGAACACACAGGATGCATGCATGTTGCTGGGGGACACCTAACCATGAGTGGGTCATGTGGAAGATATGGTTGTGTTGGTGTGCATGCATATGGCTGGCCCACAGATAGTGTGTAGTTGCAGACCCCTCTCGTACAGTACGTTCGATGATGAGCATTGCAGCTGACTGTGTGCATGTGGATCACATGTGTCCAACTGTATTTCACATGAAGGATGCTGTATACCTTAGCAGGTTCCATGGTTGCTGAGAACTATTCTGAACAAGATCATATCACATCAGAGGACTTAGAAGCAATCTCACAACCATTTAATACCACGACATTATGAATTCTCACCTTGACGCAACAGGACACGCAGAGAGCTGGAAGCACTCGTAAGCCACCTGGATTGCTCCACACCTTCATGTAGACTAAAAGATGTCATCAGCACTAAAGACCCAAGCACCCCAACCAGCCCCACCAGGATACCACCCCACACCAGTGGTCTGAAGGGCAGCAGGAAGCCCCAGGGATCCACCTCAGATGATCCAATACGGATGATGATGCGGGTGTACCATATTGTTACTGGGGCAGTAAAGTCCACCACCTCTGTGCGGGGGGCTGTGACCTGAAGCAGTATCTGCCCAAAGTCTGCTTCCTGAAAAATAGTGTTGGTAAAAGAAAGCTTAGATTTATGCTTAACTCCACCACGCCGACTCTCGTACGTGTACAGGTGGCAACGCCTGGATCAAAGCTGTGGCTCTCATACATGTGCTGATGAGGATTTCCTGTCCGAGTTTAAAGCCATCTGAGTCTAATTTAATTTTCAAATAATGCCAGACACTCCATTTTATCTCGTGACACACAGCTACAGGGTTACTAACTTCTGTGTTTTTCTGCTACAGTTGATGACTGCAAAAAGTCTCCCAGGTATTTTTGCTGCTGTGTAGCGACTTGGCGACTTTTTAGCTACTTTATGTATTGTTTGGTGAATTTTTTTGCGATTTCTTGCCCAAACCAATTTAAGAACAAATAATTTAAAAACATCAACTAAAGAAAAAGTTAATATAAATAAAATGGACAAGTCATCCATACTGATCGTTCGGGTCCTGGACGTACTCGCACTGTACTGATCACCGTGACCGTCCTGTCCTGTTCCTGTTAAAATATTGAGTTGAGTTTTACCGCTTTTGTCCTACGCTCACTCACAGACTGCAGCTAACCTTTTGTGAGGAACTTTATCCTGATGGTCATGTGTCCTATTAACAAACAATGAGCAAGAAAGTACAGCTAGCATTTTCGAGCTGAGAGCCTCAACGACTCTTGATATAATAAGGGCTTGCTAGAGTAGGAGACGACATGAAGAGCTACTGCAAATATTGCAAGTGTCCCTTGAACGCAAAACTAAGTTAATATGAAAAGTGCTGCAACACTACCAAATACTGGAAAGCAGAAGAAGTATTTAGTTCTGAGAGGCAAAGATTTATTCCATTTGAAAAAATGAGTAATGACACCAGAAAATCGGAGGGCCGAGCATCTCTATTCATACCAGAACATTGTGCATTACGGGTAGCAGACCACTTGCCAGAGGTGTGCAAAGTGTGTTTCAGTGGCAGCAAAGGATGAAATCTTAAACATAAAAGATCTAAGTGTGGTGAAGTGTGGTCTGATTACCCATCACTTCAACAAACTGAGAGCTGATATAGGTGAAAGAAAATTTAGCCTACTGAGTGATAGAAGTAACGATATTTCTGTTGCAAAGTTATTATGTATCTTGATTAGATATTATTCTGATTAAAGGAAGAAATGTGTAGTGGCATTTTTGGATACTGACTGAACTCAGTGGATACAGAGTTGGTAAATAATGCCATAAAACTCTTTAAGAAATAACGGACTAGACTTGCAGAAACTTTTAGTAACTGGGAATGACAATGGATCAGTGATGACCTGTGTCCATAAAGGTTTTTATGTGAAATTAAAGGCGGAAGTCACACGACTGCTCCTGAGCGGAGGTGTGTGTCATTGCAACTTGCAGTCTCTTATGCTATGAGGGATCATCTTCCACGGCACTTCGATTTATTAATCGGAGAGACTTTCATCTACTTCTCACACTTATCTGTGAAACATAAATTAGAAGGAACTTAATGGTTTAATTAATGAAGGTCAGTCCCCGGTGAAACTAGTGCAGTTAATTCAGACACGATAGTCTGTGACTGAAGCTACTTTAGTCAGATATCCGGACCAGTGGATTGAGCCCAAAACTCATTTTGAACTTGCACGTGAAGAAGAGCGCTGTTATGCTGCTGAACCTCTTTATTCAATGCTTTGTAATATGGAAAATCCTAAGTTTATTCGTTTAATGTTTTTAAGGTACATTCTTGGAAAAGATCAGTGTATCAACAAAATGTTTGATGCAAGGGTGAATGATTCAGCAAAATTATTGAATGGTTTGCTTCAGTCGATTGACTCCCTGTACTCTAAGACCATCATCCCAAGAGGAATAACAGAAAATGTCTCGTTAAAAAGTTTTCTGGATCCACACCCTTAGGCCTATTTAATTTACGAGATTGAGAGTGAAGTGAGGGGCTGCAAGGTTCCTGATAAGGCAGATATTCGTAAAAAGTGTATCCAGTTTGCTGCTGAACTTGTAAAGCAACTGCGTCATCACTTGCCTGATAACCTTCCGTCTCTTGGGGTCAATGTCATCGATAAGTGCAAGTGAATGTCTGCAACCAGTAAAACTAGGGATTCTGAACTAGGCTAAGATGCTTGTTGATGACGAAAGTACTTTCACACGCACACACTTTCAGTGGAGAAAATCACACTGCACGGTGTGGAAACAAGCTTCAGACACAATTCAGCTTTGGGCAGAAATAGGAGGTTACAAAGATCCATCCATCCATCCATTGCCAGACGCCATGTATCCCAAACGGGGTGGCCAAGGGCTTAGAGTTAATTGTTTTACAGGGAGGGGCACTAATCCTCCACCAACCCCACTTGACACGTAGGGATGCCAACAGCATCTGGTGTTCCCAGGCGGTCACCCATCCAAGTACTAACCAGACCCAACGTTGCTTAACTTCGCTGATCGGATGGGAAGCGGTGTACTCAACGTGGCATGGCGCCACTGGGAAAAATCCGTACAGTGATATTTCTCACATAGCTCTATCAATGCTCTCATTTCCACATGCTAAGACTGATGCTGAGCGTGTCTTTAGCCAGATGAATACTGTAATGTCAAAACTCAGGAAGAGAATGAGTGTGAAGTGTATGAAAGCACTCTCAGCCATAAAGTATGGACTCAGACGGCAAGGCAAGTGCTGCCATAACTACCAGTTGTCTGGGGAGGTCATTAAGAACACTGGCACAGTGGAGGCTTACAAGAAAAAGCCGAATAAAGCTCACAAGATCCTTCACCCTGTACCCTGGCCATCGAGGATGATGAATCAGACTAGGACTTGACTGATTTATTTTAGCCACCTACAAAGTAAGTGCTGATGGTCATCGAAGTATTATTCGCACAATTTACGTTACACCGAATTTTCCGTATATCGTTATTCTCATAATTATGCATTCAGCCTAGGTGGGTCACTTATAGTGTTTTCAGTGTTAACTTTATTGTAGTCCTTATATTGAATAATTGAGTGACTTTTAGAGAACGATCTATCGACTTTTAATTTGCATGAGTTGACAACTCTGGCCACCACTACCTGTCAGCCAGCCTGGGGCTGTGGTAGGGGAAGGTTATGAGGTTATGTATATGAACGTTACTTTTGCTACATCGCTATATTGTGAACGTGACAACTGAGGGCTCCCACCATTCACTCTGTAAATGTAGTATTACAAGTGATTCAGCATTAGGTTACAAGCCAGAGGGTTTCCAGCAACCCAGGAAATAATTTACTACATTGGTTGGTAACCATATTGCCAAATGATGACTGGTGGTCTACTGGTAGGGCACTCCAACCAGTTGGTTTTTATCCAAGGGACGGTTGGCATTTATTACTCGCACAATGTCACTTAGATCCGAGAGACTGTCATCATCATCATAAATGACAAGTTTGAGGAGCCTTGCCCCAGGTCCCTACGCTAATGATGGGGTAGAAAAGGATTAGATGATAGGTACAGATAACTATATTGCTTAATCTATATATTTGGGGGCAATGAAGTGCAAGAGGTTTACGAAATGTATAAAGTAAAGGTATTTATTAAGCTGTACGATAATGTTGCAGTTATTTGATGTCATCTTCAAGGCATCATGATAACTAAACAAAGTTGCAGTAAGAGAGAATACTTAACTTGAGTTAGTACCATTTGAAGTTATTAAATGAAGTTTGTCTGGTGTTTACATTATTATTTGTAGTTTTTACATAGTGAGTGATTGTAATAAACAAGGACGGGTTATTTTAACAGCTATCTCATCGGGAACTTGATATTAGCAGAAAATGGCCCATGTGGCACATAGATCTATAGGGGAAAATAGATCCATGAGGGAAAATGGGTGAATAGGAAAAAAAAAAAAAAAAGGGTGATAGGGGTAAAATGGATCCATGAGGGAAAATGGTTCCAAGAAGGAAGATAGTTTCATGGAAGAAGAAAGGTCCATTGGGGAAATAGATTCATGGGAGGAAATAAGTCCATGGTGAAAACTGCCAGTGCAGAAGCATGTCCCTGGGGAAAAATAGATGAGTGGAGGTTTGACACAAAAAGGAGGGTGTGGTCGAAGACAGGTTAGTCCTACACCCTTTTTACTTTAACTTGGCCCAGATTGTCGTCCTTTTGCAGCTTATGTCACGTATATCAGTGGAGGAAAAAGAAATGCGATGGCTGTTACGTTCTTTACATATTACTTCTTCACAACCAGCATCACATTCCAGTGTTAATATATTTTTAGAACTCAGCATCGAAAACGGAGACTGTGTAATTACAGGACAAGTTAGAGTAAAAAGATATGGAGACTGACGTGCCTCTCTCTGCAGCATGCCAATAATGCCTGTCCAGGAGCCATTGGCCTGCCTGGTGCCACCACCCAAATCTTCTGGTGTCGTATACTGGTAGCTGAAAAAGAAGAAGAAAATAGTTGGCACATCTACTGCAGTTGAGACATCCACACGATGCTAAGGCTGTAATTCTGTTTTAATAATTGGTAGCCTACCAGAAATAAAAAAAAGGATTAAAAATTGCAATTGTACAGTGAGCACAAGCATTACCACCTATATGGCCTGTAATAGTGAACCGGAGTGATGAGTCTACACATCACTCACCAACTTCAAGACCCCTGCTATAAGCAAAATGCACTTTACATCTTCCAGCAACATCTGCATTTCTTAAGTGTACAGCTAAAACAAAAGGCAGCTTACATTAATAGTCACACACAGAGGCCAAGGGTGTCTTAACCCTGGATAGGTAACCATTTTTTTGTTGCTATATTAGGTAACGTGAGGTATGACGTACCCCACGGGAAAAAAAAAAAAGACTTCCGTTTGAGATATTTCAAAATGCTTCAATTCACAAATAATTCAACCCATTATCTTTAAATAGGGCCAGAAAAAATAAAGTTTAATTGAAAAAATATATATATATTTTAAAGTTTATACAAAAATTATTAAATTTTAGGCATACAAATTTTAAAATTAAATCTTGCAAAACTGAAAAGTAATATCATGATTCCTTGGGTGGCCTACAGTAAACCGATGTAGGGACCTTCTGTATACAAAAGGAGAAAGACAGCAAATGAAAATGAAAACTCACAAGACGGCTCAACTGAGGTTACATTACAGGTAACCTGGGGTATAACATACCCCAATAGCTCTATAGAGCAAAATTAGAGCTAGGTACAGCTATGACCCCATCATCCCCATGAAGAGTTTCACTAAGCAGGAAGGTAATGAGACGGACAGATCTGTAGACCTTATGCTCATATTTTAAAAAATTAAATGTCGGGGACTGGGGTTTCTGATACCCCACGTTACCTATCTAGGGTCAATGCATATCTGAGAACTAATGCCATTACCGTTTACTTTATGACAGATTTCATTAGTACATTAACCCAAGCAGCACATGGAAGGTCACCCAATATATATATATATATATATATATATATATATATATATATATATTGCCAGACGCCTCAATCCCGTTTGGGGTGGCCACAAACAAATCGCCTCCAAGTCGCCCTGTCCCCCTGGGGGTAGGGGGGTTTTCAAGAATACTCCCCCAGTATCCCTGCTTGTCGTAATAGGCGACTAAAAGGGTTGGCGGAGGGTTAGTGTGTCATGAATGACTTTGTAGTTCCTTTGTGGTTACTTGTAGTTGAGTTATATATATATTAGACTTGTGGACGAGCGGTTATTATACTGGAGTAGCTTTGTAAGTAGGTAATCTTCTTTCCCATTTGTCATGTAGTGACAGGAGAGGTAAAGAATAGTATGGGACTATTTTTATTTGTCTTGGAAATATTAACAAGTCTCTCACACAGAGCGAAGTATAAAGTAAGAGTCCCGCTAGCTATCTCCTGTCTCGCTCTCTCAGTCTCTCTCTCAAGTTGCTAAGCCCTTTCTCCTTCTGACCTGCCTGTTGTAAGGCTTGTCTCCTTCTGAGCTCTCTTTCCTAAATTCTGGTGAAACAGGAGACGTATCACGTGTGTTCCTTGTGGATGGAAAGTTTAAGAAGCCTTTGTGTGAGTATGTGTGTATGTGTGTATGGTCACTAGGGCTTTGTTCACGGGTGGATTGCTGACAACTAACTGCATCATCTCCTTACTGGCCACTGTCGTCAGCTTTCCTCAGTGTAATTTGCAAGCTCATTTCCCAATCCCAGGCTCGCATAGAGCTGTCAATCTATCTATTTATCTATCTATCTATTATGATTTGTAATTATAATATGTAGTCCTGATATCTGCTCGGTCACGCGAAAATGGCGTACCATCGACAGTTAATAGTCCTAACATATTAATACATATTATATACACATTATAATGAACCTATAAGCTAATTAAGTGAAATACAAAATATTGTGAAAGTAACATAATTGTATGAATATTGTATACATATAATATTTATAGTAAATAGTGATTATTCAGTAATATTACATTTTAAACAAGTTGTATACATATTTGAATAAATGTATTAAAGTAAATTATTGAACTGTAATACAGTATGTACTTGGGTTATTATAGTGAAATGTATACATGCAAGAAAAAAAATAGTTTAAAATTAAGATTATGGTAAGAGTTATTCATATTTCATTTAAAGATAATGGTACTGGTCTGCCATACATGGGTCATTCTTCTTTGTGTGTTTTATATATATATATATATATATATATATATATATATATATATATATATATATATATTATTAATACTATATACAAAATATATACACTTCATTCAGGGGGGTTAATTTTGATGTTAACTCTCCCCCCACTAAATAATGACTCCAAATTAGCAATTCTTGCATGCATTCTGTGCATTGCGAACAGCAGTACTGCAACTACAATGTAGACGATTATAAAGACAGTAGGTGCTGGGCTATACACATAATATGGGTTGAACATACTCAAACTCAAATCTTCCCAGGGCTTCATTGTTTCATTGATCAGCTGCATAGTTTCAAACTTAGGTGAAGTCAGCTTAATACTTGTGCTCATGTTTAAGTTCATATCAGGCAGTGGGTGGAAATGTTTGTGTGTATGATTAAGAATGGCGTAGTGATTGATGGTGGATAAAGTAGACATGGCTGGTGTAAATACCGCACAGTAGTCTGGTGCTATGTATAATCCTGATGCTGATGTATGAGATGGTGGTATATCTGGACAGACTATGTAAACTGATGTGTTATGAGGGAAATAAAAAACTGTGAGTGTCCAATGCGTTGATGGTGTACAAGTTTATCTGGAGCAAAAGTGAAGTTGCAGTGATGATGAATATTGTCATTTCTGATGATAGCCATTTCACAAGGGACTGTATCAGTAGGCTGAAACGTGGAAATGTACGCAGGACAAAGATGAACAGCATGTAAGGATGTGCGGCACTTTCGTTCAATCGTTGATTCACTTGCGAAAGTGACAGTGTCCCGTCCCTTGGAGACCATGATGAGTTCGGTGTCTGTGTTGATGTTGATGATGACCAAAGTGTTGTTATTTTTATAGGGGAAGGGGTGTATTTGGTATACTGTGAACAGGTCTTCAGTGATGAATGGTACATGAACTACCATTGATGTTGGTGTTAGTGTTGCTTCTAAATACGGGTAATATTGCATAAATTCCCTACTGTGGAACAACGGCTTCAATTTATGTTTATGTATGCCTTGACTAACTATCTGACGTAGATCATGAACTGGGAGTAAGTCAATTGTGATCTTGCCATCACCAGCATTCGAAATTCCTTGCATAAGTGCCCTGAAACGATCTCTAGTGTTCTCTAATTGTAGTAGAATCGTGTCAATATGTTCTGTGATGATGGAGAAGTGTTGGAAAAGTGTAACGTTTCCCTCCAATTCATTTATTTCATCTACACTCTCGAGAGCTATGTTTTCTGCCTTTTTCAGATTTTTCACAATTGTCTTCATTGCTGAGTTCTGTCCTGTGATGAATTTATCTTGGTATGTTAGTACCTGAGCTATCTTATTAAATTTGTTGTTTATTTCTTTAAGGTCATCCTCTGTAGCCAATCCAAAGATGTTCCCAAGAACTGCGCCACCCAGGTCGAACAAACCGCGCTTTTGGCGAGTACATGTGATGTTGTTCCTGTCGCTCAGTACCTCCGTTCCATAAGATGGGAGATCTTGGATCATGACGAGCATAGTTGACTTCGCCTGTTCTAGTTTCCATTTCGCTACCTTTACCATTTCATTCACTTCCTTGGTGTTATGTGCTTGTGAAACATAATTTCCTATCATGAAGTCCAGAGTTCGCATCGGCGTCGCAAGTCTGTCTAGATAAGTATGTATGTCATACAAGTAATCTAGACTTATTTCAGTACTCATGACGTCCTTAACGATTGTAGTCGTGGCCGTTGGAGCTATGAGGCATCCTTGTCATACTATATATTTGGGGTCTAAGTGCGCATATCCTCTTGCTATGTAGAAGAGAATCCATAGCATAAGTCCCTTCATCGTAACCTACCGAAAAAAAAAAAAATCTGTTAATTTCCTATAATGCTGTGGTCGATGATACTGATGATGTGCGTTATGGTTGATTGTTATTTCATTCATTGAAGGAGTTTAAATCGATATTTAATGCTCGTAAATGATGTACTGTAGATTTTATTGGAACAGTTGCACCCATGTTCAGTTGTTTGGTATATGACCTTAATTTCTTTTTGTAATCATTGTTATGTTCTTGCTTGGTTTCTTGAGGTACGTTCGCCTGTTCGGTTGTATCCGAGGCTGAATAATTATTGGATAATTCCCTTGAAACTCGTTTTAAATGGTCAATATGAACTTGTTTCTCCTCGCCACTTGAAAGTGACTTAATTAAAACTTTGTTTGCTTTCATGTTAATTACTCTGTATAGGCCCTCAAATTTTGGGGATAATTTATTGTCTCTCGTATGAATGACACCGTAAACAATGTCTCCTAAGCTAATAGGTGAATCTTTTGCCTTCTTGTTAAATGCCTCCGTCATTTCTTCCTTGGACATCGTTAATTGTTTTTTGACTCTTTTGTGAATGTCCTGGAATTCACGTAATCGGAGTTTAGAGTAATCATCGTAAATGTATATAGGCATGCTGTCACCTTCTAGGAGCTCATATGGTAATTTTTTATCTGTGCCATATATGATGAAATGTGGTGTGTCACCGATGGATTTATTTATAGACCCATTAATTGAGGCTTCTACTCTGGGAATCCAATCATCCCAGCTTGCATAATTTTCACTGAGAATGTGTCGTAGCACATCTAATACCTTTTTATTTTGTCTCTCTACCAACCCATTCGATGCTGGGTGATAGGCCAAAACGTTAACCTTTTTGATGTTGTATTGTTTACATATTTCTTGTAAGATCTCAGAATTAAATTCTCCTCCATTATCACTTATTAGTACCTTTGGGGTAGTAAAGCGACATATTACATTATCTGTTATTGCCTTTGCTACTGTCTCTGCTGTCTTATCTTTAATTGGAGCTAAAATGACATAACGGGAAAAATGATCCGTTGCTACGAATAAGTATAGGTTATTATTGTATGATAATGGCATCTTGAGTAAATCAACCGCGACAACGTCCCATGGTTGATGTGGTACAGGGTAATTACCCATCGGTGCAGGTGTGATTGGGTATCCTTTGTGTTTCGCACATGATTCGCATCTGTCTATATGATTGTTTATATCTTTTCGTAATGAAGGCCAGTAATATAATAGCTGGGCTTGGTTGAATGTCTTATCCTTTCCAGGATGTCCTGCATGTGGGCTGTCGTGTATCAATCGTAATACTTGGGGTATCATGTCATTAGGTACTACCAACTGGTTAGTATTTCTTTGGCGTTTTGGTTGTTTAGAGTTAATATTGTATAATGTATTATTGACCATTGTGAATTGTTCAAGTGGGACATGCAGTTTGGGTAATTGTATGTCATCTCCACTTTCTAACTTGTATATTACTTTAGACCATATTGGGTCAAGTCTTTGTGCCTTTGCGATATCCTCGTGGTTTGGGATATTTCCTTTGAGATCTAACGCCGCGACCTGAATTGTGTTCGGGTTCCTAGATAAAGCGTCAGCTACTATGTTCATTTTACCTTGTATATAATGAATTTGTACATTGTAGTTTTCAACTGTACATTTCCATCTTGCTCTCCTCCCAGAAAGGAGTTTTTCTTTAAACATACCCACCAGTGGTTTATGGTCGGTGAATAAGTGGATTTCGTAACCATATACCAAATCTCGAAACTTTTGTAACGCAAAAACCACTGCAAGTGCCTCTAAGTCTGTAGTGCAATAATTTTTCTCCGCACCTCTTGTTTGTCTGCTGGCAAATGCAATTGGTTGATTCTTTTCTCTTTTATCTTCCTGCATCAGTACAGCCCCTAATCCTTTAACTGATGCGTCTGTACAAATAAGAAATGATTATGTGCAATCCGGATATGCTAAAGAAGGTGCATTTGTTAGTTTAATTTTTAGATTGTTAAATGCCCTTTTTTGTTCTTCTTCGCATTGGAATACAGCATCTTTTTTGAGTAGTTGGAATAGAGGAAAGGCTATATGAGAGAACTGTGGTACGAATGACCTATAGTACCCAGCCAGACCTAAAAATTGTCTAACTTCGTCAGTCGTAGTGGGTTCAGGAAAATCTCTCACTGCCTGTATTTTGTCATCAGTGGTGTGAATACCATCAGAACTTAATTTGTGGCCTAAGAAATTTATTTCCTTAAAGCAAAATTTGCATTTAGAAAGTTTAATTTTTAATCCAGCATCACTAAGCTTTTGTAAGAGTAAGTCTAATTTCCTGAGATGATCCTTAATATTCTTCGTTGCGATTATAATATCGTCAAGATAAACAAATATTCCTTGTCCTAAAATTCCGGACAATACGTAATTCATAAGACGCTGGAATGTTCCTGGGGCTGTCCTCAGTCCCATTGGCATTCTTGTATATTGATAATGGCCTCTGTTTGTTGAAAAGGCAGTATATTTACGTGACTCCTTAGATACCGGAATCTGATAGTAGCCGTTTAGGAGATCGATGGTCGAGAATATATTATTCTCAGGACCAATATTCTGTAGAACATCGCTTAGCAATGGCATGGGAAATCTGTCTGGGATTGTGTGATTATTTAGTTTACGGTAATCTACTACCACACGCATTTCTCCATTTCGTTTGGGCACGAAGAATAAGGGTGCATTCCACGGGGAGACTGAAGGCTCAATGATTCCAAGTTTTAACATTTCATCGACATACTGATTTGCAAGTGTACGTTGGGAGTGTGGTATGCGGTAAGCTGGTACGAAAATTGGTGGTGTTTCTGGGTGCACATTAATCATGTGATTAATCAAGTTATTACACCCTAATTGTTCTCCGGGCAATGCTACCGTGTCCCTGTGTGTTTCCAGCGGGGTTAACAAATCATTTTCTTCATCAAATTCACCTGAGTGAATTAAATTCTCTTTTATTCTTTCTCTATCCGTAGATTTTATCTCACTTGTTACTCCAGCTATAACTATTTCCTTCACAGGGGCGGGACATTTTTCAATATTAACTATGCAAGTTCCCTTTTTCAACTGAACTTCCCCATTCATGTGATTAATTATGAATATCTGAGTTTGCCCTTCGTCGTTCGTATGACATAATGCGTTTTCTACTGACAATCCCTTTACATAATTCTTCTAAGACAAGAACAGTACTATTCCGTAATTTGCTCTTTATGGTAACCTTCATGTATGAATTAGGTGGTATAACTAAATCATTAGTGAGATGGGCTGGAAAAATTGATAAATCAGTACTGTTATCTGGGTCACTAATTCTGGAGGATGGGGTTGGTGGTGGGAGTGGATCTATACGCTCATCTGTTTGTGTGTATGTTTGTTTAAGCCTTTAATATTACCAATTCTTTTTGGCTCTCTTCTACCAATCGGTGAGGGCTCTGAAGTGATTTCCTCTATGAATTCATTATCAAAGTCTATTCCATTCATTTGTGGGAGTATAGTTATGTTCTCAGCTCTCATGGATCTTAAGCCCAGTAACATATGAGCTTTAATTGCTAAGTTTTCAACGATATAGAAAAATGCAGAGAATGGTCTTGTAGTTTCTGTGAAACTGAGATTTAATCTTATCATACCCTTCACTGTAATCTCTTGTCCATCTTCTGTGTATAAATCTAAATCAGCTTCATCCAGAAAAGTTACCTTCTTTTTATTTTTAAGAATTCTATTTAGTTCTTCATGTGTTATTAAGTTCACTGGAGAGCCTGTATCTAAAAATAAGGAAACGTTTTGATCCTCACATACAGCTGGTATCAAGATACACTCATTTCCCAACATGCCTCCTATGTGAAGTTTAGCCTTGTTCTTCTTTACGTTTGTTCGTTTTTTGTCATGACTTGGTCTTCCCCCGATTTGAACATAGACACAATTTTTTCTACTGTTTTGTAATCACTGGTCCAGTGCCCTTGGTATCTATGATGCCTACAGTAAGGACCAAATCCTTGTGTCTTTTGTTTGTCCTCTTTTGCCTTGATAAAGCATTCATACCTTGTGTGTCCTGGTTTTGCACAATAATGACATAGAATGGACCTATCCCTTGACTGTGACCTACGAGGTGATTTCCCATAAGAAGTGTTGTTTATGGCACGAGACCTGCTCGGGCTGCGCGAAAACTTATGAAACTGCCTGTAGGAAGGCATCTGGGAACGAGGCCTTGGCGCGTTTGCTTGTTTGGCCTGCCTGATTTCTGGTCGCGATCAATTTCGTTCTCTGTTTGGGGTCAGTGTAGATGTTTTCACAGCTGATACTGTCTCAGGTACCCTGATTCTACCAGAATGTGCATGTGTGTCGACCATACCTGCTTTACTGCATTGCATCTCTACCTCGTTCATTAAGTCTAGCAAGCACATTTCTGGGGTGTACGCGATCGTCTTGGCGATCTTAAGGGTCCTATCAGGTAATTTACACAAGGCAGCTACATAACCAATGATGTCCACGACGAGGTCTGGGGACATCTTTCCATCATCTGTTATCCAATTAGAATTTGTCAATGTAGCTAATAATGTTCTCTTGATTGTGGAGACATCAGCAGTTATTTCACAGAGCACATGGTTTGTAGTGTGCTCCCTTACAAGATCTACAATTTTATGTAATTCTGGAATTATACCTGGCAAGAAGTTCATACCTCCAGAAAATTTCTTCAGAAATTCAGTTTTAAATTCATCATATGTCCTAGCATGATGGAGCTTGTCGGAGCGAAGCAAGTTGCTCGCTGGACATCTTTCCTGGCTTATGCAAGATGAAAAAATAGCAATTTTCTCTTGTTCATCTAGTATGTGGCGCTTGATGAACATTTGTTCGCACTGACTGACTAATGAAATGACATCAATGGGATCTTTGTCTGTGCCAGAGAATTTTGGGGCAGTTTTATCCTCGTGATACACAAACACGTGAGGTGTGGTTGTTAGATCAGCGCTATTTGTTTCTTGATTCATTTTTATTGTTTGCTCTGTTACTTCAACTTGGATGTGTTTATCGTTGTGTGAGGGAATGGTGGAATAGGTACGACCGGACCGGTGAACCCTGTTAAGTATATTGGCATACGTGTGCAAGGCAGCGGCAAAGTCTGCACTTTCTACGTCAGAGGTGGTTTCCCACTCATCATCTGAAACTGCCGTATTTGTTTCTTGCTCTTTAGTGTGTGGTGAGGTTTGTACAAGGGGTGGACTGCCTTGAGGCTCTCTTAATTGTGAGTCTGTTGTTGTGGCAATTTGTGTCATCTGGTATTAACGTGGGTGGTGGCGAAAATATTCCTGTCATTAAGATATGGTGTTATGAAATGCGCCTCTTGTTTATTTATGTCCTAGCAAAATAGATGAGTAAATAAGTTGAATATAGCTAATTTTAGCACTGAGAAGAAATGAGTAAGTATAATTTTACCCACTTGATACAGATCGTAGAGGTGTGTCGATACAAAAGTCGATCTCGGAAGAAAAATACAGGTTTGATTGAAGATCTCTTGATAATTCTAGTGGTGTGTTGATGGACGATATTACTCAAGAAATTCCATGGCCTGGTGCTTGTGGTGGTTAACAGCTGTCCCAGGCAAACCTCAGCATAGAACGTCGAATTTCCAACTTAACTGTGAAAATAAATGAGTATGAGTAGGAGCTATGTGAATAATGAGTAATGAGTCGTGGGTGAGAAGTGCCTGGTGTCAGTCACACGTTGCTTGGCATGGCAGACTCGCATTGTGATGTCATCTCAGCACATGGTGACGTCGGCTTCCCACACTGGTAGCTGTGGTGAGTGAATGAGTAGCGATGAGTAACTTGAGTGAAGACGAGTAAGATGAGTTGTGAATATGGACTTGGTGTTTGGTTCGTCGTCTTGACCTCTGCGTCAGCGATGGAGGTAGGCGGGAGAGAGTGGTGGGGGTTTGTGTGCTTGTTGCTTTGGTCTTTCCTCTTCTTTACTTGCTTTGTTTTATATTCTTCTTGCTGCTGCTTGAAGTTACGTGACGATTATAGAGTTGTTTTGTAGACTTGTAGGCTATTTGCATTGTAGGCTGTATTTTGTAGGAATTCACTGTAGAACTGAAGCTAATCTTGTAGAGTCTCGCCTGCTTTTGTAGAAATTTGCTTTTGATTCGGAGACGATGTCTGTAGATTCGCTGCTACCAAATGTCATGAATGACTTTGTAGTTCCTTTGTGGTTACTTGTAGTTGAGTTATATATATATATTAGACTTGTGGACGAGCGGTTATTATACTGGAGTAGCTTTGTAAGTAGGTAATCTTCTTTCCCATTTGTCATGTAGTGACAGGAGAGGTAAAGAATAGTATGGGACTATTTTTATTTGTCTTGGAAATATTAACAAGTCTCTCACACAGAGCGAAGTATAAAGTAAGAGTCCCGCTAGCTATCTCCTGTCTCGCCCTCTCAGTCTCTCTCTCAAGTTGCTAAGCCCTTTCTCCTTCTGACCTGCCTGTAGTAAGGCTTGTCTCCTTCTGAGCTCTCTTTCCTAAATTCTGGTGAAACAGGAGACGTATCACGTGTGTTCCTTGTGGATGGAAAGTTTAAGAAGCCTGTGTGTGAGTATGTGTGTATGGTCACTAGGGCTTTGTTCACGGGTGGATTGCTGACAACTAACTGCATCATCTCCTTACTGGCCACTGTCGTCAGCTTTCCTCAGTGTAATTTGCAAGCTCATTTCCCATTCCCAGGCTCGCATAGAGCTGTCTATCTATCTATTTATCTATCTATCTATTATGATTTGTAATTATAATATGGAGTCCTGATAAGTGCCCCTCCCCGGAAAACAACTAACTAAAAAAACAAACAAGATATATATATATATATATATATATATATATATATATATATATATATATATATATATATATAGTTAAGAGGCTGGAGGCTGGATTGCTAGTTAGGTAGTGCTGGAGAATTCCCGACGATTCTCACGTTTTCCTGTTACGAGACAGAGTTGCCAGATAGCCTGCTGCTGTGAGTGGAGGTACTTTGTAGAGTTATGCATTCATTATTATTCTTTTATTATTTTCTTTATAATGTTTTATTTGAGTTATTGTTAAATTATGTAATTTAATTTCGGTTTGTACCGGTATGCTAAAGTATTTAGAGTGCTACATGATGTAAGGAAATGCAGGAATATTTTGGATGTCTCCAAACTGTTAATTGTTGTTGCTAGGAGTAGGTACCAGCACGTCCTTGAATGTTGGAGAACCAGTGATGGTTATAAAAGGACGGGGGAGAGAGTAGGAGTTTCGGTTTCAATTGACTTGTGGCCTTGTGAAGTTAGCATATCTCTGGAGCAGGCAGTTTACGTGGTAAAATGAAGACAACAGACACAAGAAGCATGTGTTATTATGCCTGGGTAGGTCTTGTGTAAGGATCTGCTGTTGTACACCGAAAGGCTCACTCTAAGAACAATGATTCACTGGCTGACATCATTTCTACACCGAACTTCTGGTGTTGGAGCCTGTGGCAGTGTGGGACGTGGTTGTAACACCGGTGTCAGGAGTGAGGATCCAAAATAGTGCTGCAGTGAATTAAATCTTCGACATGGAACTGCAAGGTGTACAGACAAGAAGCCAAGGTAGGCAGGAGTGTAATAACCAAAATGAAACTTAACAAATTAATCATTGGTCTAGCTGGATTCGATCCTAGGCCCTCGTGCTTCATAGGCATGCACGTTACCACTGAGCCAAAGAGAGGATTCCCCCTTTGCCTCTAAGCAATGCAGGCTTTTATACAGCCCATTACATCACTCTTTTCTCCCCTTGGTGATTAATTTGGTCAGTTTCAAACACACATGGTAGTGTAGCGCATTGAAGACCACCATTGGGAATGCTGCAGACCACATTGGACAGCTCACCCCCCGGATGTAAGGCCTAAGACACTGTCAACAACAACATCATTGCCCTCTAAGCCTCACCTCACATCCCACCACTGCCACCAATGTAATAACCAAATGGAAACTTTATTAATCACTGGTCTGGCCGAGATTTGATCCTGGGCCCTCGTGCTTCATAGGCAAACACGTTACCACTGAGCCAAAGAGAGGATCCCCACTTTGCCTCTAAGAAACATGGGCTTTCTTGCATCCCGTTAGAGAAGGAGGTGTCTCTGGGTGCAATCCTGAAATATCTACAAGCAGAAAGTGAACAAGCACAAATTTAACCCCTACATGCCGGGGGGTTTCCGATGTCGCACGCTCCTCCCTACTAAGGCTTTCATGATTTTGGAAAAAATACCCTTATTTCAAACCCTAATATCTCCTAAATTAAAACAGCTAGTGAAAAAACTAAAGATACATAAGACTCGCCAACTCTTCTTCTTTCAAATGAAAATATCCCCATGCCTCCAGGTGGTCCCGTGGACGGGTAATGATGAAATATAGTTCAGACAGTGGGGGGGAAGATGCTTGCAGCTATACAAGTCAACTGGCGTTGCTCCGTGCCGAAAATCGTGAAAGCTATACACATCAGCTGGGGCATAGGGGTTAAGGGCTGAAATAGCTCACTGGGCATCTGCAAGCACAAAGTGAACGACAGATAGAGCTCAAGAAAGAACTCAGTGAACAACTAGAAGCACACAGTGAAGAACAGAAAGTGCTATACGAATGGCTTCAAGAGGCATTACAGGAGCAACAGGAGTTATAATCGAGGATGGAGGAACAGCTAGACATTTTCATGGGGGGAATGAAGGAAGAACAACAACAGTTGAAGAAGGAAGTATTTGCTGAGCTATAGCAGCAGAAGTGTGAAGTAAGCAATAATGTAATGGAGTGCAAACAGCTTGAAAATGACCGGTTGAGGATAATTATTGAGGGAAATGTAATGGCATGCAAACAACATTCAGACAACCAATTAAAGATAATTAGTGAGAGAACTGAGGCTGTTGAGAAATCTTGCACTGCTGAGCCTCTGGTTAGTGTAAAAGGGGGATATGAAAAAAAAAAATGGACTGTGTGTGGTGAATCTTGATGAATGTCAAGCATCTAAGAGTAGCATTACAGGGCTGAATAATTAGAATGTAGGAGTTTTAAGTCCTGCACTTAATTATGATGCCCCGATTTTTAGGTCCCACAAGAGTGAAGTGCATGGCTATAGTGGGGATCCTGTTAAAAGGAAACCTCAGGAAATTGATGGCAAAGTATCCCAGAAAGCTTATTGTGCAAATTATGAGTTACTTGCAGATCAGAATGGCTGGGATGATAGGCAGAGGGCAGTGCAACTTGCTACTAGACTCAAGGGTGTCACAGTGGAGATTCTTGGCCAGATGTAAGTGAAAGAGAGGAACAGTTACTAGTCCCTAGTAGAGGTGCTGGAGCATATATACAGGACCATGTACCAGAATGAGATACATGAAGCAAGATTCCGGACCCGTGTATGGGCTCAAGGCAAATCCCTTTAGCAGCTTGCCCATGACCTTGAGTGTATGGCACACAAGGCATACATGTAGAGGTGTATGGTATGTAGGACTGCTGGGCCTTGATAGCAGGCTGTGAAGCCTATGCCCAGAGTCGGACACATAAAAAAAAAAAAAAAAAAAAAAAAAAAACTGGAGCAGCTCCTAACCTGTTGACTATTCTTCTGGGGGACCAGTTTATTGATCCTCTTGACAGTGCAGAGTTGAAACTGTAAGTGAAACAGGCATAAAAAAAAGCATACAAGAAGCATTAACCAGCGGAATTTGAGTCGTATGTCTGGTCTAGTACATCCAATATCCAGACAGGACGTAGTGCAGGATCCAAGGCAAGAAAGGGGCAGGTACGTGAAGTGGAGAAATTTGATGGAAGTTGCTTGTATTGTGAAAGGCAAGGACACAGGAAAGAGGACTGCCACAAGTAGAAGAGGGAAGAGAAAATCAGAGGACGTTGCTGGTTCTGTGGGAAGTCAGGACACAAGAAGGATTGTTGCAAATGGAAGAAGGAGCAAGAACAGAACAGTGCAGGGAAATCTAAGATTGAAACAAAAGGTGTTGAATATGTGTTGAGGTGGGACACTTATGTTCTCACTGTTCAAAGAAGAAGGACAATAAAAAGAAGGCTGTAGAAGACAAGGAAGAAGCAGAAAACTAGCAGGGGCCGGTGTTAAGGGGCAACAACCGGCTGGTTTTTCCCAAGTAGCTTCACCTCCAAGAAAATGCCAAGAGAACTGTGATTGACACAGTGTGAGTAGACGGAAGAACAGACATTAAGAAGTGTTCCCATGTGATTGCTTCAGCCTCAGAGCCAACTTTCGTGAATCCCGATGTATTACGTTATCAGTATCTGCCTTAATCATGAGAACAATAGCATGGCATAACTGGGCACCACGCAGAACTGAGGGGACCCTTGGATGTCCTTATTGAAATGGCAGGGCAAGAGACCACGCTTCCAGTCTGCGTGGCCAAGATGGAGCATTCGTGCCTTCTTAATCTAGACTATCTGATGTCCATGAGATATGAGCTGGACTGCTCAACGTTCGAGGAAACTCAGTTCCTGTCACAGCAATGAGACGTACTAGCTGTAGTGGTGAGGTGAGGGTACTCCGCACTACAGTGATACCCCCAAGATCAGAACTACTGCTTCTGTGTAAGGTGTGTGGCTTTTTTGACAGCTGTCTCGGGGTGGTGGAGCCTGATGGATGGTGCAAGAAGAAAGCTGGAGTGACGGTGGGGAGGACTTTGAAGGAAACAAGTGCAGGTGAAATGCCAATTATGGTGGTCAATTTCATCGATGAGATACAGAAGATCAACAAGGAAGAAATTGTTGGACTGTGCCAAGCAGTGTGACCCTGAGTGGCACCAGTGGAAGGCCTGTAAAAGGAGTGTGGTCAGAGAAGCTGGGAATCTGTCAGGCCACTTACAAGACCTGTTTTCAAGGAGTTGTCAGTGCAGCAGTTAAAGCAACTGCTAGTGAAATTTGCTGATGTCTTTTCCATGAGAGTCCCAGACCTAGGATCCACAGATCTGGTGGAGTATTTTTATGACACCGGGGATCATCGTCCAATTAAACAGCCAGCTCGGAGGATGGCACCAGGTCTGCAGCAAGAAATGGAGAAGGTGACAGAGAATCTTCAAAGTCAGGGATTGATAGAAATGTCCAGCAGGCATTGGGTATCAGCAGTTGCTCAGGTAAGGAGAAAGGATGGCTCAGTAAGGTGTTGTGTGGATTACTGAGCCTTGAATGAGGTGACAGTGAAGGATGCGTACCCTTTGCCAAGAACTGATGACACCCTGGATGCTCTGTCAGGTGCAATGTAGTTCTTCACCCTAGACATGAAAGTGGGATATCATCAGGTCAAGGATGCAGAGAAGGATAAAGTGAAAACAGCATTTTCATGTGAGTGGGGTTTATGGCAGTTCAAAGTGATGCCATTTGGCCTGTGCAACACTCTTGCTACTTATGAGTGTCTCATGGATCAAGTACTGGAAGGCCTGCACTGGCAGACAGCTCCCATCTATCATGGTGATGTAACCTTGTTTGGACGAACTTTCAACCAGGAATTGGAGAGGCTGTTGGAGTTGATCAACAGGATCCAGGCAGCACACCTCAAAATGAACCCCAAGAAGTGCTACTTGTTCCAGATGGAAGTGAAGTACCTGGGACACATTGTAGGTGAGGGTGGCATCCGCACTGATTTGGAGAAGGTGGTAGCTGTGAAAAATTGGCAGGTTCCAACTTCCATGAAGGAGCTACAGAGTTTTTCTGGATTTGTGAACCTTGTACCGGCGTTTTGTCAAAGACTTCGCGACGATAGCTGTGCATCTGCACAAGTTGTTAGGAAAGAGGTTGCAGTGTCCCAGAAGGCCTTCAATGACTTTAGGTATGCATCAGCAAGCTCACCAGTGTTGCCATACCCAGATCAGTGTCAGTCATTCATCCTGGAATGTGACACTAGTAACCATGGTATTGGCTGAGTCCTGTCACAGAGGAAAGAAGACAAAGAGTATGTGGTGGCATATTACAGCAAAAAGCTCATCCCACCACAGCAGAACTACTGTGTGACCCGTGAGGAGCTCTTGGCAGTGATGAAGAGCCTTACCTTTTTGCATCCTTACTTATATGGGTCCTAATTCATCATCAGGACAGACCATGTAGCACTCAATAGCTGAAGAATCTAGAAGGACAATTGGCATGCTGGCTCAGAAAGCTGGACCAGCACATCTGTTAGGTGCAACACCGGCCTGGGCGGGTACATGGCAAAGCTAACAGCCCGAGTCATTGGCCTTGTGACCCAGTTTGCAAGCAGTGTAGTGGGAAAGAAGATCATAGCAAGTAATGCAGCTGTACTGTGGTCACAGGGCAAGTGTCAGCTGAAGAAGACTGAAGAGGCTGCAGATGGAGAAGACCAATTTACAACCAGTGATAGAGTGGTTGTGGAAGAGCACGGTGCAGCCATCTAAGGAATAGGTTTCCAGATTCAGCCCTGCGAGTAAGAGTTACTGGAGTCAGTGAGACCTTCTTCATTTCGATAACGGACTGCTGAAGCATCAGTGGGAGACACCCAATAGCCTCAGCAAGTATTAGCAACTGTTCATTCCTAAGAAAATGAGGTCTGAGGTCTTAGAAGGGTCTCATAACCAGATCACTAGTGGGCTGCAACAGAGGTTCTACTGGACTGGCATGCTTTACGATATTGAAGAGTGGTGTCGGGCCTTTGATGTATGCTGTCGAAGATCGGACCCAAGACACGCGGATGTGCTCCTCTCCAGCTGTACCAAGTTGGTGCACCAATGGAAAGAGTCACAGTGGACATTGCTGGACCTCGGCCACTCACTGAAAGAGGAAACTGGTATATATGTGTTGCCATGGACTACATCACAAAGTGACCAAAAGCCTATGGCATACGTGATCAACAAGCCACAGCTGTTGCTGAGGCGCTGGTTGATCAGTTATTCTGTCGTTCTGGGATGCCACAAGAACTACATTCAGACAAGGGTAGAAACTTCGAGTCTGCTGTGTTCTGTGAGTGCTGAAGTTTTGAGGAATCGAGAAGACCAGGACGACCCTGCTAAGGCCACAGTCAGATGGGATGGTGGAGAAATTCAACTGGACCATGGGACAAGAATTGGCCAAGTTCTGTGTAGAGGGACAAATGGAATGGGACCAGAAATTATGGTGCTAATGGCATACTGGTCTGCATCCCACAAATCTATCGGCCACACCCCTGGAGAACTGATGCTGGGCCACGAGTTATTACTGCTAGCTGACAGTTAATGGGAAGACCACGTGGTGAAGAGCTGCCAACCAACACCTCCAGCTATGTGAAGCATCTTCAGGAAAGACCAGCTGAGGTACATCATCAAGTCCGAGAAGTTCTGAAACTTTCAGACTAAGTGATGAAGTGCAAACATGATACCAAGCGAGGCGAGCTTCAAAGATGGTGACAAGGATTGGCGATACAGTCCTCGGTGGAAGAAGGGACAGTCGCCGAAGCTGCAGAGCCCGTGGGATGGGCCCTACATTGCGATGGACTGCCTGTCAGACGTAATGTATCGGATTCGGGGAGGCAGGAACTCTTGCCCAAAGGTGGTTCATGTAAAATGTCTGTGGCAGTACCATGTGCCAAGACAGTAATCGTGCACACCTGTAGCTGATGATGTTGAGAAGGACCAAGGAGCTGAAGCACGAGCGAATGGTAACAGTTTCCCTAGAGAAGAAGTGAACCAGGAAGAGGACCAAGTCAATCCTGGAGGAGTGGACCGTGTGAATGAGCAGGGACGTCGTCAAACGCTGCATGGAGGAAGACCTGATATGTTCATGGATTATTTTGTGTATAATTAGATGTTTTGTAAGGGATTAAGAATTTTGTTTGTAAGTATTGTGAACTTTTGTTAGAACGACAAAAGGACTAGGGAGGGGGTAGTGTTAAGAAGCTAGATTGCTAGTTAGGTAGTGATGGAAAATTCCAGACGAGTGTCTCATTTTTCCGTTACAGGTCAGAGTCGCCATATAGCCTTCTGGCGTGAGTGAAGATACTGTGTAGTAAAGTTATGTATTCATTATTATTCTCTTTTTATTTTTAATAATGATTTATTTAGGCGATTGTTAATTTATGTAATTTAATTTCAGTCTGTATGCTAAAGAATTTAGAGTGCAACAAAATGTAAGCAAACTTTGGAATATTCTGGATGTCTCCGATTTGGTAACTGTTGTTGCAAGAAGCAGGTACCAGCACATCCTAGAATGTTGGAGAAGCAAGGAGGGTTGTAAAGGGATAGGGGAGAGAATAGAGGAGTTTCGGTTTAGTTTGACTTCTGACCTTCTGAAGTTAGCGTAGCTCTGGAGATGTGAAGCAATGGAAATATTAGGTAAAATAGGGACAAGGAACGCGAAAAGCCTGTGTTATTACGCCTGAGTTGATCATGTATAAGGGCCTGCTTTTGTACACCGAAAGGCTGACCGTAAGAAGAACAATTCACCGAGTGACGTCCTTCCTGAACTACTGCTGTTGGAGCCCATGACAGTGTGGGACCTGGACTTTACATACATACATAGGCCTACCCGGTATATATATATATATATATATATATATATATATATATATATATATATATATATATATATATATATATATATATATATGAATGTTTTATCCTACAAAAACTTTCTTACAGTCAATATGCTGAAATGCCATACTGGTCTCATAAAGTAAACATGAAATTAAGCTCTTGTATAAAATTAGCTCGGAAAGAAAATAATAATAATTTCTGTAGTTATTTCAGGGTTAGCTAAAATTCTTTATACTTGAACGACCAAATGAAAATCGAAAGATGACAGCAGCAAGAAATCAGGTTTCTGTTTTTTGTTATTCCATTAATACAGTGACTTTTTTTTTTAAGTCTTGTTACCTTAGAAATATTCCAGTTTATAAGAACGCTTTATCATCGGTAAAAAGAATAAAGGCAATGTCCCGAACTCTGGTTCAGGAAGAAGCCTCCTTAACAACTCAATCGCGGCGATTTATTTCTGGATATGGCTGGTGAGTATTTTGTACCTTGCTAATGCAGAGTATGCCTATGTCAAACTGACTTAAGCAACGCAGAAGACGACAGCATTATATGTTAAAGAAAATAAATTGCTTAGGTAGAGGTGTGAGGGAACTTCCTTAACCGAAGACGATGCAGGCCTATTGTATCACCTCCAGCTCCAAAAAGTCTATCCTAACGAGAATAACATAGATTTGCGGCTGCAGGATTAAATACTAAAGACCTTAAGCAATTTGTGTTCATATTTTCGTTACCAGGTGGTTTGTCTTGAACTGAATAAACTCATCTCAATGCAGCAAAAACGAATTACCAGAATCTGTAATTATAGTATAAAACAACGGACCCGATGTCTGTACAAGGGTTTATCCAGTTACTACTACTAGATGCATGGACCAATTTTGATGAAACTTTGCAGGAACACTCCCTAAGGCTCCAGATTCTCTCTCTCTCTCTCTCTCTCTCTCTCTCTCTCTCTCTCTCTCTCTCTCTCTCTCTTTTTTCTGAATAATTGTTTACGTGCGAAATAACCATAGTGTCCCCTCAGAGGTTTGATTCCCTTAATGTAGCTAAGTGAACTTTCTTTGAACCCTACTACATACTGGTTTAATCTTACATATTAAGTTGACTTAAAAGTTCCAGAATTAAACAAAGGGTGGCGGACTGAACAAGCTTAGGCCACTGAAGGTGGCCTTATATGTCGTAATGAAGCAAAATCGTTCAAATGTCGTGTACACAAACTTATTCTCTTACGCAAAATTCATATCGTTTGCAATAGTGTCAAGCAGCATGGCTTGTGGGCTAACGATAACCAGCCTCTTTCCTCCTGGGGCAGTCGGGTCAGCCACCTCCTTCGTCTGTGCTGTTCCTATTTGCAGGTGTGCGACCGACAGAAGAGGTCTGTGGCTGAACCTGTTTTGGAGTTTGGGGAACGTAGTAGTAATAATGATCCACAGCTATACGTGGCGCTTGATGAGAAGCGTGGATGGTGAGCTGAATGAACGGAAGGCAATGACTGATTATGCATGTGTGGATGACAGGATGAGAAAGTGTATAATGGATGCAAGAGTATATAGAGGTTGGGGGAGTGGACTCTCTGACCAGCACTTGGTGGTGGTCAGAATCTGTGTCCAAACGAAATGGAGAAATAGAAGAAGGGAAGAGCAGCTCATACAAGGAGGGTCGAAAGGTTACTAGAGGATGAAAAAAGGGCAGAATATAAGAAGGAAGTGGAGAAGCAATTGGGGAATTATGGATTGGAGCAGATGGGGGACATGGAAGGTCTATCTATCTATCTATCTATTGCCAGACGCCTCAATCCCGTTTGGGGTGGCCACAAACAAATCGCCTCCACGTCGCCCTGTCCCCGGCCATTTCACTGCCCTGCTCCCAACTCACACACCCCTCTCTCATATACCTCTCCACCCTATCCCTCCATCTCATCCTCGGCCTCCCTCTCCCTCTTCCCCCCTCCACCTCACTCATATACACTCTCTTCGTCAGTCTCTCACCCTCCATCCTCTCCACATCGCCAAACCACCTCAGTGTGTTCCTCATAACGCTTCCTATCACATCCACATCCACATCACAACGCTTCTTTATATCCTCATTCGTCAGCCTGTCTCTCCATACGACTCCGCAGGCTTCTCTTAAATAACTCATTTCCACTGCTCTCACTCTTGACTTGTGTCCTTCCAACAACGTCCAAGCTTCACTTCCATACGTTAGAGTTGGTATCACAATACTGTCATGTAGTAACTTTTTCACTTCCCTGTTTCTTATCACTGCTTTCAAAGAACCAGCAATCTTTCTTCCCAGCTGTACCCTTTCAAGCACTTCACCCTCCAAACCTCCATCCTTACTCATCACACTACCCAAGTACTTAAACGTACTCACATTTTCCGATTCCTCACCATCCAACCTCGCTGTACATTCACTGACTTCACCTCTCTCAAAGACCATCACTTTACTCTTCCCTACATTCACCTGTAGATTCAGTTTCTTACACACTCTCCCAAACTCATCCACCAAGCCTTGCAGCTCCCCTTCGTCTTCACTCAACAACACAGTATCATCTGCAAACAACAGTACAGGGAGTTTCCAAACACTATCCTCTCTAACCAGGGCCACTCCAACATCCACTACCCTACCTTGTACCTCTTTTATTATCCCATCCATGAACAGATTGATCAACCATGGAGACATGACACATCCCTGTTTCAACTCAACCTCCAAAGAGAAAAATTCACTTAGTTCACCATCCACACGCACTGCAGCCTTAGCACCATCATACATACTCTTCACAGCTTTCAACAACTTTCCATCTACTCCATATATTCTTAATACTTTCCACAATCCTTGTCTATCCACCCTGTCATATTCTTTCTCCAAATCCATGAAAGCCGCATACAACTACTTTCCCTTCTCTAGAAACTTTTCCACTAATGATCTAAGAATGAATATCTGATCTACACAAGCTCCTCCCTTCCTAAAGCCTCCCTCTTCTTCTCCAACTAGTTCCTCTGTTCTTTCTCTAACTCTGTCAATAAGTATCCTACCATACACTTTTCCTATTATACTAAGAAGACAAATGCCCCTATGATTACCACACACTTCTTTTTCCCCTTTTCCTTTGTACAAGGGAATAATTATACCTGACTTCCAATCCTCCGGGACTCTACCTTCCTCCCAGGCCAATCTGCACATCTTCCACATCCATTCTACTATTAACTCTCCCCCATGCTTCAGCATTTCACCACACACTCCATTAATTCCTGGGGCTTTCCCCAATTTAACTTTCTTCACTGCTTCCACAACTTCTATCCTACTGATTTCTTCCTGTCTTCTCACCTCCCTCCTTCTCCCAGCCATTCCCCAGCCACTTATGCTCACATTACTTTCGTTCTCTATGTTCAACATTTCTTTAAAGTGTTCCCTCCATCTACTCACTTTTTCTCTCTTCTCCACTAGTAATCTACCATTTTTATCGTTCACTCCCTTACTAACTTCTTTGGCACGCTGTCTAACTCTCTTTACCTCTTTCCAGAACATTTTCTTACAGTCCCTCCACTTTACACTCAAATTCCATCCAAATTCCTCATCCACTCTCTTCTTACTAATCTTTTCACCTCTCTCTTTCTACATATAACTCTCTCTTCCGCCTCTCAACTTCTTCCACGCCCCTATTTCTCATCCATTCATTGTATGCTTTCTTCTTTTGTGCCACAGCCTGTCTCACCTCTTCAGACCACCACGCTGTTCTTTGCACCCCCCTCCGTCTTCTCTTCCTTCCACACACCACATCACATGCTGCACATATTTCTTCTGTAAATATCCTACACACACCTTCCACGTCTCCCATCTGCTCCAATTCATATTTGCCCAATCGTTCTTTCACTTCTCTCTTATGCTCTGCCTTTTTCTCATCCTCTTGTAACCTTTCCACTCTCCTTGCAACTACTCCTTCCACTCGTCTTTCCCTTCTTCTATTCCTCCATCTTACTTGTATCCTGATTCTGGCCACCACCAAGTAGTGGTCAGAAAGTCCACTCCCCCAACCTCTATAAGCTCTTGCATCCATTACACATCTTCGCATCCTTTCATCCATACACACATAATCAATCATTGTCTTCCTTTCATTCAGTTCACCACCCACCCTTCTTATCACTCGCCATGTATACCTGTGGATCATTTTATGCCTGCAGAGGGTATTGGCTATCACCAACCCCCTCCTAGCACAAATGTCCACTAACGTACTGCCATTCTCATCTATCTCAGCAGGCACACCCCACTCACCAACGATTCCATCCACCTTCACATTCCCTTCTTTACCATTCATATCACAAGATATTCACAGATGACATCTGTGCAGCATGTGAGGTGGTGTGTGGGATGAAGAGAAGACGAAAGGGGGTGCAGGGAACAGCATGATGGAATGAAGAGGTGAGAGTGGCTGTGGCACAAAATAAGAAAGCATATAATAAGTGCATGAGAAACAGGGGCGTGGAAAAAATTGAGAGACAGAAGAAAGAGTTGTATGCAGAGAGGAAGAGAGAGGTGAAAAAATTAGTAAGAGAGAGTAAGAAGAGAGTGGATGAGGAATTTGGATGGAATTTGAGTGTAAAGTGGAGGGAATGTAAGAAAATGTTCTGGAAAGAGGTAAAGAGAGTTAGACAGAGTGCCAAAAAAGTTAGTAAGGGAGTGAACGATAAAAATGGTAGATTACTAGTGGAGAAGAGAGAAAAAGTGAGTAGATGGAGAGAACACTTTAAAGAAATGTTGAACATAGAGAACGAAAGTAATGTGAGTATAAGTGGCTGGGGAATGGCTGGGAGAAGGAGGGAGGTGAGAAGACAGGAAGAAATCTGTATGACGGAAGTTGTGGAAGGGATGAAGAAAATTAAATGTGGAAGATGTGCAGATTGGCCTGGGAGGAAGGTAGAGTCCCGGAGGATTGGAAGTCAGGTATAATTATTCCCTTGTACAAAGGAAAAGGGAAAAAGAAGTGTGTGGTAATCATAGGGGCATTTGTCTTTTTAGTGTAATAGGAAAAGTATATGGCAGGATACTTACTGACTGAGTTAGGGAAATAACAGAGGAATTACTTGGAGTAGAAAAGGAAAGTTTTAAGAAGGGAAGAGGTTATGTAGATCAGATATTCATTCTTGGATCTTTAGTGGAAAAGTTTCTAGAGAAGGGAAAAAAATTGTATGAGGCCTTCATGGATTTCGAGAAAGCATATGACACAGTAGACAGACAAGGATTGTGGAAAGTATTATGAATATATGAAGTAGATGGGAAGTTGTTGAATGCCATGAAAAGTATGTATGAGGGTGCTAAGGCTGCAGTGTGTGTGGATAGTGAACTGGGTGAATTTTTCTATTTGAAGGTTGGATTGAAACAGGAATGTGTCTTGTCCTCATGGTTGTTCAATCTGTATATGGATAGGGTTATAAAAGAGATACAAAGTAGGGCAATGGATGTTGGAGTGGTCCTAATGAGAGAGGGCAGTGTTTGAAAACACCCTGTACTGTTGTTTGCAGATGATACTGTGTTCTTAAGTGAAGACGAAGGGGAGCTGCAAAAGGCTTGGTGGATGAGTTTGGGAGAGTATGTACGGAATCTCAAAATGAATGTAGGGAAGAGTAAAGTTATGGTCTTCGAGAGAGGTGAAACCAATGAATATTCAGTGAGGCTGGATGGGGAGGAAATGGAAAATGTGAGTGTTTTTAAGTACGTGGGTAGTGTGATGAGTAAGGATGGAAGTTGAGAGGGTGAAATGCTTAAAAGGGTATAGCAAGGAAGAATAATTGCTGGTTCCTTGAATGCAGTGATAAGAAACAGGGAGGTGAGCATGGAAGTGAAAAAGTTACTACATGACAGAATTGTTATATCAACTCTAACGTATGGAAGTGAAACTTGGACGTAGCTGGAAGGACAGAAGTCAAGAATGATTGCAAGTGAAAATGAGTTATTTGAGAGGAGCATGTGGAGTCACATGGAGAAACAGCCTGACAAATGAGGAGGTGAAGGATCGTTGTAGCGTGGAGATGGATGTGATAAGAAGCGTTAGGAGAAACACACTGAGATGATATGGCCATGTGGAGAGGATGGAGAGTGAGAAACTAACGAGGAGAGTGTATATGAGTGAGGTGGAGGGGGGAAGAGGGAGAGGGAGGCCGAGGATGAGATGGAGGGATGGGGTGGAGAGGTATATGAGAGACTGGGGTGTGAGTTGGGAGCAGGGCAATGAAATGGCCGGGGACAGGGCGACATGGAGATGATTTGTTTGTGGCCAGCCTTTACGGGATTAAGGCGTCTGGCAATAGACAGATAGACAGATTTTTTTTTTTTACCCTTCATTAAAATAAATAAACAAAAACCTCCTACACCCATGTACCAAGAAAGCAAGGTACGTCATGCTCAGCTGCCAGCCTAGGACAAAGAAAATTTAATGTTATGTTGCTGAGAAAAAAGAGAACGTTGATTTAACACTTATTTAGTATTAAAAGATATAAATTGATTACCGACTGAGACATAAATGTATTGTGCAATGGAAATAAAGAGAATATTTTTTTGACGTTAGGAAATCTCGTAAACCACTTAAGTCTTCCTTATCCGAGTCCACAGATATCATAAAAAATAAATAAATAAATAAAAGATTAGTCAACTGAGCTTAAAGTATATTTGTGTGCAAATTAAACTTGGCCAAAATTTTAAGATGGTAAAGCCTTGTTGCTTTGAAGACGGTTACTTGTCCGCTTTTTCAGGAAACATGGAGTGGTGAGTTAGGTAAGTTACTCCACTTTTCGCAGTCCAAGAAGCAATCTTTACTGAGTAGGGTCCGTCAGAGCTGTAGGGAAACTCCGCAAGAATGTCACACCTGCAATAGTATGAGGACATGATTATTACATCTCTCTACAACGACGTCTCAGTACTTTATTTTTGAATCTTCCTGAAGATTATAATGAATTATTCCTCTCTGCACAGGTCATCAAACAATACTAAGTTCATTCGATGTCGCAGGGAATATTTAAAAATGTATCGCACTTGAAAATACGGATGCCCTTTTCGAAATGTAAACTGATTCCTTGGTACTGTCTAGACCAACGTTTCTCAACCGGTTTCCCCGGAACCCTAGGATTCCGCGAGAGGTCGCTAGGGGTTCCTGCAGAAATAATGATAAATAGGCTAATCATATGTAAATGCATTTCTGAGTAATTTTTGTGTTTATTATCATATTTATAATTTTATTATACACGTGTATCATCAAGTGACTCACTCGGGTACAAGACATGCAGGGTATGTACTTCCTGGCGTGCTGGTACATTCCCTCATTCACCCACGTTATTTAGTAAATGTTACCCATCATTTAGGGATTTTATATGAATTTTAACAGTTTTATGATTTTTTATGATTTTGTTTGTTTATGGGAAGTTTGTATGTGTTATTTTTTTCTCTCTCTTCCAAGGTTAGTTCTTCTATTTGCCTTGATTTGCTTCAATTTTATTTGTTTAAGGTTTATTTATCAAGTTATTGTAGTAGTACTAGTAGTTATTATCTATTTTCGTTCTGTTTCTATGTATTACATGTGATATTGGTTATTTATGTTTATTTTTGTGTGTGAATGAAAACCTACCTCCGTATGAGGTCTCTTTAACAGGCAGTTTGATTTCATTTTTATTTATCTTTATTTATTTATAAATTTATTTCCATTGTTAATAAACTTCAGATACACTTATTTTTTTGCATAAACCAGTTATCAGAAAAATATATTATGTTCTTATGAACTTTAAGTTTATCCAAGAGAAAGAAAGATACTAATAATGATATATAGTACTTTTTATGTAAGGGTTCCCTGAGACATGAAAATTATTTCAAGGGTTCCATAAGGGTAAAAAGGTTGATAAACGCTGGTCTAGACTGATGAAGAGAATACTATGGGGACATTGGCAAAAAGTTAATTGGGAGGAAGCCGAAAGTTTGGACCTACAGGTTTCTCTACTTGTACACAAGAAAGATCGTATTCTAAGTACTGACCCAACAGATTCATACATAAACTTCATTGAGATAGTAAAGGGATTGCTATGGCTTCATTTTGACTGTTCTGACTTGATTTCATTATGGCTGTCAACCTGCATCTCACACAACATATCCTGGATTAACCTATCACATGTACTCGCCTTAGGACGGTGGAAGAAAATTACAAGTAGCAAGTAAGAACCCCCTTGCGTATTGAAGCCAGCTTATGCGGAGATCTCAAAATTACTTTATCCCTACTTATAATTCATATGCATATCATTATTCAGTGAGAATTATGATCAGTATTATTCATATCCTTAATCCAACGTACGTTTTAGTCTGCAACGCTCTGACAGTGTTGCTGAAGGTCAAGCAGAAGTAGAGATGAAGTAAACATACAATGGGAAAATCGGCTTGAAATAACTTTTCCGACAAAGGAGTTCCCATGGAAATATATGTGCTATTGAGTCTTTAAATGTACATAAAATACACACACACACACACACACACACACACACACACACATATATATATATATATATATATATATATATATATAGATATATATATATATATATATATATATATATATATATACAGTAGAGAGAGAGAGAGAGAGAGAGAGAGAGAGAGAGAGAAATACATATATCCAGGTGGCATTGAGTCAACAGCAAAGGCAATCGGGAAAGCAAGGCGAGACTGTCCCCTCAGAACATCAGGCTGATAAGCCAGCAAAAAATTAATAAACCTGGAAGGGTAAAGTGAGTGAACGCGTACAGGCAATAGTATAACAAGGGAATAAGTTTAGTGAAGTACTTTTTATATATAATGATTTCATCCAGTTTTACCAAACTTTGCTTTCCATGGACTAAGGGAAATTAGATACAAATGTTTCTTTTTTTTCACTCCATTTAAGCTCATCTAGTTCACCAGCGTCACATCACAGCCAGTCCTGCATTAAAGACGTGGCCCCGAGCATTATGATCCAAAGGGCCGAACTTAAACTTAACAAATTAATCATTGGTATGGCCAGGATTCGATCCTGGACCCTCGCGCTTAATATGCACACACATTACCACTGAGCCAAAGAGAGGATCCCCGCTTTGCCTCTAAGCAACGCGGATATTTATACACCCCATTACATCACTCTTTTCTCCCCCCGGTGATTAATTTGGTCAGTTTCGAACACACTTGGTAGCATAGCACACTGGAGGCCACCACTGTGGGAGCCCGCGAACCACACAGACAACTCACCCTCGGGATGTAAGGCTGTCAACACAACATCATTGCTCTCAAGCCCTCACCTCACATCCCACACCGCTGCAAACCAATGTAAAGGCCCAAACTGAAATTTAACAAATTCATTGCTGGTCTGGCCGGGACTTGAACTCAGGCCCTCATACGTGTGCACGTTATCACTGAAACAAAGAGAGGATCCCTGCTTTGCCTGTAAGCAATGCAGGCTTTTATACACTCCATTACAATGAGAACACATAGTACTGCGCCTAGGCACGTGTTCCCTCATGATGCGTCCATATCAGGGCAATGTTTGGACTTCTCGTTTGCTGGCTCATCTCAGTCATCCACTGAACACCCAAGTGCAGGATTCACCTATGTGCCCTGCCTCATCTTAAAGAGGTGACCCAACTTAGAGTCAGCCCCACTCCAGCCTTTGAGGAATCTTGTCAGGCAGTCAGTCGTCGCACTCAGTATCATTGTCTCAGGTCGGTCGTGAGGACAACCTCCAGCTCCCTGACCCACCACTTCAGTGTGAATGTGGAGAACTTTCACTCCATAACAAACCTGGATCCCTACTGAAATCACATCAATCTGTCTGTCTCTCACACACACACACACACACACACACACACACACACACACACACACACACACACACACACACACACACACACACACACACACACACACACACACACACTGTGGCACTTTGGAGCTGCAGATTGGGAGGCCCTTAGGCAGTACTTATTTGATTTTCCCTGGAATGATTATTGCTTCCTTGGCCGGGGCCATCTGAGTGTGCCTTGCGCATAGGTTGTTCTCTCGGGCATGGAAGCATACATTCCTTTCTCATATCCTCTGACTAATGCAAGAAACCCTTGGTTTAATCACGCTTGTTCGAATGCTGTCCGCAACAAGGAGAGGGCCTATAAAAGGTACCAGAGCCAACCCACCCCTGAATCACATCTTTTATACGTTTCTGACTGAAATCGTGCTAAGTCTGTTCTTTGCTCTGCTAAAAGTAATTTCATTCGTACTAAATGCTCTCAACTCTCCAACCCAAATTCTTCCCGCTCCTTCTGGCACCTGGAAAACAACCTTTCTGACAACTTTACCTCATCATCCTTCCCTCCTCTTGTCTACTCTGATGGCTCTGTAGCTATTTCTTCTACTGATAAAGCATATCTCTTCACTCAGACTTTCTCCTCCCATTCCACCTTAGATGATTCCGGTGATATTTCTCCATCACTTCCCCCCTCTGACTTCCTCATGGCTGACATTAAAATTTCTTCAGCTGATGTATTTTCTGCCGTTGCTGGCCTCAATACTAATAAGGCATATGGGCCTGATGGAGTCCCTCCTGTTGTTCTCAAGAACTGTGCTTCTGTGCTTACACCCTGCCTAGGCAAGCTCTTTCGCCTTTGTCTATCAACTTGTACCTTTCCTTCTTGCTGGAAGTTTGCTCTCATTCAGCCAGTCCCAAAGAAGTGTGACCATTCCCACTCCTCTAACTATCGTCCAATTACTTTAACGTCCTGTATCTCAAAAGTTTTTGAGTCAATTCTTAATAGAAAAATTTTAAAGCATCTCTCCTGTCACAACCTTCTTTCTGATCGTCAGTATGGGTTCCGTTAGGGAAGCTCCACTGGCAATCTTCTCACCTACCTTTCAGACTCCTGGTTATCCTCCTTTCGGGACTTTGGCGAAAGCTTTGCCATTGCACTTGACATCTCAAAGGCTTTCGATCAAGTCTGGCATAAATCTTTAATTTCCAAACTGCCCTCTTACGGTTTCTATCCTTCTATCTGTGCCTTCATCTCTAGCTTCCTTTCTGGTCGTTCTATACCCGCTGTTGTAGATGGCCATCGTTCTCCTAGGTCTATCAACAGTGGTGTTCCTCAGGGCTCTGTCCTATCACCAACTCTCTTCCTGTTATTCATCAATGACCTTCTAAGCTGTACATATAACCCTATCCACTCTTATGCTGATGACTCCACCCTTCACCTTTCCATTCAGTTCTCGCAACATCCATCTCAGCAGTTACTTCAACAAACAAGGGATGAGGCTATGGCACACCTAATGTCTGACTTGGCTCGTATCTCTGACTGGGGTAAAATAATCTGGTTGTTTTTAACGCATCAAAGACTCAGTTTTTACACCTATCAACCCGACAAAATCTTCCACAGGTATACCCACTAATGTTTAATAATATTCAGCATAATCCTGCATCATCCTTGAACATGCTTGGGGTTTCATTTACTCGGGACTTATCTTGGAAAGATCATATTACATCTCTTGTAAAATATGCTTCCAAGAGATTAGGTGTGCTAAGTCGACTCCATTCCTTCTTTACCCCGGCACAATTGCTGACTCTATACAGGGGTTTTATCCGCCCCTGTGTGGAGTACAACTCTAATGTGTGGGAAGGCTCCCCACATATAGCTCTTCTCAATAGAGTGGAGTCAAAGGCTTTTCGTCTCATAAAATCTCCATCTCTTACTGACTCCCTTCAACCTCTGTCTCTTTGTCGCACTGTTGCATCTGTATCTCTGTTCTATCGCTACTTCAATGGTCACTGCTCCTCTGAACTGTCTGCATGCATTCCTTCACCTCTCCGACAGGCACGTAGCACCCGTCTAGCAGCAAACTCTCATCCCTTTTCTGTCCAAGTCTCTAATGCAAGAGTTAACCGTTACTCCCGGTCCTTCATTTATGCAACAGGTCAACTCTGGAACTGTCTCCCTCTGTCTGTATTTCCTGCTTCCTATGATCTCCAGTCTTTCAAACGCAGTGTGTCCAAGCATCTCAAAATGATCGGATCTTGAATTTGGCTCTCTCTTGTATTTGGCTTTTCTCTTGGAAGGAACAACAATTGCGGGCTCGCGGCCTTTGGTTCGCTCTTCCTCGCATAAAAAACAAAAAACACAGACACACACAAAGAGGTAGAAGAAGAATTAAATAAGCTTCATGACTGGAGCAATAAATAGCAAATGGAATTTAATGTGGATAAGTGTCATGTAATTAAGTTTGGTAAAAGTGAGAAAAGACCAGATTGGGATTATACGTGAGGAAGATCAACCCTACACATATCATAAGGGAGAAGGACCTAGGAGTGATTACCAATAATAGACTATCTCCGGATGACCACATCAGTGAGAAGGTACACGCGAAAGCACCAAAAGCACTAATTTCTCCCACCTTAGTAGCCGGAGTCGCGGCCAGTGAGCGACCAGGCGATCGAACACCCCACTCCCACTGCCCCTTCCTCAACCCAAGTGTGAACGTTGTTGGATAGATGTGGAACGGCCAAAGCCGGTTATGTTACAGTGTGACATTGAATGTTTTAATAGACAATCGGAACCAGTAGTGGTAAGTATATAAAGGCATTGAATGCATAATGCAGTGCTGTTATCCACAACATATGGGAAAGGCACGAAAACAAAAGATGACCCACAATGTATTATGTGCCATCGTCTATATACTTACGTCCTATATTATAATGTTACAGATAAGTATAGTATAGTATAGTGAACAGCATCTGTTGAAAGATATGATGTCTTTTCTCAAACATTCTCGCTTCCACCTCCATCACCCTCCTCTGTGGGTTCGTCCCCACCAAACGCCTCTCTTATCCTCTAGTCCCCCACTCCCACCCATTGTTAACCAACATAATCGAAGATAGAGGTAAAATGATCCATCAGGTATTGATCATATTAATATTATCATACACCTCTGTATTAAGCACCAACAAATCAGTATCATACAATACTTCGGTACGTGACATACACACTGCAGGTTGGACCTTCTGTTACAAGGACATACAAATGTTTATCGTTAACACAGATTATGTGTAGTTTTTCGACGTTTGTTAATTCACATTAACGTAGCAATTTAAGCCTTACCTTATAAACACGTAAGGTTCATGCTCCTGTCATTATTGGATGAACAAAGTGAATCAGGGATCGGCTTTGACGAACCACATATTCTGTGCTTTAACGAAAATATTCCGACTTCTTGTCGCAACAGTAATACAATGTCACTATATATACGATTGACCCACATCCAGTCGTATACATAATGACATTGAGTCACTGTTGTGACAAGTCGGAATATTTTCGTTAAAGCAGAGAGTTTGTGGTTCGCCAAAGCCGATCCCTGATTCATTTCGTTCATCTGATGATGACAGGAACATAAACCTTACGTGTTTATAATGTAAGGCTTAAATTGCCATGTTAATATGAAATGATGGACGTCTAAAAACCACACGTAACCTGTGTTAATAAATAATCACATGTCCTAGTAACACAAGGTCCAACCCGCATTACGTATGTCACGTAACAACTTACATGATGAAATAGTTGACAGGTATACCAAAATATTTTAAGTTATTGACTTGCTGGTACTTAATACAGAGGTGTATGGTAATATTAATAAGATCAATACCTGACGGATCATTTCATCACTGTCTTTGATTACGTTGGTTAACAATGGGTGGGAGTGTTGGACAAGAGGATAAGAGAGGCGTTTGGTGGGGACAAACCCACAGAGAAGGGTGGTGGACGTGGAAGCGAGGATGGATGAGTGAAGACATTAATTGTTTCAACAAATGCTGTTCACTATACTAAACATATCTGTAACTTTATAATATTGGACGTAAGTATTTAGACAATTGCACATACGACATTGTAGGTCTTCTTTCATTTTCGTGCCTTTCTCATATGTTGTGGATAACAGCACTGAATTACACATTAAATGCCTTTATATACTTACCGCTACTGGTTCTGATTGTCTATAAAAACAATCATGTCACAATGTAACATCACCAGCTTTGGTTAGGAGGGGCGGTGGGTGTGAGGTGTTTGATCGCCTGGTCGCTCAGTGGCCACGACTCCGGCTATGAGCGGGAAGGGGAGGAGAAATTATTGCTTTTGGGTATACTTAACGTGTATTCACTGCTTGCTAATATGAGAAGAGCATTCACATATATAAATGAAGACATGTAGAGAAACATAATAACATCATGCATCAGACCAACTCTGGAGTATGCATCAGTAGTCTGGACTCATCTCAAAAAAACACAAAGACTGAAAAAAATACAAAGGGCCGCTACAAGATGAGTACCAAGCTTAAGGGATCTAAGCTACGAAGAAAGACTGGAAAAACTGAGTCTACCAACACTCCAGGAGAGAAGGAAATAAGGAGACATGATTATGCTATACAAATGCATCTCAGGGAAAGTGAAAATAGACATGAATGAATATATAACCAACGGGGAAGTATCAGCAAGAGGACACTGCCAAAAACTACATAAAAAGAGAGGCGATAAAGACGTAAGGAAATTCGGTTTCCCAAATAGGGCAATTGATCAGTGGAATACACAACCGAATGTAATAGTGTGTGCCAAAACCATTAATAAAATTAAGGATACATATGATAAAAATGGTTTAATATACTGGACAGTAATATACTGGACTGTAAAGATACTTTTAGGTAAGAACAATCAGGTACGTAAGAACACACACACACACACACACACACACACACACACACACACACACACACACACACACACAACACACCCTAAGAGCAACAACTGCAACAAGCAACACATCCTGAAAATTTATCTCGACAATGCACATACATTTCTGTCTAGTGCCAGTACAGATTAGTTGCACTTTAGACACTGGTCTGGCAATTGAATATTATTCAGGTTAAATCATCACAGGATAGGAAAGAATGTAAGGACAATCCAGTCACTATATGTATCATCCTTCCACCTGCCCTTAATTTTAGTTTAAGCACAAAATATGTATGCTTCATTTCCACTGTGACTTGATCGCCAGAGTCAGTCAAAATAACATACCTTAAAGCAGAGGTGTAAGTAAAGAGGAGCAACATGGAGTTGGTCATGGCCAGGGTGTTTCGGAGGTGGTGGAGGCGGTGGGCAGAGAGGCGCGTTAGAACAAGGAGCTTCGTCGACCACACCAGGAGGTGGCTCTTGCGAGACCACCGGGTGAAGGCAGCGAGAAAATCTGGGTCGTCACTCACCACCACCACCGTCACGGACCGGGACACCTGCCCCAGCTGGTGGTGTCGTCAGAGTAAAATGGGTGATTAATAATAATGATAATAATAATAATAATATACTCCATAGTGTCCCTAAAGACTGCCTCTGCGTAGATGAAAAACTTCTGAGAAACAATGAACGGGCACTTTCCTGTGTTTCCTTCCCACCATCTAAACACAACAATCCTGCTATAAACGAACTGCAGTAAGGACTGGTATAAAAACCCCAGAGTCACTGTGTTACTGAGTGATAGTCTCAGTTACCATGGTATTTGATAGCTCGTGCATACTTTAGCCAGGTCCCCACCAACACAACTCAGCCCACATAGCACTGCGGACTTGTTCTCTCTTGAGTTTATAGGTAAACTAAAATGATACATGTCAGACCTTCATGTTTTGAGATTATTCTCTTTCAGTCTCTTGGGAGCCTTCAGGACAGGAGAGGGACATTCTTTAACCCTGAAGTTATTTTTTTTTTTAATTATTATTTTCCCAATTTCACAATGAATGTTCTGTTTTCCTTTTCTGAAGTTTGGCACACTGCAATATAAAGTGCACAGTACTTACAGGCCACCGAGAGCCACGAGCAACTAGTACAAACAGCCTTGCTGCTTTAGTTTTATATTTCTGGAACTGTACACGAATGAAAAGGAATATATTATGGTGTTATGGGGCAGTCTGGGGTGAACTCCAGAGACCAGTTTTTTATACTGTAATTTTGTGAGGTTATTGCTCACAAATGCCCGGTTACTTGTTGCCAACCACATTTCTTAAGGATGCAGTGAATTGGCAACAGCGAATATCATTATGGGTTGCACGTTGGTTGATACTGTATTGTGAATAAATATTTATGGAACATAGTTTGGTTGGCATACAGAAGAGTAATGAAAACGATCCACATTGTATCCCACCAATGTGTCCAGTTAATACACCGGGGGCGGTAAGCACAAAACTATCAATGATCTCCACTTAAAGTTAGGCTACTCTTTAATCCCCAACCAACATCCTTGTTGGAAGCTGGACATACGACTGATACATATTTGTGGATAGGAGCCCTCCTAACTGTGAGAACCTCTTCTTTAAAAGGTGCTAAGAGGTGAATTTTTCTCTACAGATAAAGATGTGTGGTAAACAACCAAAATAACTTAATAAAAGGATTTTTAAGTAAATATTATTTTCTAAACATATTATTTTATCTATTTCTGAAAATAATGCTAATTTTGTAATAAATCATCACTTAGAATCTCTATATATTTTCCAATTCATGGATTTCTGGCTGATCATAGACTGATCGGACGTAAACAATAACATCGAGACTTCACATACGCCCCTTGCAGTTACCCCAGCATGAAGAAGGTACGAAGCTATATTCAACATACAGAACAATGGAGGCATTTCAGCCTTTGCCTGGCATGAACCCAAACTGCATCTCATCAATATTCATGCTTTCTCAAATCATACCTTCTAGAACTCTCTCCATTACCTTCATTATGTGGTCTAAAAACTTTATGCATCTAGAATTTTAATTAAACACAGTAGTTGAAATCCTAATCTGACTGAAATAGTCAAATTATTACTTAGCAGTTATGACAATATTTGTGTGAAGAAGCAAGACTTTTTTTTTTTTCATGCGATTACCAGGAAATTTTGCAAGATACAACTGCCAAATATTTATCTATACCCGTAAGGGGTGGCCATTTGACTTTGAATTATTTGTTTTACGGAGAGGGGCACCAACCCTCCACCAACCCACTTGCTGACACGTAGGGAGCACGTATGGTTTGGTTATATGATTACCACCCAGCGTTGTAAATGGTTTCTTGGCTTTCAGGAAATCATTTGGCTTGACACTCAATGTAAAGCCACCTGTAAATGAAGGAAAAGCAAAAAGGAATGACAGGAAAGATGGGAAAAATAGAAAGAGGGGAGGGCAGGCACAGGAAAAGAATGATAAAGGCTATGGAAGAAGTAGGCAGCACTACATCAAGTGATGATGGTCGCCACCACCTACCACTAACTGCCAAGTATACTGGATAATAATTAACATAAATAATGCATATGCAATACAGGAACGGTATTAGTATACAAGTTACTAATATAACATATGAGGTAAGTTTGCTTTGGTAAATTTGGTTTGGTTGTTTTGCTCTGTTTGGTTAGGACAACCTATACTCCTTTTTTTTTTTTTAAATCGAGGCGAAGGTGCACTTGATAGATTAGTGATGATTGGCTGAATGCACCATATTTGAGGTAGTAAATAAATTTCAGTTCACATTACCTAGTACTTGTTTTTGAAATAGCCAGTCATCACCAACCTGTCAGGTGCATCTTCGCCTGGATTAAAAAAAAAATGAGTATAGGTTACGATAGGTCTGTGGTTTGGTTGGCAACTTGTGAAATTTTACCCATTTGGATACAATATTTTTTTTCTGACCTGACATTTTTACTGTAATGATTGTGGGACATTAACCTGAAACAGGGCTTTCCATGATTGTAAGTTTTCATGGTATTTACATGAATGGTATTTGGTGTAGAACTAATTACCGGGTATACTTGAAACAAGTTTTGTTGAGTTTGCATACGGTAGTCTCTCTCTCTTATATATATATATATATATATATATATATATATATATATATATATATATATATATATATATATATATATATATATATATATAAAATCAGTAAAAAAAAAAATTATAAGCCTAACCTTGAAACCTACTCTAGCCTTACCATACCTAACCTAACCTAATACCCTAAGCAAACCAATAAATAATGGGGAAGTTACCTGTTGTTTCTCTCTTGAATGTTGTTTTGAGGCCACATATATGGTGTCAGAAGCCTTCACTTGGACGGATACCCAGAGTCTCCCAGTTGTTATGTCCCCACCGACACTGCCACAGGCTCCAACAGCAGTAGTTCAGTACAGGAAGGACATTGCCCAGTGAATTGTTCTTCCTATGGTCAGCCTTAAGGTGTACAGTACACAAGATCAGCTGAGGCGAAGATAAACTCTGGCTGCTTAAGTTCAGTCTTTATTTTCCAAGTAATTCCACTTAATGCTTTCCAGCTTCATTTCACTGTTCTCACAAGCACTGGAGCTACACAAACTTACTAACTGTTGATAAATTAATGCTTGACGCTTCACTGTTATTACACTTATTGCTTGACAACACTTCACTGTAGTGACACATAATGTTTGACAACACTTCACTGTTATTATACCTAATGCTCGACAACACTTCACTGTTTTCACAAGTACCGAAAAAATAGGCTACAGACTGACACTGCACTACACTCAAACCGAACTGAAAACCGACTGAACTAGCTCTATTCTCTTCCCCACCTTATATAACCTTCCTTGCTTCTCCAACATTCTAGAACATGCTGGTCTTGTACCTGCCCCTAGCAACAACTGTTACCAATTCAGAGACATCCAAAGCATGAAAAGAGTTTTCTTACATAACACTTCAGTGACATAATTTAACATACAATCACATAAGTAAAAATTTTTTGAGAAAAAGTGCAAAAAAATTAATACATAACTTACGAAAGAACTACTGTCACAAACAGCAGGCAAACTGGGAACTTTTTCTCATACCGGTACTGGAACTAGCTACCGTAAACATCGGGAAACGTCAACATGCTCCTCGAGCACCTAACTTGCAAATCATGCTTCTTAACACTACCCCCTCCCTAGTTCTTTGTCATCCCGACAAAACTACACAGTATGCATCTAGACACAAAATAATCCTTCAGCTTATCAGGTCTTCTCCTATGCCGCTTCCGATGACGTCCTTGTTCCTCCACAGAGTCCATTCTTCCTGGAAGGTTTTGGTCCTCTTCCTGATTCACTTCTTCTCTTGGGAAACTGTCACCATCCTCTTGCACGTCAGCTCCTTGGTGCTCCTCAACATCCCTGGCTGCAGGAGAGCACGATTCCTTGGAGACGTCCCAGCTGAACTGTCCTGGCCCAAGGTACTGCCACAGACGATTCATGTGTACCACCTTTGGATGAGACTTCCTGCCTCCCCGAATCCGATACGTTACATCTGATAGGTGGTCCAGGACAGTGTAAGGTCCGTCCCTTTGGCTCTGCAGTTCGGTAAGTGTCCCTTTTTTCATTGAGGATTACGTAATCAAACTTGATCACAATCCTTGAAGCTCATTTCTCTTGCCTTGGTATCATACTTGCATTTCATCACCTCTCCTGAAAACTTGAGGGCTCCTCGCACTTAATGATGTACCTCAGCCAGTCTTTCCTGAAGGTGCTTCACACAGCCGGTGGTGTCTGTAAGCAGCTCTTCACCAGGTGGTCTTTCCGTTAACAAGTCAACAGGTGAGCATAATTCATGACTCAACATCAGTTTTGCAGGGGTGTAGCCGGTAGACTCATGGGATGCAGACCGATATGCCATCAGCAATGCAGGTAACTTCTGGTCTCATTCTGTTTGTCCATCTACACTGTACTTTGCTAGTTCTTGTCCTAGCATCCAGTTGAATTTCTCCACCATCCCATCCGACTATGGCCTTAGTGGGGTCGTCCTGGTCTTCTTGATCCCAAACAACTCGCAGCACTCATGGAACACAGCAGACTCGAAGTTTCTACCCTGGTCTGAATGTAGCTCATGTGGCATCCCAAAATGACAGAAAAACTGGTCAACCAACACCTGAGCAAGTCACAGACTCTGATCAGGGATAGCATAGGCTTCTGGCCACACTGTGAAGTAGTCCATGGCGGCAAATATATACCGGTTTCCTCTTTCAGTCAGTGGCAGAGGTCCAGCAATATCCACCGCGACTTTATTGGTGCACCCACTCAGTACAGCTGAAGAGGGGCGCAACTATGTTTCTTGGGTCTTTTCTTGGCGCAACACACATCACAGACCCGACACCACTCTTCAACATCGTGACACATTCCAATCCAGTAGAACCTCTGTCACAACCAGCTTAGGGTTTTCTTTACTCCCAAGTACCCACTAGTGATCTGGTTACGGGACTCAAACAAGATTGCCGACCTCATCTTCTTTGGAACCACCAGTTGCCAATACTTGCTGAGGCCATCGGGTGTCTCCCACTGATGCTCCAGTAGTCCGTCGTTCAATTGAAGAAGGTCCCACTGACTTCAGTAACTCTTGGTCGCAGGGCCTAATCTGGAAACTTCTTCCCATGATGGTCGCACTGTACTCTGCTGCAGCCACTCTAGCACAGGTTGTAAATCTACATCCTCCATCTGCATCGTCTTCAGGTCTTCATCTGATGCTGGCCCTGTTACAACCGTACGTCGGCATTTCTTACCAAGATTCCCATTCCTACTACACTCCTTGCTGTCTGTTCTTCCGTCTTCTCGCACACTTTTCATCTAGGTTTTCCTGCATTTCTTCAGTGGTGGGGCTTCTTGGGAAAAATTGGCTGGTTATCGCCTGTTGCCACCAGCCTTTACTAATTTACCCCCATCCATCTCAATTGGACACTCATAGCTGAAGTATCCCATCTCACCACATGTCCAACACCCGTTTGTTGCAATCTGAGATTTCCTTGCACTGTTACATTCTTGCTCCCTCTTCCACTTGTAACAGTCCACCTGATTGTGTCCCAGCTTCCCTTAGAACCAGCAACCTCCTCTGATCTTCTCCTGTTCTGTCTTCCACTTCTTGCAATCCACTTTCCGATGTCCTGGCTTTTCACAGTACCAGCACCTTCCTTCAAAATTTTCCACTTCCCATACATGCATCTTTCTTGCCTTGAATCCTGCACTTCGACCTGTCTGAAAAGTGGACGTACTGTATCTGACATAGGACTCAAATTCCAGAGCCCTGGCTAGTGTTTCTTGCATGCTTCTTGGTTGTGCCTGCTTCACTTGCACTTTCAACTCTACACTATCAAGAGCATCCATGAACTGGTCCCTCAGAAAAGTATCCAACAGGTTAGGTGCTGCTCCAGGGTATGCCTTTTATGCCATACTCTCCAGGTCATGAGCAAGCTGTTGTAGGGATTCTCCTCGAGCCCATACATGGCTCCAGAATCTTGCTTAATAAACCTCGGTCTTGTACATGGTCCTATATCTGCGCTCCAGCATTTCTACTAGGGAATGATAATTGTTCCTGTCCGTCACTGAGGGGGCACGGTGGCTCAGTGGTAGAGCATCAAGCTTGTAATCAGGGGACTGCGAGTTCGAGCCTTGCCTGGGACTTCCGTGCCAGGAGTGGTAGTGCGCTCCTGTAACCTAGTGCGGCTATATGATCCAATACAGGGTCTAGCTCGGGGGAACGCCATTTCTCCCATTTCTTCGTCACTGACATCTGGCCCACAATTTCCATTGCAGCACCCTTAAGGCTAGTGGCAAGCTGCAGTGCCCTCTGCCTATCATCCCAACCATCCTGATCTGCAAGTAACTCAGACTGTGCACAGTAAGCTTCCTAAGATACTCTGCCATCAAATTCCTGAGGTTTCTCTTTAATTGGACCCCCATTATAGCCATGCACTTCATTGGTTTGGGGCCTAAGAACTGGGGCATCATAATTAAGGCCAGGACTTAAATCTCCAACATTCTGAGTATTCAACCCTGTATTGCTAGCTTTAGGTGCTTGGGATCCGTCAAGGTTCACCATACGCCATCCAATCCGTTCATATGCTCCCCGTACACTAACGTGAGGCTCAGCAGTGCAATATTTTCTCTACTGCCTCCATTTTCTCACTAATTACAGTATCTTCACATGGTCGACTAGACATGCTTCAACTGGTTATCAACCTTCTGTCTGCACTTCGTCACTATTTCCTCACTAATTGTCTTCAACTGGTCGGTCACATTATTGCTTACCGGTACCTCATACTTCTGCTGCTGTAGCTCAGCATATAGCTCCTCCTTCAATTGTTCCTGTTCGTCTTTCATTTCCCCCATGAAAACACCTAGCTGTCCTTGCATCCTCAGTTGTAATTCCCTCTGTTGCACCTATAATGGCTCTTGGAGTTGTTCATATTGTTCTTTCTGTTCTTCGTTCTGTGCCTACAATTGTTCTTTGAATTCTTTCTGTCCCTCATTCTGTACCTGTAATTGTTCTTTGATTTCGTTTCTGAGCTTTTTCTGGTCTTGACTTTGTGCTTGTAACTGTTCTTTGTGTTCTTCATGTTGTGCCTCTAGTTGTTCACTCCGTGCCTTCATTTGTACACTTTGTGCCTGTAATAGCTTCACAATTGTCGTCAGGGACATTTTTCCTCCTCCTGCCCAGCTCGAGACCTCGTCTCCACACCTCCTGCTTCCATGTCGAAGGTCAGCCTCACTCCAGCCCTTAATACTAATCCACACTCCTGACACCAGTGTTGCGTCCTCGTCCCACACTGCCACAGGCTCCAACAGCAGTAGTTCAGTACAGGAGGGACGTTGACCAGTAAGTTGCTTTTCCTATGGTTAGCCTTAAGGTGTACAGTACACAAGATCAGCCGAGGCGATGATAAACACTGGCTGGTTAAGTTCACTGTCTTTATTTTCCAAATAATTCCATTTAATGCTTTCCAACTTCACCACTGTTCTCACAAGAACTGGAACTATACAAACTTACTAACTGCTATTACACGTAATGCTTGACAACACTTCATTGTTATTACACTTAATGCTTGACAACACTTCACTGTTATTACACTTAATGCTTGACAGCACTTCACTGCTATTACACTTAATGCTTGACAACACTGCATTGTTTTCACAAGTGCCGAAAATATAAGCTACAAACTGAGACTGCACTACACATAAACTGAACTGAAAACCAACTGAACTCGCTCTGGTCTCTTCCGCATCACATATAACCTTCCTGGCTTCTCCAACATTCTAGAACGTGCTGGTCTTGTACCTGCCCCTAGCAACAAGAGTAACCAAGTCAGAGACATCCAAAACATGAAAAGAGTTTTCTTACATAACACATAAATGACATAATTTAACGATCACATAAATAAAACATTACTGAGAAAAGCTGCACAAAAATTATTGCATAACTTTCGAAACAACTACGCTTACAAACAGCAGGCAAACTGGCAACTCTGACTCATACCGGTACCGGAACTAGCTACCGTAAACATCGGGAAACGTCGAGATGCTTCTCGAGCACCTAACTGGCAAATCTCGCTTCTTAACACAATAGACGGCATCTGACAGGTACTAACTTCTTTCCATGAGCATGTGCAGACCACTGTCACCCTATATCCGGGCATCATGGGTAGCTCCAGGCCATTTTGCCACATGATCAATGATGTACTGTGCATCAAATGCAATTTGTATATTGATGCTGTGACATTTTTTCCTGTTCACATACTCATTCTCAAAGTCTTTAGGAGAAATTATTCTGATGTGGGTCCCATCAATGACTCCAACTACACCAGGAAAACCTGCAATTGCCATAAACTCTGCTTAATTCCTTTGAATATCCCTTGGATGTATAGGGAAGCATATAAACTGTCTCACAATAATTGGTCTTTGTAATGCATGTACTGTTTGTGTTATGGCTCTGCTGATGGTTGGCTGAGTAGGCCCAAAATCATCACTACTACAAAGTTGCATTTTTCCTGTTGCTAGGTATCTTAATGTCAACATCACTTTCAACTCAGCAGAGAGGGCTTTGTTCCTGGGTGTAGGGCTGGTTATGGCACCTCTGATGAAGTCAGTCACAAACAAAATTCCGGCATGATCCAGCTTATATCTTCAGATAAGTTTACGATCAGCAGATAATTCAAGTGGGTTTTTTCTTTCCTTGAAAGTGCGCTGGCACCTTTGTTGCTGTTCTGCCATGATCACTATGAGTAGATTGTAAACAAGTTAGGAGTAGATAGGTTGTACTCTTACTGTTCTGCAGATTTATAGTACTCTTAACTCAGTCGAAACTTTTATATGATATCCTCTTACGACTTTGCACCTTCTCTTAACGAAATTAGGACCTGGATCCAGCTCTTAGGAGGCTTATAAGGTTTTATGCATACCGTCCCGGGTATCCAAACCTAAGGTATCAGCAAAATTTTCACAAAATCACGTTTATCTTGGCTAATTGTTATTACGAGAATCGAGAATGAAGTGGGTATTCAACCACTAGTCAGCTGAAGGAAATGTCATAATAAATATGTTGTTGTATACCCCTCATTGTATTAGAAAACCTACTGCACTGGAATTTGTCGTACGAATAATTTCCGTAAGGGTAATAGGACATTGTGGCCACTGTCTGGGCACAAGGTGTATTTACTCTGATTATTTTCTAATCAGGAGTTCGGTTTTTTTTCGTCTGGGCACAAGGTGTATTTACTCTGAATATTTTCTAATCAGGAGTTCGGATTTTTTTTCGTTCACTTGTGAATGCTGCTTTTGAACTCTGAGGGATTTGCTTCGATAGATTTGCACTCCAACTTCTGACACCGGTTGGTCAAGATGAGGTTACAATGACTGGTTTTATAATACTTATGCATTTACCAGGATTTAGCAATTATGTTTAGGAGTCTCTTATAAGGGTCCAGGTGCCCTGAGGCAATACAGAAAATAAGTACAAAATATTTTGTAGTACATCGGGATTTATCTTGTGATTTGTGTGTCCCCCAGGCAGGACTCTACCACCAGCAAGGGCCAGTTGGTGGGGACGTCATCAGTTTTTATATTCTTCATTAAGTACCTTACTACCTTCTGAGGATGAACATGCCAAAGACACTCCTTTACCCCTGTCAGAAATTATTATTCACTCTTTGTCTGATCTGTGTAAGTCTAACAGCAACAGATATTATTGCAAATGATCAAAGTCTCTTAGTAAATTAGGGTATAATTAGTACTCTAACTCACCAATAATTGCCTCCTTATATCCCAGCTAGTCCCCCCAATTTGGCCAAATCATAAAGAGCTAGATAGAATCGGAATAACAGATGACGACGGGCGTGAGGTCTCGGTCGGTTTGCTTGGGGCTCCCAAATGTCCTTAAGTGCGTATTTTACGACGTGCAGCTCGAATGAGCTTTAGGAGCAGAAGTGAAAATAATGGTGAGTCTCTCTTCCCTCATAGGATTTAGAGATGCCATCTATTTATTAATTACATTTAGCTAAATACAGTTGAACTACTTCATGAAATATACAAGGCAAATCTAACTTATTTTAATCTTATTTATTAATAAGTTTTTTTTTTTATATGTCCCCTATATTTAATTTTTACAAGTCTCAGCACCCTCTCCGAATCTGGATGTGTGGAGATCACTTTAGCTAATGGCCACTGGGATCTTGGTTGTTTTGATTTTACTAAGACCACATCTCCTGCGTTTATGACTGACTTGTTGCTGGCAGCCTGAGCCCCATAAAATCTCTATTTTAGGCTCAAAAGATATTCTTCGTTCCAATCTCTATACCTTTTCAGGCATTGTTATCCCCCACGCAGATGTTGTCCTAGTTCATTATTTTCTATTGTAGGATCATCTGCTTCCTCCTTGATATTCACACAAGGCACCGGGTGGAGCTTTCTACCATACAACATATGAGCCGGTGTCATATGCACGTAGTGACTTTATGCAGGAAGTTTCCCTTCCCTTCTCTATTTAGCCTAAATATTAATCTAACCTAACCTAACCTAACCACATCCTAGATCAGTCTAACCTAGATAAACCTAAATTAAACTAACCTTACTTCACGAAATGACTTATTTTACAGTCTGCCTATACCATACATATGTATAATTATTATATATATCTACTGTATATATCGGCCTATAGTTACATATAGGTATATAAGACATCCAACTATCTCCATGACACATATCTTTCATTAAATGTTGTTGATTAATGGCACAATACTTGAGATAACAGGCAGATACTTTCACCACGTCAACTAAAAGGGCATTCAGCGCATGCGCACTTAGCGGAACGGTAACTTCCTGCATAGTGTCACTTCGTGCATACGACACCGGTGTCAATGCCTCATTTGATATGCTAGTATCATCTAGGTAGGTTAAAGGTCTATCATTGATCCTAGCCTCAATTGCAGTTATTACTGTTCTCAGCTCATCTCTGATGATCTTAGTTCTGTGTAAGGTTTTCCTAAGGCAGTTCTTCACAATACCAATCATTCGTTCTGTAAATCCATTTTGCCATGGTGCTCTAGGAGCTATGAACTGCCAGTTACAATTTCAGATTCCCAGCACCGACTTAACCTTTGAGTCTTCATTATCTTTAAAAGTAGAGGTGCTGCTCCAAAGAAATTGGTTCCGTTGTCGAGTATTAATTTATTAGGACAAGACCTTCTAGCTGCAAAACTTCTAAATACATTCAGGAATGTCTCTGAACTTAAATCTTCTGCCAATTCTAGACGGACTGCCCTTGTGTAGGTGCAAGTACAGTAAACAGACATATATACACCTTATGGGGAGTTTCCTCACCCGTAACTGTTATAGTCACTGTATAATCATCTCCAGTTACTTTGAAGGGCCAACTTACATTTACCCTATCCATTGGTAAAGCAGGTGGTCCTGGATAGTCATCTGGTCGTTGTTAATACCTCCTACATGTAATGCAACTCTTAAGATATTTCTTTACAACCTGTCTACCCTTAGGGACCCAATACCCTTCTCGGATTCGGGCCAAAGTCTGCCGCACACTTCCACTCATGGTCTTCTTTAACAATTAACTGCACAAAATAATCATTCTTAGGTAGCAATATGGGATGTCTAGTTTTGAGAGGCAAATCAGCCATTACTATTCTGCCACAGCATTTGATTAGACCCTTTCCGTCTAAGAACAATCCTAAATCACTTATCAGCTTATTATTGCTGCTAGTGCCTTGGCATTAAAGGTCAAAAATCTCTCCATAATATTTTCTTTGAAGCCTTTTCAGCCAATATTCCACGGGATCAGACTCCTCAAACCCCAGTTTCTTATTCAAAAATTTAACAAGTAATTTTGTAGTGTTGTCTTATTGTTGATAATCAACTAATGTCTGTCACATCTGACTCTGGTACTACGGAATCCAAGTTTACAACACTATCCTCAGCAATACTATATTCTTTCTGGTCAGGCCATTCCTTAGTAAGTAACCATTCAGGACCCTTAAACCACAAGTTATCTTTGATCAGTCTCTTTATTGTCGAACCTCTCGAGAGCAGATCAACTAGATTTTATTTGGAGGATACATGCATAAATTTAAAAATGGAAGACAGTTCTTTAATTGTCTTCACTCTATTGCGGACGAAATTAATTTTACTGGCGTCCATTCCTATCCAGTAATGACAAATCTCACTGTCAGTCCATAAATAAATATCCTTAAACTGAGTATCAAGAGTAGTAGTTAAATACCTGGCCAATTTAGTTCCTACCTCTATGAAGTCATTTCCATTTGAGGTATGGTTCTTTTACTTGGTGCAACTCTGGCTTTGGACATAATAATATCATCTGTTGCACTGCAAGCTACTGCTCCATATGCCTTTTGAGAAGCATTACAAAATATATGTAAGTGTTACTTCTCATTAAAGTTTATTTTCTTCGGAATACATACAATTGATGTTTTTTCAAACTCCTTTCTAATATGTTCCAATTGTTCAACATACATCTCATGTAATTCAGTGTCCCAGTCTAACCTTTCTTGCCAAGCCTCCTGCACTAAACATTTGCCCCTAATAACTATAGGACTGACCAATCCTAATGCGTCAAATAACATGGAGACCTGGTGAGAATGACATCAGAGAACTTATTTGGCTTAGAATTTTTTCATCAGCCTTTGTATCCCAGTTAAGACTCAACACATTTTGAGTTTTGGGAATGTCAGTATTTAGTTAGTTCTCTTATATTCTATTCCTTAGAAGCGGTGAATTTGAGTTCCACTTCTGTAAAAGCAAATTGGTCTTCCCACATTCGGAATTGGCTACTTCATAAGCCTTCATTGCTTCCGTCTCTGTATCAGCAACATCTTGCAAATTATCTATATAAAAAGCCTGCCCTACTTCTGGGCATTTGACCTTATCAAAATGGTGCTTCAAAGTGCTGCAAAGTAGGAAAGGACCAGCACAAGACCCAAAGAGCACAGATCAGAAGCAGTAAGATTTTCAATGGACTGTCCTCATTTTGACGATCTTGAGGCCAGAGAAATTTTGTAAATTTTCTATCCTCCTTTCTCAATCCTATTCTGAGAAAAGCCTTACTAATATCTGCTGTATAAGCATAAGTTTCTCTCTAAATCTTAGTAATACATTCCCTAACGTTCCTGTTAGTGTAAGTCCACAGTACAGGCAATCGTTCAAGCTAGCTGATCCTTTGAACACTTTACTACAACAACGGAGAACTCTCCTTATGAGAGTTGTTACTGAATCCTTGCATACAGCGTGATGTGTTAAATAATGTCCCTCTTTATGATTAACAGAGAATAAATTTATTCTTCACTTGATGTTTTATAATATTATATATGGTTAAATGTTCTGGCTTGTCTCTCAGTTTTCTTAGAAGAGAATTAAATGAGCCTTAGCTGCCTGGTAATTTGTTGGTAACTACAAATGGTTTAGTCTCCATGGTAATCCTACCCAATACTGTCCATCTCTAAATTACATAGACTGGATATACATATCCAAAGTTATTTTATCTTCAGGGGTTGGTTCCTCAATGTATTCCTACACTGTCTAGGTCCCACAGTTTGTGTACAGGTTTATTATTTTCATCCAGCAAGTCATTTATATGAGTAGGTTCTAATTCTGCACCTATTCTAGCTACCATCAATGACTGTGTGGGGGTAACAAAGACAGTCTACCAGTTTGGCCTCTCATTTAGCTTGCCTGGAAAAGGCAACTGATCCATAATAAGGTTACCTCCTGGACTCTTGAACAATTGTACCTTATTCTTCTTGAAAGTCCTATGTAGGAATCTTCTACAGTAATCAGAACCAATTATCATTTTTATGGGACCCACAGTATGTGATTTCGCATTCTGTTCTGCCAACCTTATCCCTGAGCTCCGTAGATGATCAGAGGTTTCCGTCAGTCCCATATATATATATATATATATATATATATATATATATATAATATATATATATATATATATATATATATATATATATATATACTTGTTTCCACATTATCCAGTACAGCTGCTGTTATACGGCATCTATATCTGCCAAATTGTATCAAAGGTCTCACTAAATCAAAGGACTGTGCTTCCTTAGTAGTTAAGAACCCTGTAATGGCTAGATTTATTTTCCCGATAATAGATAACTTTAATTTCTCCACAATGTCTGCAGAAATTAAGGTTCTCTTTGCACCCGTATCAGACAGTCCATGCTAATGCATGTATTTTCTATCATTAGCTTCACATCTGCAATTGGAACTGCAGCTGGCATTGTTACTGGAGTATTTGCTTTCGCAACCGTCATATTGACACTTGCGGTTTTAGGAACCTCATACTTCATCATTCTTGGGCACAAAGCAATGTTTGATTTTACAGTCTGCAGAAGCGTGTCCGGAATTCATGCAGATCATACAACACCCCAGTTCCTGCAGCCTATCTAGAAGCATAATCATGATAATATTGACAAGATACATTGGAATGTTGTTCGTTACAAAATACACGGACCTTTCTGTTCTTTATCATGGAAATTTTTACCTCCTTGTTTTCATCAGCTTGTCTATTCCTTGTCCTTAATGCCTTATTCTCAGAGTTTAAGGAGCTAAGAAAAGTACCTACCTCTTCTTTAGGTACAGGCTTAGCCGTCCCTGACTTAGGTTTCCCAACTAGTTGGTTAGTGGTTCTTTTCCTTATTTCAACCATCTATTTACTTTCAGCAGACTTTACTGTTCTTGCAAATGTTTACAGAGTTGCATTTAGCCCCCCTCAATCTCCTCGCAGGAGAAATCCTCCTTTCTGTACCTACCATACAAGGCATCCTTGGTTCTAGGTAGAAGCATTAAGGATACAATTCTAGAAAGAACCCAGTCTGCTGCTTTAACATCTTCGTAAGTACCTAAAGCCTTTAAATTACAACTCATTGTAATCCGATAATTTTGCAAGGAATCAGAATCATGTTTAGGTATGGGTACTTCAATTAGAGTCTTCAGTAATTGGGTAATGACTTGCTCCTTGTCTTCATTACTGTGTCTACGGATAGTAAAAGCTGCCTTATGATTGTTCTCTTATCAATTTGCAAGGCGTGCCCTTGACCTGTCCTAACATAAAGGAGAGTTTACACACCATGGGGAGATCTGTTCTATCATGGACTAAGTATTTAAATTGATCCCAAAAGGATTTCTAATTTTTCTCCCCATCAGACTACGGAAGCATAATTTGTGGTAGTGCAGCTTTACTCCGCTGTTCCACAACTTGTGTTTGTGTGGTAGTATTAGCCGAATTTCACTCAAACAGCTTCACGATTTTATATACTCCTCTAATTTACTTTCAAATTTGGTAGTCTTCGACTCTAAAAGATCTTTATCATCATTTTTCACTTTGCTGCTTCTAAATTAATGTAACTTTCTTCATACTTAGGCCATCTTTCCTTTAGTATATTCAAAAGACTATTTAATTTCTCCCTTGACTGAAGTACTTCATCTAATAATTGCTTACAATCAATTATGGCTCTCGTTACCCATCCTGCCTTACCACTAGATGACCGCTGTAACCAGGAAATAGACATTTTGCCTGATATCTAATGTACACTAACAAACTGGCGAACCATATGGCAGGTTTCTAGGCTCAAGAAGGGTTATGGTTACCAAGGATATACATGAATCTTCATTGGCTCTTACCATGGCAAAAATGTTTTCAACAATTTTATTAACTTCCACGTCCTCATAAATGTCATTTCCTCCCAAGAAAAGGATCGTACGATCATGCTCCCAGGCCAACACGGCATTTAGCCGCTCATCATCACAAAAGGAACTTCCCCTTCCATTAGGAGTCCTGTAGATACATATTTCCGTGTCCGCTACTTCTGTGGAACGCGGAAGTAAACTATGCTTGACAAACCTGACCCTGAAGTTGTTCAGCGCCTCTATCCACATCAGCTTTCCTCACTCCGGGCACCAAATGTGTCAGAAATTTTATTACACTCTTTGTCTGACGAGAGCTAGTCTAACAACAACAAATATTAATTCAAATAATCACTCTTAGGAAATTGCGATATAATTAATACTGTAATTCACCAGTTATTATCTCCTTATATCCTAGCTAGTCCCCCCAGTTTGGCCAAATCATAAAGGTAACTTAGCTAGATAGAGTTGGAATAACAGATGGCGATGGGCATGAGGTCTCGGTCAGTTTGTCTGGGGCTTCCAAACGTCCTTAGGTGCGCATTTTACAACGTGCAGCTCGAACAAGCTTTAGGAACGGAAATGAAAAAAAATGGCAAGTCTCTCTTCCCTCAGGATTTAAAGATGCCAACTATTCATTAATTACAATTAGCTAAATACAACTGAATTACTTCATGACATATACAAGGTAAATCTATCTTAATTTAATCATAATGGTAATTAACCCGCCTCATCCTGACGTTTTCTGGGCAGTGGTACGCCCCAGTCCTGACATTTTTGGACCTTTTTTTTTTTAGGCTCAAACATTCGCTTTTGGTGAGAAACATCGAAAATTCATAGAGAAATCGCTCACCTAAGGATTGAAGTACTCGATTCAGGTACGAGTACCTCCTTACCTGACTGGGGTTTCTAACAGGCTGGCACCAAAGAAAACGAGTTCTATGGGAGGGTAACTATTTTATCCACTCATAAACAGTATTTATTTATTTACTTGGTACGAATTTATATGTAGTACAAGAGAATATTGGTTTTCAAACAGTAATATAGGCATTATAAGCATTGTTTCACTCACTAACTCATCACCATTCATGACCTTTTTTTCCCACATTACCTGATCATCATTTCTGACTGTTTCTTCCTCTAATGGTATGTAAACTTTGTCCTCCACATTGTCATCGATTGGGGAATCACTCTGGCCCTGAATGACTTTATTGGCCAGGTCACTGGTAACAGGTGAATTGCCAAGACAATGGCGTGCAGGGGGGGGGAGAGGTTATGTGGTGTAAGGCATTGTCCCTGCTTGGCATCTTGTAGAGGAATAGAGGAAGGTGTCCTGTGTATATGTGCCAAAAACCACTCGCGAAATCACTCGCGAAAATTGAAAATTGTGCAAATTAGGGACCTTGCAATGTTGCCAAGTAAATTTACGTCTCTGGGATATGAGTGCTCATCATGTGAGGACGTGAATTCACGCCTCCAGGACGGGGCGAAGCTATAGCCAAATATTCCTTTTACCTATGTGAATATGTATTAAACCCTTCCTACATTTTTCTCGTGAGGGTACACGTCATCCTATCACGCAGGCGGAGTTAGGTCAATGGAAAATTCCTAAGTATTTACATATATTTACAATATAGTTGTCCACAAGGGTTAAACGCAGTAGCATTTACAATGAATTCCAGAGGCAGTGGAACAATGTTTTTTGGCAATAACTTGCTATGAAAGCTTTGGATTACGTTGATATTTTACGAGGGTATGATTCAGACCCCGACCTAATTGGCGTCGGTATGGTTTATTACCAAATGTGGAGACTTAAGGCATGTATAAGAGGAAAATAAGCATGCGAGGCGACTGTTTTACCATTGCTGGAGGTAGGCTAGCGGGGAAATGCCGGGCCCCCTCACTCATATCGTGACGTCACTTTGACATTGTCCGTATAAACACCGCCTCCTAATCATCGTATGGGTGAAATATTGGGAAGGGTGGGTGTCTGCTTTGGTAGACGGAAAATGTTACCTATATTTGAAAAATAAGCCTGGTATTTTCGTATAGGCCTATAAGGAAGCTATCCATTTTCAACGCAGGGATGTGAATTATTGTAATGTTATCATATATGGAAATACCATCCACTTGAGGTGTACAACTCCCTATATCGCCTGACTGATGTACACTTCCAACATTACTAATGTGTAAGTGACGAAACGTGTCATATATAAGTAATATGATAGTCTTACATTGCACACATGACGTAATTACCTCGCCCAGGGGCTGGATACTCAAAAATTCACAGTGGTTGTATTTTACCAATGTGTGCTCATATCCTTCTGATTTTGGCGTTGCTATGGTGTTTCATTCTCACACCGAAGCAATGCATTATTTCCATACCTTGATTCATTTTCTGTTCGATTCAGTGTGACTTATAACCAAGGCCATGAATTGACGTTTTCGGACAGAGTCCTACCTAACTACAAATCGTAATATTTGGAGAATCCGGGTAGGCAGTGCCTACATAACGTCATAACTATATGTCACGGTAGCCTCGCACGAGAAATGGCTCATTCTGTCGCCTTGCATGCTTATTTTACTCTTAGAAGTGCCTTAAGTCTCCGCAGTTGGTACTAATCCATACTGACGCCAGTTAGGTTGGGGTCTGAAACATATCCTAGTAAAATATCATTGTAATCCAACGCTTTGATAACAAATTGCCGAAAACCAGTGTTTCACTGCCTCTGAAACCCATAGTAAATTATTAATAATAAGAATTATTAAACAGAACATTATCTCAGGGTAAAAAAAAAAAAAAACACACACTTGAATTAGTCATTAACACTCTCCGGGTTTTCCTCTGCCTTCAACAGGGACAACTATTTTAAAAGATAAAGAGCACAACCGCTCTGGGGGAAAATATTTCCCACAACCCGTCATATCATTGAATCAGAGATACCAGTGTCAGGTTCCCAAAGCGGAGTGAGTGCCCCATGAAATTACAGTCTCGAGCAAAAGTTCGATGCATGGTGTGACTACTCTGGAATTTTGGGATCTTTAGCCTCTCTAAAGTGAACATCAATGGTACTTGTACCTCCAACCAAGATCTTCAGGAGTTCTAAGCCCAGTTGCTTATGGGGCTTAGTAGGATTTATATCAAGTGTAGGATTTATATATTAAATTTCTAATGTGTAATTTATTGTACTATTTTTGTAATGTAAATATATCTGTGTATAGGTCTTGGAGTCTTCATGTTTCCCCTGTGTCTGGATCAGATGAGAGCCGCAAAGAACACCCGCACAGCTGTTAATGACAGCCACCCTGTCCAACAACCAGCCACACAGTTGAGCTCATTTGGCCATTTTATTAAAACTAAGAGTGCGAGGAGGACGAGGAGGAGTAGAAACAGTAGTAGTAGTAGTAGTTGTTGTATTTGCAGTAGAAGTAGTAGTAGAGGCAGTAGTAGTAGTAGTAGAAATAACAGTAGTAGAAATAACAGTAGTAGTAGTAGTAGCAGTAGTAGTAGAAATAACAGTAGTAGTAGTAGTAGTAGTAGTAGTGGCAGTAGTAGCATTAGCAGCAATAGACTGTCATGTTTTAAAACACCAATGAGGACAGAAAATGTTTAGACTGTATTCCACTGCACATGACACAATCAGGAAGAAGGTTAGAGGGTCATATTTCTTACATTATCAATCATGTGCTTTAAGTGTCATTTGAAACTGACAGTTAGTATTCCTTTCCTCAGTTTCAGTTTTTAATAAGTCTGATGATTAACTCAGACGTGACCTGTTTATCTGAACAGTTATGCCAGTGACTTACCTTCCATGCTTGGGTGACCACCGACATGAGATTTGCCTGTGTCATGTTAGAGGGATCCATATTCCTCGCCACCTTGAACACACCAACACCCCAAGCCGCATGTAACGTGCTTACGTCAAACGGCTGAGAGAGAGAGAGAGAGAGAGAGAGAGAGAGAGAGAGAGAGAGAGACAGACAGACAGACAGAGAGAGAGAGAGAGTGCGTTATATATCACACAAATCTTACGATCTTTTCAAGGTGTTCCTCTTTTAGTAATACTAGAAACAAACTAATTACAGCACATTAAAAATAGAAAGTGTAAAAACAATACAGAAGAGCTAAATTTATGATAAAAACTGATGTGCAATGGAAGAGTAGGTGTGTTGCCTCATGAGTTTGTAACTCCAGACCTTCCACCGACTCAAAACGGAGTCAGCACCTAATGAGATCTTGCTAATTTGATCACTGATTCTCAGCTGGGATGGAAGTATTGTTATTCTGCTTCATTAGTTTGGAGCCCCAGATCTGTAAGGGAATTGTTCATCATTCATATACGTCTAAATCATAGTTTTCGCCCCCACTCAGTTCTACATTGGCCTGGAAGAGGTAAAGCAAGCATGTCACATTAAATGAAGCCCTGTTACTGACTTCGAAGAATTACCCTAGTAAGGTTTCAAACTACCATCATAACACAGGACCCCAGGTCTTCATTTGGCGTGAGACTCTGGCTACGCTTTTGGTTTCTTCTTTCTTGGATAAAAAATGAACAGAAAACTAGCAGAAACTATAGTTCACGAGTGTATCCCAAAGCAGTGACTGAAAGGCCACTGTATCTCCACTCACCACTGATGGCTGCTGAACGACGAGGAGAATGGAGAACTGGTCATTGAAAGCTGCCCTCAATACAGAGTTCAAGGCTTTCCCATACCCAGCAGCCTCAGTGTCGTTGTCTGTGAAAATTATGTTAGTATAATAATATATAGTTCAAGCATTGTACCCAGGCTGTTACAAGAAAAATGGACACTAGTCATCTAGCAGAAGAGAAAAGAATTATTACACTTTACATCCTCTTAGGGTAATCAGAGACCACTTTCACTTAGCTGAAGAGACAAGTTTCCAACGAGAGGGGTTATATATACCCAAAATTTTCCAAGTCTTATTTGAATAACACCGTCCGGTACCGGCAATAATTATATATAGGCTGTCCTCGAGCTGAACCCCGCTGAGGGGGGTCACCTACTTCGTGGCAGGGGTTCAAAAGTGGTCGGCAGTGCCACATATCTGGAAACTTGCCTACCTCTGTAGGGTTCGACATCTGTTGGCCCCGTAGCCCAAGCAACCCCCCCCCCCTTTCATCACTGGTAGAGGAAGCTTCCCGATGATGTTGATCATCCCTGCTTACTTTCCATCTTGGGTGGGGTTTTTGTCTCCCCATGAGTTTGTTGTGAGTGGTGTCCCATAATGTTGCACGATGAGCCCAGCAGCCAGCAACATGCCTCTTTGGTCCCTTATTCTGGCTAGACGGGCGCCCTGGTTGGACCCAGCTAGGTCAGTCGGCTGGTCACTTGTTTGCTAAGGTCAACTGGGCACTGGGGGACCTGGTGGCTTCTATCATTCTGAAGTCGCCCCTGTCTGGGTCCCCCTGTGGTTACCTGCATATACTCCCGCACTACCTCTGTGGTTGCCAGCGGTGTTGTCTCTGGTATATGGCCTCCCCTTGTTGGGCTCTGTGGTGGATCGAGGGGTGGGGGGAATCTATTTATTTCCTGCCCATTACTTTTGAAAATAATAATTCAGTTGTCGACTTCACGTCAGTACCTGGCTTCTCCAAATCACCTTCTCTTATTGCCACTCTGGAGCATTTTCTGGTCCCTGGGGACTTTTCCTTCTTTGCCACAGCATTCAACTGGGACTAGGAAGTGGTCGCATCGGGTTGGTTTGGCTCTGGGACTCAGCGTGGAAGACACGGTGCCAGAGACCCATTCAAAATAGCTAGTGCTAAGATCCACCGAGAGTGGATCATTGCTGGATATTAACATTTTTGAACTGCATCATGCCGTTTCTTCAGCTTGTGGTAGGCAGTCTAAAATATCATCTCGGGAAGATGAAAGCATCCTATTTGACGTATCCTACCCAGAAGAGAGCTTCCAATTAATGGCTTTGACCTCAGTTTCTGGTTCAGATGTTTCATGCATTCCATACACTACTTTTAACTGATGTAAAGATGTAATTTTTCATGAGCCTGACTTCCTCCAGTACTCAGAGGCATGATTGTAAGAGGAGCTGCGATGTTCTGGTGTGGTGACTGTTGAGCACCTGCAGAAGAAAACAGATGGTGTTTTAACCCCGACTCTGACTTTGTTCCTGACATTTGACAAGTTAGCCTTCCCTACTTCTGTGAAACTGTCTTGGGTGTCACTTCCTGTGAAGTCATTTGTATCAGCCCCAAAGTGATGTTTCCACTGTCAAGGTTATGTACATGTTAGCTGATTTTGGCGCCATGTACAGACAGGCCTTATTGGTGTCTGAGTCTCCTGTGGCGGACCAGGTTATACCAGTGACTGTCCTGGACCTCTTTAACGTTATCACTGTGGGGGTCTTATAATGTAAATTCTAGAAACTGCCCTTGTTACTGCATGGATAAGGAGACTTTGTCCATTCAAACACATGAGAAGCTCTCATTTCATAAGGCTAAGACAAAAGCCCAGACTCGCTTCTTCCAGCCTGGGGTTACTTATGCTGCTGTAGTTTCTGGAATGCCAGTGTGCTGCCATGTGTCTCAGATGCTGCCTTAACCCATTCAAGTGCCACTTCTTCAACTGGTGATTTACCGGATGCAGTCCCCAAGGTTAGCACTGCTTGTGAGACTGATGTTCGCCCACCATCTCTTCCGACTGTTTCTGCCCCCAGGTTTGTGGATGGGGGTTTCCTCATTTATATGGTGATGGTGGTTGTCCATTTCAACGTGTCTCCTTGTGCTGCCTCGTCCAGCATGCTCGAAGTTCCATCTGTACCTGTAAAATACCACCATGGTTCTTCAGAGTCCTCTGAGTCTGAAGACAGTCCATCTAAGGTCTCTGTTGTGAAACATTGAGTCAACTTCTCTCTTTTTCCTTCAGCCGTTGTGGCTCAGGTGCCTAGCCAAGTGGAGGCTGAAGTTGACCATTCACCTGTTGTTCAGTCTCCACCTGGGGATCATGTTGCACAGACAATGAGCGCTTTAGTTATACTGCATTCTATATCATCCTCACAGGGTTCTGGTCCTGTGGACTCAGCTTCTAATTCTGGAGCTTCTGGTGGTGGCACTGGCCATCCTAGATCACCCAGGCAGCCTCCAAGCCGCCTTCCAAGTAAACTGTTGTTCCAACTCGGAGGAGAATGTGTTGAAAACTTTCTTCTTCCTCGTCCTCACATTTGCCTTCGAATGTTCAGCATTGGGTGCGGGTTTCTGGTGCTGGGCAAGTTCTTCTTGAAGGCCCCCATAAGCAGCAACCCAAACCCTTTCGCTTGTCAGTTGTACAGTCCTGCACGTTAACCTGATCCACCCTTTATTAAGGGCATATCATTTAGCAGAATTGTCCAGGTTTGCATACCAGCGATGAGGAACTGTGTAATCTTGTTGCACAATCTTCCCCTTTATGCAACTGTATCCAGGAGACCATGGTCAGTGATTCGGTTCCTTCCGGTCCATATCTTTTATTCTGATCCTGTGCCAGGCCAAGGTTGTCACGAAGGTGCTGCTATCTTCCTTTGCAAGGATATTCCATTCACTCGTGTGGACGTTTCCACTCCACTGGAGGCTGTTGCTGTCTAGATCTTTTTACATTGAAACTATACAGTTTGTAATCTTTCCCTTCCTCCTAGTGCTGTTGTCGAAAGGGCAGATCTAAAACACATTATTCGTGGCTTTTCTGCTCTCTTGCCTTTCCTATGAGATATGAATGGTCATCATCCACTACGAGGTGGCAATGAGGCCAACCCTCAGGGCGTTATGCTGGTTTCTTTAGTAGAAAATAATGAGTTAGGCATTTTAAACTCCATTAAGAAGAATTATTTTCATAGTCAGACTGGAACTTTTACTGCTGTTGACTTATCCTTATACTCAGCTGATGCTGTTTTAGATATTAACTGATGTGCTGCCAGACCTGTATGGCAGTGAACATTTCCCATTACTCTTATCTGCTACTGAAGTAGACCTCACCCTCATCTTCCTTCCTGGCTTCTGGATAAGGCTGACTGGCCACATTCCAGGAAATTAAGTTTCATTACCCTTTCTGTCCATGAGTTAAGCTGTCTTATTGGGGCAGTGTCTTATTTCACTGATGTGTTGTACTAAGCAGCCCTATAATCTGTTCCAAAAATGAGGGGTCAGTTTCCAAAACGTCTTGTTCCATGGAGGAACTCTGAGTGCAGTTCCGCAATGAGAGCTAAACAAGTCACAATCTGTCGACTTCATCGCCACCGTGAGGATCCTCAGTATTTGGTGGAGTAACGGAGTGAGTGAGCTCATTTAAAGGAGGCCAGGTTTTTATCCTGGATGGGTTATGTTTCCTCTATCATTTTAAGAACATCCCCTCAGTCAGGTGCAGAACCGGTTAAAGAAACTATTCCCTCCCCTCCTGTTTTACCTGCAGCAGGTGGAATTACAGTTTGGCTGATCCTATCACTGCTGCAGAGTTGCTTGATGATCATTTTGCCATTGTATCATAGAAGGATACAGACTTGCCTTTGGCTTGCCATTGTCGGTGCATAGAGTGTCCTGGTCTCAGATTCGCCTTTTCTGGGGGAGAGTCTTATAACATCCCCATCTCTATTTCTGAACCCCAGGCAGCTATGTCAGTGTTATGATTCCTCTCCTGGCTGTTATGATATTTCTTATTCTTTTTTACGTCACCTGTCTTATGAGTCCCTTTCGTTTTTGTGGTCATTGTTTAATATGTTCTGGTGTACTGGTGAAAGTCCGGCTTGTTGGGGTGTTGCTGTAGTTATCCCCATCCTCAAGCCAGGTAAGAATCACATACAGGCAACTAATTATCATCCCACTCCTCTGGCTCCATGTATGTGTAAGGTCATGGAAAAAATGATCAATTTTAAGCATTGGAAAGAGGTGACTTCTTATCTCCTGTTCAATGTAGTTTTCGTAATATGCGATCTACCCTCTGATGCCCTACTGTCCTTGGAATCTTCTGTCTGTGAGGCTTTCCCCACTAACCAGCACCAGGTCACGGTTTTCTTCGATCTGGAGAAGGCATACGACACAGCCTGGCATCATGGTATTTTGCCTTCTCTTCATGAGTTAAGTCTTCTTGGGCACCTGCCTATTTTATACAGCAGTTTTTATATAACCATTTTTTAAGGGTCTGGGTGGGAGGAGTGCTTTCTAATGCCTGTGCACTTGAGGACTGGGTACCACAGGGGAGTTTCCTTTGTGTTACTTCCTTTGCTGTGGCCATCAGCAGTGTAATCAGTGTACATCCTGATGGAGTACAAGGCTATCTATATGTACACGACCTCTCAATTTCTGTCACTGCATCTAGAATGTCTCTGATAGAGGGGAAGTTGCAGCTGGCTCTTAATGGAATTTCTGAGTTGTCTGAGTCTCGTGGCTTCCGTTTTTTTTTTTTTTTTTTTCTCTAACAAAGTGACTATGCAAGTTTGTCATCTTCGGGGGGTTCACCCAGACCCTGACTTGTACAGCTACGGTTGGAGAATGTCCTGTGTGGAAGAGACTTAGTTTCTGGGTCTTCTATTTGACAGACACCTAACTTGGGTTCCTCATAATCGTTCTATTAAGGCAGCTTGTGTTAAAGCTTTGAGTCTTTTGAGGGTTCTGGCTCATACCTGTTGGGATGCTGACTGTCAGACCTTCCTCCTCTTCCATTTGTCCCTTATCCTTACTAACTTGAATATGGATGTGAGGTCTACTCTGCAACAGATGCCCATCTCAAGATGTTAGATTCAGTGCATCATGCTAGTGTACGTCTGGCAACTGGGGCATTCAGATAATCCGCAATTTCTAGTTTGATGGCGGATGCTGATGCCCTCCCTTGTATTTATATCGCTAGTCATTGCTGACGAGGTGTTAGTATCAACTTCATCACCTTGCGGACTTCGTTCCTTGTGCCGTGGTCTCCCAGGATTCCCAATCTTCTGCTTATGACACTTGTCCTAGTTTTCCGAAGCCTTTTGGCTACAGGATCTGGTATTATGTTAGCCCTCTGTGTTCGAAGACTGGCAGTTTGTCCATATCGGATCCCGAGAAAGGGTTTTGGGCTACTCGCTTGTGTGACATTTTGTAGATCCATTGTTGGTAAAAAGGAGCTCACTTTCCTCTCAGGTGTCACTCTCTTTTCTGCTAGAACATGCTTCAACTCATGAGGGCTCTGTCCCTGTCTGCACATAGGGTTTTAAGACTGATATTGGAGTAGGCTTTGGTGTTGCCTTTCTTTCCTTCAGTCGGGGCAATAGCCTACCTGGTATTCCTTCAGTATATATGACAGAATTGACTGTGACTTTATGTGCTCTCCAAATATTTTTTACTCTCCCCCAACCTGTTTTCTGTTATTGACTACCGCAGTGCTCTATCTGCACTGTAGTCTATTTCAGCCCATCCACTGATTTTATTAATTTTAGAATGGCTTTTCCTCCATGGCTGTCGTGTGGCCTTTTGTCGGGTTCCTGCCCATGTGCAGGTGTACGGAAATGAGCAAGCCAATCTGCTGGCTAAAACAGCATCACCTCGCCCTCCTACATTTGTGGGATACCACCCTCCTTTACATCAGCTGCTGCATGTGATTTTTACCCTTTTGTTGGTAAACATTTTTTGCTTTGTTGGCAAGACCGCTGGGATACGGTGAGGCCTAGCGAGATGCATGATGTTTGTGGTAAAGTGGGCTCCTTCACTTAAAGAAGCTTGTCTCGCTGGTGGGAGACTGCTTTGTGCCATTTGAGAATTGGCCACACCTGGTTCTTTCATGGATTTTTAATGGAGGTCTCTCTCTCTCTCTCTCTCTCTCTCTCTCTCTCTCTCTCTCTCTCTCTCTCTCTCTCTCTCCATTCTGTGAAGATTGCTGAAGATTGCTTCGTCCCCTTGACTATTCGGAGGAGTGCCCCAGTTTTAGAGATTTACAGCATCAAAGCACCAGGCAGTTGATGGGTCGTACCATCTTTCATCAGTGCTTGGGGAAGTGACTTGCTGTATGGGAGGGTGAGCCCTTATCTTTGTGATGACAGTTGGAGTGCTGCATAAGATTTAGTACTCGTTGCTTTGTTATCAGCTGCGATAGCGAAGCTGATAGTGTTTTCAGTTAGTCTGTCTGTATGTCTATCTGTGTTGTGTCTGTTAGCATGATAACTTCACAGCCACTCATGGTATCATCACAAAATTCTACTAGTGTGTAGTAGGGAATAAAATCGATCATGAGTTCGAAATTGGTGAAAGTAGGTCAAGGAATGTGTGTTTGTTACCAAGTTAACTTCGCAGCTGCTCAAGATATCACAAAATTTTCCAGGTGTGTAGTAGGGATGAATATCTCCGACGAGTTCGAAATTGGTGAAAGTAGGTCAATGTCATATTCCGAGCCGCGTTAGATGTGTATCAGATTGCGGCTGGTATGATTTCCCTTCTTTGGTGGGGGGGGGGGCTACTTATTGTTTTACATTTAATGTTTATGCTTGTTTCTTGTGTTTTAAGGGTTTTAGGTTGTTCTGTTTTCTGGTGATTTTATTTTCACTTGACTTTTTGATTGGTTGGTGTTTTTTACCTTGATGTCCGGCCGCATATGACCAAGGCAATTGTCCCGCCAGTTTTTATATTATTATTATTAAAATCAATCGATCCTCAAGCTGAAGGGAATTGATTTGGCTTCTTATTGCTGAAGAGACTAATATAATTTGTTTCTTTTGCATTCGGTGTTAGAGATGGACGCCCTAATCTGGCGGCACCGATATAATTGAGCTTTTCGGCTGCTGAGTTAGACACATGTCCCTCATCGCCCATCGTGTGCCCTAATAGGAGGATGGTGGAGTGCAGAATGGGGGCATCTTCAGGCAGCAGTCCACGTTCAGTTGAGCCTTGGGTTGGAATACCTGTCACTAATTTAAAACTACCTTGCCAAGACAAGAACTTCATTAAAGAATGTTATCGTGATGTTCGGGTTAATTCTGAAACAGGACATGACTCCAAGAAAGGTCTCTGTTAACCTAAATATAATCGTGTCGAAAGAACATATACTCGTCATTGCACTGAAGATAGATGAGGAGTTTGTGTAGCCTCTGGCAGTCTCAATGTAATTTAACAGCTTAAGTATACAATGAAAGCCAAAACTGGTGTCGTCTGGAAAATATGTACGGTAAACAACCAATAGAAGGCGAACATTTATGTGTCCACTTCTGTGTTATTTACACTCTTGCTTCAGATTGTTAGTCTGTGAATGCGAGTAGATTAACCTGTCTGTTTGATAGTTAATGGAAATGTAGTGATGGATTTTGTATTTTAGATTGCAATTTGACCTTTAAATGCATGATATGTTTTCTCTGCTCCAGATGATGAGTTTGTGAATTCGTGGTGTATTTCATCAATCTATCTATCTATATACCTAGGCTGCTTCCCCCAAGGAAAGGGAGGTAGCCAAGACAGGACGACACACTCCCCATTTACTCATCCATTCAAACACATTCATTCGCATATTAGCCCCAAAGGGGAGAAGGAACAGATCCTCAAAGCATCACACCGTACAAGGGTCAACTGCGCAGTACAATCAGTGACATCCGCAGCAGGGCCCGACAGCAGAGCTGGTTTACCCCTGCCACATCATAATAGACCCATCCCCTTACCCTCACCTGACCTGACTAGCTGATCAGACCAAATGCGGGAGAATATCCCCTCAGGGCTGCGTCATCATTTATTCATTCACAATTTCTCTCCATTTATTTCTGTCACGCACAGCCACTCTCCCCTGCTCAACAGACATCCCTCTCACATCCAGCACTCTCTTCACACTGTCCATCCATCCTATTTGTGGTCTCCCTCTCAGCCTTACACCTCTCACATCAGATCTAGTTATCTTTTTCATCAATCGCTCATTACCCATTCTCTCCATATGCCCAAACCATCGCAACACCCTCTGCTCAACTCTACCAGGCATCTCCCGAACAACTCCAGTTCTCCTTCGCACTTCATCATCTCGCACTCGATCCATATGCGTCACTTCACATATACTCCTTAGACACCTCATCTCCATTACATTCAATCTTTTCCTCTCTGCTACACCCATATTCCATGTTTCAGCCCCATATAACGCAGTCGGTACCACAACACCCTCATACAGCCTTCTCTTTACATCCATTCTAAGTCAGCGACATCTAAACTCTTTTTTTCATTCCTCCCACCACCTTACCTACTTCATTCATTCTAAATTTCACTTCTGCATCTATTCTTCCATTCAAAGCAACATGTGACCCTAAATATTTAGAATACTCTACCTCCTCAAGCAACTCGCCATTCAAAACTATATTCATCCCTCTACCATCTACCATCCTCGTACACTTCATCACTTTACTCTTATTCTCATTTACTTTCAATTTCCCCGTTTCACACACCCTTCCAAACTCCTCTACCAACTGTCTACATCTCTCCTCTGAATCGGCCACCAGTGCAATATCATCTGCAAACAGCAGCTGCTTCAGATCCCACTCTCCACCATCAACATTCACCAGACTCAGACCTCCACCTAAAACTCTTGCATTCACCTCCCTTACAACACAATCTATCTATCTATCTATATACCTAGGCTGCTTCCTCCAAGGAAAGGGAGGTAGCCGAGACAGGACGACACACTCCCCATTTACTCATCCATTCAAACACATTCATTCGCGTCTTAGCCCCAAGGGGAGAACGGACAGATCCTCACCGCACCACACTGCACAAGGGTCAACTGCGCAATGCAATCAGTGACATCCGCAGCAGGGCCCGACAGCAGAGCTGGTTTACCCCTGCCACATCATAACAGACCCATCCCCTTACCCGCACCTGACCTGACTAGCTGATCAGACCAAATGCGGGAGAATATCCCCTTAGGGCTGCATCATCACTTAATCATTCACAATTTCTCTCCATTTATTTCTGTCACGCACAGCCACTCTTCCTTGCTCAACAGACATCCCTCTCGCATCCAGTGCTCTCTTCACACTGTCCATCCATCCTATTCGTGGTCTTCCTCTCAGCCTTACACCTCTCACATCAGATCTAGTTATCTTTTTCACCAATCGCTCATTGTCCATTCTCTCTATATGCCCAAACCATCGCAACACCCTCTGCTCAACTCTACCAGCCATCTCCCGAACAACTCCAGTTCTCCTTCGCACTTCATCATTTCGCACTTGATCCATATGCATCACTCCACACATACTCCTCAGACACCTCATCTCCATTATATTCAAACTTTTCCTCTCTGCTACACCCATATTCCATGTTTCAGCCCCATATAACGCAATCGGTACCACAACACCCTCATACAGCCTTCTCTTTACATCCATTCTAAGCGAACAACATCTAAACACTTTTTTCATCCCTCCCAGCACCTTTCCTACTTCATTTATTCTAAACTTCACTTCTGCATCTATTCTTCCATCCACAACAACATGTGACCCTAGATATTTAAAATACTCTACAACACCATCCATATAAATATTAAACAACCAAGGCGACATCACACATCCCTGTCGCAGCCCCACTCTCACGGGAAACCAGCCACCCACGGCATTACCCACTCTTTCACATGCTCTACTATTTACATAAAAAATTTTCACCCCTTTTAGTAACCTACCATCAAGTCCATACAATCTTAAAACAGTTCACAAAGCCTCCCTATCAATTCTATCGCACACTTTCTCTAAATCCATGAATGCCCAAAACACATCCTTGCATTTCGCTAAATACTTTTCACACACTTGTCTCACAGCGAACACCTGATCCACTCATCCCCTCCCTCTCCTAAAGCCACACTGCTCATCACCAATCACTCCCTCTGCACCCTCTCTAACTCTCATAATTAACACTCTACCATACACCTTACCTACAACACTCAACAGACTTATACCCTTATAGCTAGTACATTCATACTTATCACCCTTGCCTTTATACAACGGGACCACACAAGCACTTGCCCAGTCAATTGGCACCATACCTTTCACAAAGCACACATTCATCGATCTTACTAACCAGTCAACAATAGTCACTCCACCACCCTTCAGGCATTCCACAGCACACCCATCCATACCTGCAGCTCTCCCTGTTTTCATCTCCTTTACTGCCTTCTCCACTTCCTCCTTTGTGATCAAAGAATCATTCAACTCTCCCAATACATTTATTCCTTGCACCCTTCCATCTGCCACAATCTCAGCCTCCCTTTCCTCCTCTACATTTAACAATCTTTCAAAATACTCTGCCCATCTCTTCCTTACTGCATCGATCTCAATTAACATCCTTCCATCCTCTGCTTTTACTCGCTCTTCCTTCCCAGACTCTCCCTTTTGCACCCTTTTCACCTCCTTCCAGAACATTTTCTTATTCTGTTGAAAATTCTCAGTCAGTCGCCTACCACACCTTTCATCTGCTGCCACTTTAGCACTATGCACAGCCCTTCTCGCCCTATTCCTCTTTTCCTTATACCTCTCATATGACACCTCATCCTTCCTCTGCAGCCACACTTCATATGCACGTCTCTTCTCAGCCACAGCCATACTTACTTCCTCGCACCACCATTCACTTCCCTTTCTTACACCACCACCCACACGTCTCACACCACACACCTCTTCTGCATGCCCCACCACAGCACTCTTAAACAACTGCCATTCCTCCTCCACACTGCCATTTTCCTGATCTTTCACTGCGTTCCACTCATCTTTCAATTTCTCCTGACACTCTATCATTTTCTCACATTTATCCAACTCAGTTTCAAAACCTCCCTGCCACACCTTACCCTCCTAGCTCTCACCCATCTCTTACCTACTCTTAACTTTCCCTCCACCATGTAGTGGTCAGACATACCTCGACCCTCCCCTCTCAGAACTCTCACATCCAGCAATCTTCCTATTACATTCCTAGACACAACCACATAGTCCATCAATGCTTTATCCACAACCATGTATTTCATAGGTAGCAGAAATGCAGTAATGGATTTTTTTAGATTGCAGTTTAGATTCAAAATATATTAAATGTTTTTCCATCTCCTCTCTCCTGCTAACATTTTCGAAAACTTGCGGATGTTTTGTGTCTGGTGCACCATTCTCCGATTGTTATGTAAATGTTGTCACGATTTTTTTTTTTTTTTTTTTTTTTTAGTAAATTCCAAATTTGCATTTATTTTGAGGGGGATTTTTTTTTTAAGTTAGGTTAGGTTTGGTTAAGTCAGGTTAATAATAATAATTATGATAGTTAATAATAATAAAAAATAAGTTAAGTACATCATTCATAAGGAAAAAAAAAATCTCCCACAAAATAAATTAAAAAACTGGCGTAAGAAAACTGTATCTGTAACGAAATTTACATAAAAATCGGAGAACGTGCACCAGGCGCAAGAGATCGGAAACAGTTACTGAATTCCATAGAGTTTTGACAATTTTTGATCTTGTGTTTGGTGCGCATTCTCCCATTTTTATGTAAATTTCGTCACCTAGTTTTTTTTCTTTAGCCAATTGTAAATGTGAATATTATTTGAGAGAAATTATTTGTTTATAAATGTCATATTTAAATATTGTTTGTTATTATTAACCAACCTAATTATTATTATTATTAACTAGCCTGATCTAATCTAACCTAACAGTTTAAAAAATAATCTAAAAAAAATCCATTAAAAAAAAAAAACTTAGTGACGAAATTTACATAAAAATCGGATAATGTGCACCAAACACAAAAGATAAAAACTTGCAATTCAGCGACACCCTGACCAAGTTCCGAATTCCTCAGTTGCCTATGTTCACTGTAATCATTTTCTTTGTTATCCTTTCGTAAGACAATCATTATGTAGTGTGGTGGAGCGTCGTGCTGTGTGTCAAGTGTTAACATCACTGTTAATGAAGGAGATATTCAGAATATAAATGGAGTTTGGATAAAATTTGTTCATTCGCAATATGACAGGTGTATAAGAAGAGTGTGTTGTTTCATTTTGCTACTCTTGCTCTGCTTGGACAATGATTTGAGCTACACCGTCCTTACGCTAATATCTGTTACATTATTATAGTGCTAACAATGGGGAACTTTCCGAGTGTTGAGTCATTCCAAACTTGGTCCTACACTAGTCTTTGCTGGTTGCAATGCTTGTAATAGCCGTGGATTATATTATGTACTCCAGTGTCTAACTGTGAGATATTGTAATGGCATATGCCATTGAAATTACTAAAATATTACTCAGAAAAATCATAATCAATAAGATTTTTTTTTTTTTTTTTCAAAATTTTATAATCTATGTTCATAGACTCGATACCGAAGTGTCAGCCTGTCACAACTACACATTGCATAAATTATATTTGATTTGCTGGACATTGTAGCCGGTCTCTCATATATATTAGGGCCTGCCTATTATACATTATTATCATCAGCTTTCGTACTGACAGTCATTGTATTATCTGAAATTTAATATTTTGTAAATTTAAGATTTAACTTATCGCCACCAGACTCGCGCATGCGCATTAAAGGGACAGTCCTGAATAGAACAGCCCATGCTCAATGTTAACCAAAGACCACTGCTTGTTTCGTCCGTTCAGCGTTAATGTTTGAGAATTAACTAAAGTGAATTAAAGGGATTAAGTGCGATAGCTCAAATTCAGAGGCTGCCGAATCAAATCAGGGACTACTTATCAGCCTTCATTATTATCAGTATCCTATCCTAGTAACGTCAAGATTTAAAACTAGCTCACTGGAGAGAGAGAGAGAGAGAGAGAGAGAGAGAGAGAGAGAGAGATTCATTATCCTTTTTCTAGCAGTTGATGTACAAAGGGAATTAATGGCTTGCACTGATGCACCAGAGAGAAAAAAAAATGCCTAGCTATTTTTATTACTAGTGTTATTACTTTGCCGCTAGGCTACCCTTTGATTTGTATTTATGACAAAATTACATTACATAGTCGGGTTTTAATTGTATAATATCTTGCATTTAATAGATATCTCAGCAAAAAGTTAGCACCTTAATGTTCATAATATGAAAATTGAAGAAACAAAATGTATGTTTATTTTAATACCGACAGTCTGCATCATTTAACGTACTGTACAATATATTAATGTGTAATATAGATAAATTCGTAGAAAGTCTGCAGTACCATTTAGAATCATGTATATTCCTTCAATTTTCGGAAGGAATGGTAAAATAAATCATAAAACATGTGCCAAATGATCAGGTAAACCTCTGAGCCTCTGAACGAGAAGGTGATGTCAGAAGCCTAACTTTTTCAGTCCGATGATACATTGTTTTATACTTGCTGCCAAACGATTTTACCATTTAGAATTCTCATACTGAAGGGGGTTAATGAAGCTGTATCATCATCCAGTTCAGTCTCCCCTGAGCTGAACAAAGTCGCCGGATTAAAGAATAAAATGATTTACATCGTCAGAGTGAACGAAGTAATCACCCTCATGTAGCAGCACACACTCAAGGATAACTTGTAATTGTCTTCTTGTTTTTTTCCTCGTTGTATAAATCAAGGTACATCATACGAATCATGCAAATATTGGACTTAAAAACCTTGATTAACCGCAACAATGGTCTAGTAAATGAACCGTATGCACATACACCTTCTACGACAGCTAGCAAAGAGTGAGCTATGTTTTATCCCAGCTTGGGGACGGTCGCCTATGACTTCCAGAAACAGATGTCAAGTGGCGGTATTTGGCAAATATTAAATTCCAGAAAACTAGGGCTATGACAAGCTTCAAGAAAGCACTATTCTTACTCAAAAAGACGATACAAATGTAGATATGAATGCCAATTGTACTGCAGCACTGAACTCATCAGTAATACGACGAAATGACTGTGTGTAAGAGATTGCCAGCATATACAAAATATCCAGTCAAAAATATTGACTCATGGGTGTAACATTTTTTATCAACGAGTATTTTAGTGACTTTAATAGTCTATAGTGTTGCTAACTCGTGTAAGTTTATACAGACATAAAGAGCAGTCACAATAATTATGTTACTTTTTCAGGTCAAGGACAGTATTGGCTCACCAACCTTCAGTTACATTACCAGTTACATTACCTTAGTTGCCCCCTTATAATTCCCTTACCAATAATTATTACTCAGCTGTTGAAATATGTCTTACGTCTTTCATTTTAGGTATACAACCTACAATTATACTTCAGCCATTACCTTGAAGTACCTATTTTGTTTATTATCTTGAGTAATAATACGAATCTACCTTACTGGTTACCTTGAATTTTATCTTAACTGTTACCTGACATCAAAGACGTTGCAATCAGTGCTGGTGAGGCTGCAATGACACAGACCGATAGGCACAGTGTGAAGACAGCTCCCATTTTCATTATCATGTTATCTGAAAAAAAAGAAAAGAAATAAAAGAAAAGGTAGTTTATGGAAATTTAACCTTCTTTGTAGCAACTTTTGCTTCTCCTCCTCCTCCTATTACTGCTACTACCACTACTACTACTACTACTACTACTACTACTACATCGAAATGTGTATGTACATATGCACACATAATTTTGTGCAAATAGCTGCAGCAATTAGTACAATTACTTAGTAAGTAATCATACAGAATTGTAATATAGTACATGTACTTGCCTTTAGTATCAGTAGACCTAGGCCTATATGGGGAGTGTAAATAGGTATGCAATATCTCTGGCAAGATTTAGTTTTCAGTAATGTTGTACATTGTAAGATATGTGATGTATACTGTATTGAATGCATTACGTAATAAACTGCATTTACCTATTAACTTGCGATGATGATGATGAATGATGATTGATGATGATTTTGATGATGATGATGATTAAATTATTATTATTATTAAATTATTATTATTATTATTATTATTATTATTATTAGTAGTAGTAGTAGTAGTAGCATATTATTACTAAAGTATTATTATAATTATTATCATTATTATTATTATTATTATTTATTATTATTATTATTATTTATTATTATTATTATTTATTATTATTATTATTATCATTATTATGTAACTTGTTATTATTATCATTATTATTATTATTATTAAATTATTTATTAAGGTGGGGGCGCCCATCATCCACCTACTTAGTGTAGTGTTACTCTGTTCTTAGAGTAGCTCTACATTGAGTGGCAAGCCAAATGATTTCCTGTAAACTAGGAGAGCATATTCAGCGTGGGGTGGTAACCTTAGAACCAACCGACACCTGTTCCCTACGTGACAGCAAGTGGGTTGGCGGAGGGTTAGCGCTCCTCCTCGGAAAACAACTAACAAAATAAGAACAAGAAGCCTCGGACCAGGACTGACCAAAAGGTGACGACTAAGGACAGAACTAAGGACGTGGTACGGAGGCTACATGGAATGTAAGGGGTGCAAATGATGAGGTGAAAGAGAGATTGTTTAGGTGCTTGAGGGTGCAAAAGTGGTTGTATGTGGGTTAATTGAAGCTAAATGGCAAGGTGAGAGTGTGAGAGAATGGGAGTACGGATTGGGTATATGCGCGGGAGTAGGTGAGAATGAGTGGGCAAAAGGAGTGTGTATTGTTGTAACACATGGAAGAAGAATATAAGAGAGTATGGATCAATTGGCTCAAGGATTGTATGGGTAAGATTGCAAATTGGACTACAAATGTGGGCGATTGTGTGCGTGTATGCGCCAATGCAAGATCGTGCAAACAGAGTGAGAGAAGAGTTCTGGACAAATGTGAAAGCATGCATAGAAAAGTTTGAAAGAAATGAGAGATTGTTATTGATTGGAGATAGGAATGGAAAAGTAGGGAATGGGAAGGTGGATGGAGCACCTGGTGATTGGGGTGTGCCTGGAAAGATGGATGAGAATGGCAATGCTTTACTGGACACTTGTGCTGGGATGGGGTTGGTGATAGCTAATACCCTCTTTAGGCACAAAATGATCCACAGGTATACGTGGAAAGTGATGAGAAGGGTGGTTGGTGGACTGAATGAACGGAAGGCAATGATTGATTATGTGTGTGTGAATGAAAGGATGAGAAGGTGTGTAATGGATGCAAGAGTATATAGAGGTTGGGGGAGTGGACTTTCGGACCACCACTTGGTGGTGGTTAGAATTAAAGTCCAATTACAATGGAGAAATGAAAGAAGGCAAGGACAGGAGGAAGTAGTACATACAAAGAGGGTGGAAAAGTTTCAAGAGGATGAAAAAAAGGCTGAATATAAGAGAGAGGTGGAGGAGCAATTTGATAAATATAGATTCCAGCACATGGGGCACGTGGAAGGTGTGTGCAAGATATTCACAGAAGAAATCTACGCAGCATGTGAGGTAGTGTGTGGGGTGAAGAGATGACAAAAGGGGGTGCAGGGAACAGTATAGTGGAATGAAGAGGTGAGACAAGCTGTGGCACAGAAGAAGAAAGCATATAGTGAGTGGGCGAGAAACAGGGGCGTGGAAGAAGTTGAGAGACGGAAGAGAGAGTTACATGTAGAGAGGGAGAGAGATATGAGAAGATTAGTAAGAGAGAGTAAGAAGAGAGTGGATGCGGAATTTGGAAGGAACTTGAGTGTAAATTGACGGGAATGTAAGTAAATGTTATGGAAAGAGGTAAAGAAAGTTAGACAAGGTGCCAAAGAAGTTAGCTGGGGAGTGAAAGATAAAAATGGTAGATTGCTAATGGAGAAGGGAGAAAAAGTGAGCAGATCGAGAGAACACTTTAACGAATTGTTGAACAAAGAGAATGAAAGTAATGAAAGTATAAGTGGCTGGGGAATGGCTGGGAGATGGAGGAATGTGAGAAGCGAGGAAGAAATCAGTAGGATGGAAGTTTTGGAAACGATGAAGAGAGTTAAAATGGGGAAAGCCCCGGGAATTGATGGAGCGTGTGGTGAAATGCTGAAGCATGGGGGAGAGATAGTAGTAGAATGGATGTGGAAGATGTGCAGATTGGCACATTGGGAGGAAGGTAGAGTCCCGGAGGATTAGAAGTCAGGTATAATTATTCCCTTGTATAAAGGAAAAGGGGAAAAAGAAGTGTGTGGTAATCATACGGGCATTTGTCTTCTTAGTTTAATAGGAAAAGTATATGGTAGGATATTTATTGACAGAGTTAGGGAAATAACAGAGGAATTTACTGGAGAAGAACAGGGAGGTTTTAGGAAGGGATGATGTTGGGTAGATCAGATATTCATTCTTAGATCTTTAGTGGAAACGTTTCTAGAGAAAGGAAAGAGGTTGTATGCGGCTTTCATGGATTTGGAGAAAGCATATGATAGGGTGGATTGACAAGGATTGTGGAAAGTACAGTATTAAGAATATATGCAGCAGATGGGAAGTTGTAGGCCGTGAAGAGTATGTATGAGGGTGCTAAGGCTGCAGTGCTGTGGATTGTGAACTGAGTTTCTCTGACAGTTGGACTAAAACAAGGATGTGTCATGACTCCATGGTTGTTCAGTCTGTATATGGATGGGGTTATAAAAGAGATACAAGGTAGGGCAGTGCATGTTGGAGCGGCCCTAGTGAGAGAGGGCAGTGTTTGGAAACTACCTGTACCGTTGTTTGCAGATGATACTGCGTTGTTAAGTGAAGACGAAGGGGAGGTGCAAGGCTTGGTGGCTGAGTTTGGGAGAGTGTGTAAGAAACAGAATCTAAAGGTGAATGTAGGGGAGAGTAAAGTTATGGTCTTCGAGAGAAGTGAAGTCAGTGAATGTACAGTGAGGTTGGACGAGGAGGAAATGGGAAATGTGAGTGCGCTGAAGTACTTGGGTAGCGTGATGAGTAATGATAGAAGCTTAGACGGTGAAGTGCCTGAAAGGGTGCAACAGGGAAGAATGGTTGCTGGTTCCTTGAAAGCAGTGATAAGAAACAGGGAGGTGAGCATGGAAGTGAAAAAGTTACTACATGACAGTATTGTGATACCAACTCTAACGTATGAAAGTGAAGCTTGGACCTAGTTGGAGGGACAGAAGTCAAGAGTGAGAGCTGTGGAAATAAGTTATTTGAGAGGAGCATGTGGAGTCACATGGAGAGACAGACTGACAAATGAGGAGCATTGTGGTGTGGCTGTGGATGTGATAGGAAGCGTTAGGAGAAACACTTTGAGGTGGTTTGACCATGTGGAGAGGATGAAGAGTGAGAGACTGACGAGGAAAATGTATGGGAGTGAGGTGAAGGCGGGGAGAGGGAGGTGGAGGCCAAGGATGAGACTGAGGGCTGGAGTGGAGAGGTCTATGAGAGAGTGGGGTGTGAGCTGGAAACAGGGCAGTGAAATGGCGAGGGACAGGGCGACATGGAGGCGATTTGTTTGTGGCCACCCCTCACGGGTTTAATGCGTCTGGCAATAGATAGATAGGTAGATAGATATTATTATATCACTGTTATTGTTATTATTATTATTATTATTATTATTATTATTATTATCATTAAATAATTATTAGTTATTATTATTATTATTATTATTGTTGTTTTTATTGTTATTATTATTATTATTATATTGTTGTTATTATTGTTATAATTTCCTCCAGATATTTGATTCAACATCAGTGTGACTTCTCGTAATGAAGGTTAAGTAGACTTAGTTTTTACCCGCCTCAGTACGAGATATAAAATATATCATGTGAAGGTTGAAAGAAAAAAAAAAAAACTACTTTGAAAAGTCCCCATCGAAATGAAGCAGATAATCTCTTCAGTACCATAAGGCCCGATTTAGAGAACCTGTCAAAGGCAGTGTTGAATAAATCCTGGGTCCTACTCTACATTTGGCATTTTTCCTCCAACCTGTTAAAGTCCACGCTGTTTGTTCTTGGACTGTGGCGTGTATCCAGTTTACTCTTGTTGTCTGGTGCTGGATAGGGATGCCTTCTTGCGGTGGCACCAGTGTAACAGGTCAGCTCAATTGCCCGGATAATTAAACGTCCCACACATCACTTTCTTTCCCCAGACATGAGGATGGTTGACTGCAGGAAGAGGGCAGTTTCAGCCTGCAGTCCACAGGGTTCACATATGAGCCTGGGGTTGCAACTACTGTTGCTACTGCTACTGCTACTACTACTTCGACCACCACCACCATTACTACAATTCCTACCACCACCATTACAATTATTCCACCACAACCGCCACGACCACCACACCCATCACCACCACCACCACCACTACTAGCACTACTACCACCGTATTACTACTGCTACTACTACTACTGCTGCTGCTGGTACAACTGCTAGTGTAAGTACAACTACTGTATAACAAGTACTGGCTGGGTGATATACTGTACATAGATTTTTTTTTTTTTTTTTTATGTGACCGACTCTGTGCATAGGCTTCACAGCCTGCTTTCAAGGCCCAGTAGTCCTCCTACGTACGCACGCCTCTACATGTCACCACTTCGGCGCTAACACCCACCGTCCATACTGAATACATGCTAGGGCCGTCTCATACAGAACTGGTGTATTGGTATTAGCAGGGGTATTTTTACGATGAGAGATGATTGCGTTGGATCTGCTGCATGAACCTCAGAGAAATCAGTTATATGTTCTAGTGGCAGATGTGAAGGTAGTCTTGTTTGTTTATAGCCCCCTTGGGGTTAGGGGGATCTCCTTGGTACAGGGGATGTAAAATACTACTCTCGTATTCCCTGCGTGTCGCAAGAGGCGACTGAAAGGAAGGGGGTGGTGGGGTATGGGAGTGTCACTGTTATTGGTCCATATCATATATAGATAGATAGATAAATAGACAGATAGACAGCCCTATGCGAGCCTGGGAAAGGGAAATGATCTTGCAAGTTAACTGAGGAAAAGCTGATGACAGATTAGGAAGTAGCAATGTCAGGAGATGATGCAGGTAGTTTGTCAGCGAAATAGCAGGGGAACAAAGCCTAGTGACATACACACATACTCACACACAGGTTTCTGGAACTTTCCAACCACAGTGTAATACACGTGACACGACCCCTGTTTCACCAGAATTTAGGAAAGAGAGCTCAGAAGGAGAGAGGCCATAGAATCGGCAGGTAGTAGGGAGAAAGGCTTAGCAACTTGGAAGAGAGAGAGAGAGAGAGAGAGAGAGAGAGACAGAGAGACAGACAGACAGACAGGGAGGTAGCTAGCAGGACTCTGCTTATACTTCACTCATGTGTGTGAGACTTTTGTTAATATTCCAAGAGAAATAAAAATAGTCCCATACTATTCTTTACCTCTCCTGTCATTGCATGACAAAAAGGGAACCAAGATTATCTACTTACAAACCTACTCGAGTATAACAACCCCTTGTCCACAAGTTCAATATATATATATATATATATATATATATATATATATATATATATATATATATATATATATATATATATATATATATATATATATATATATATATAACTTCTCTACAAGTAACTACAAAGTCCTTTTTGTGACATTTGGTAGCAGCGAAAGTACGCACCTCGTCTTCGAATCAACAGTGAATTTCTACAAAAGCAGGCGACACTTTACAAGATTAGCTTCAGTTCTACAGTGAATTCCTACAAAATCCAGCCTACAATGCAAATAGCCTAGAAGTCTACAAAACAACTCTATAATCTTCACGTAACTTCAAGCAGCATCAAGAAGAATAAAAAGCAAAGCAAGTAAAGAAGAGGAAATATTAAAGCAACAAGCTAACATACCCCTACCACTCTCTCCCGACTACCTCCATCGCTGACGCAGAGGTCAAGACACGCAGCAAAACACCAGAGCCACATTTATAACGCGACTTACCTTTCTTCACCCAGTTTAAGTATCGCTACTCAGTATTCACCACAGCTACCAGTGTGGGAAGCCGACATCACCATGTGCTGAGATGACATCACAACGATCTCCTAAACGGATATTATCAGATTCCGGTTTCGGAGGAGTCACGTAAATACACTGCCTTTTCCACAAACAGAGGCCATTATCAATATACAAGAATGCCAATGGGACTGAGGACTGCCCCAAGCACATTCCAGCGTCTTATGAATTACGTATTGTCTGGAATTTTAGGACAAGGAATATTTGTTTATCTTGACGATATTATAATCGCAACGAAGAATATTAAGGATCATCTCAGGAAATTAGACTTACTCTTACAAAAGCTTAGTGATGCTGGTTTAAAAATTAAACTTTCTAAATGCAAATTTTGCTTTAAGGAAATAAATTTCTTAGGCCACAAATTAAGTTCTAATGGTATTCACACCACTGATGACAAAATACAAGCAGTGAGAGATTTTCCTGAACCCACTACGACTGACGAAGTTAGACAATTTTTAGGTCTGGCTGGGTACTATAGGTCATTCGTACCACAGTTCTCACATATAGTCTTTCCTCTATTCCAACTACTCAAAAAAGATGCTGTATTCCAATGGGAAGAAGAACAAAAAAGGGCATTTAACAATCTACAAATTAAACTAACAAATGCTCCTTGTTTAGCATATCCAGATTACACAAAATCATTTCTTATTTGCACAGACGCATCAGTTAAAGGATTAGGGGCTGTACTGATGCAGGAAGATAAAAGAGGAAAAAATCAACCAATTGCTTTTGCCAGCAGACAAACAAGAGGTGCAGAGAAAAATTACTGCACTACAGACTTAGAGGCACTTGCAGTGGTTTTTGCATTACAAAAGTTTCGAGATTTGGTATATGGTTACGAAATCCACTTATTCACCGACCATAAACCACTGGTGGGTATGTTTAAAGAAAAACTCCTTTCTGGGAGGAGAGCAAGATGGAAATGTACAGTTGAAAACTACAATGTACTAATTCATTATATACAAGGTAAAATGAACATAGTAGCTGATACATTTTCTAGGAACCCAAACACAATTCAGGTCGCGGCATTAGATCTCAAAGGAAATATCCCAAACCACGATGATATCGCAAAGGCACAAAGACTTGACCCAATATGGTCTAAAGTTATATACAAGTTAGAAAGTGGAGATGACATACAATTACCCAAACTGCATGTCCCACTCGAACAATTCACAATGGTCAATAATACATTATACAATATTAACTCTAAACAACCAAAACGCCAAAGAAATACTAACCAGTTGGTAGTACCTAATGACATGATACCCTAAGTATTACGAACGATACACGATAGCCCACATGCAGGACATCCTGGAAAGGATATGACATTCAACCAAGCCCAACTGTTATATTACTGGCCTTCATTACGAAAAGATATAAACAATCGTATAGACAGATGCGAATCATGTGCGAAACACAAAGGATACCCAATCACACCTGCACCGATGGGTAATTACCCTGTACCACATCAACCATGGGACGTTGTCGCGGTTGATTTACTCAAGATGCCATTATCATACAATAATAACCTATACTTATTCGTAGCAACGGATCATTTTTCCCGTTATGTCATTTTAGCTCCAATTAAAGATAAGACAGCAGAGACAGTAGCAAAGGCAATAACAGATAATGTAATATGTCGCTTTACTACCCCAAAGGTACTAATAAGTGATAATGGAGGAGAATTTAATTCTGAGATCTTACAAGAAATATGTAAACAATACATGAAAAAGGTTAACGTTTTAGCCTATCACCCAGCATCGAATGGGTTGGTAGAGAAACAAAATAAAAAAGTATTAGATGTGCTACGACACATTCTCAGTGAAAATTATGCAAGCTGGGATGATTGGATTCCCAGAGTAGAAGCCTCAATTAATGGATCTATACATAAATCCATAGGTGACACACCACATTTCATTATATATGGAACAGATAAAAAACTACCATATGAGCTCCTAGAAGGTGACAGTATGCCCATATACAATTACGATGATTACTCTAAACTCCGTTTACGTGAATTCCAGGATATACACAAAGGAGTCAAAAAACAATTAACGATGTCCAAGGAAGAAATAACGGAGGCATTTAACAAGAAGGCAAGAGATTCACCTATCAGCTTAGGAGACATTGTTTATGATATCATTCATACGAGAGACAATAAATTATCCCCAAAATCTGAGGGCCCATACAGAGTAATTAACATAAAAGCAAACAAAGTTTTAATTAAGTCACTGTCAAGTGGCGAAGAGAAACAAGTTCATATTGACCATTTAAAACGAGTTTCAAGGGAATTATCCAATAATTATTCAGCCTCGGATACAACCGAACAGGCGAACGTACCTCAAGAAACCAAGCAAGAAAACAACAATGATTACAAAAAGAAATTAAGGTCATATACCAAAATATCGAACATAGGTGCAACTGTTCCAATAAAATTTACAGTAAATCATTTACGAGAGTTAAATATCGATTTAAACTCCTTCTATAAATGAAATAACAATCAGCCATAACGCACATCATCACTATCATCGACCACAGCATGACCATATTAGGAAATTAATAGATTTTTTTTTTCGGTAGGTTACGATGAAGGAACTTATGCTATGGATTCTCCTCTACATAGCAAAAGGATATGCGCACTTAGACCCCCAACACATAGTACGACAAGGATGCCTCATAGCTCCAACGGCCACGACTACAATCGTTAAGGACGTCATGAGTACTGAAATAAGTCTAGATTACTTGTATGAATTACCTACTTATTAGACAGTCTTGCGAAGCCGATGCGAACTCTGGACTTCATGATAGGAAATTATGTTTCACAAGCACATAACACAAAGGAAGTGAATGAAATGGTAAAGTTAGCGAAATGGAAACTAGAACAGGCAACGTCAACTATGCTCATCATGATCCAAGATCTCCCACCTTATGGAACGGAGGTACTGAGCGACAGGAACAACATCACACGTACTCGCCAAAAGCACGGTTTGTTCGACCTGGGTGGCGCAGTTCTTGGGAACATCTTTGGATTGGCTACAGAGGGTGACCTTAAAGAAATAAGCAACAAATTTAATTAGATAGCTCAGATACTAACATACCAAGATTAATTCATCACAGGACAGAACTCAGCAATGAAGACAATTGTGAAAAATCTGAAAAAGGCAGAAAACATAGCTCTCGAGAGTGTAGATAAAATAAATGAAATGGAAGGAAACATTACACTTTTCCAACACTTTTCCATCATCACAGAACATATTGACACGATTCTACTACAATAAGACAACACTAGAGATCGTTTCAGGGCACTTATGCAAGGAATTTCGAATGCTGGTGATGGCAAGATCACAATTGACTTACTCCCAGTTCATAAGTTACGTCAGATAATTAGTCAAGGGATACATAAACATAAATTGAAGCCGCTGTTCCGCAGTAGGGAATTCATGCAATATTATCCATATTTAGAAGCAACACTAACCCCAACATCAGTAGTAGTTCATGTTCCATTCATAACTGAAGACCTGTTCACAGTATACCAAATACATCCCTTCCTCTATAAAAATAACAACACTTTGGTCATCATCAACATCAACACAGACACCGAACTCATCATGGTCTCTAAGAGACGGGACACTGTCACTTTCGCAAGTGAATCAACGATTGAACGAAAATGCCACACATCCTTACATGCTGTTCATCTTTGTCCTGCGTACATTTTCACGTTTCAGCCTACTGATACAGTCCCATGTGAAATGGCTATCATCAGAAATAACAATATTCATAATCATTGCAACTTCACTTTTGCTCCAGATAAACTTGTACACCATCACCGCATCGGACACTCACAGTTTTTTTTATTTCACTCATAACACATCAGTTTACATAGTCTGTCCAGATATACCACCATCTCATACTTCAGCCTCAGGATTATACATAGCACCAGACTACTGTGCGGTATTTACACCAGCCATGTCTACTTTATCCACCATCGATGACTATGCTATTCTCAATCATACACACAAACATTTCCACCCACTGCCTGATATGGACTAAAACATGAGCACAAATATTAAGTTGACTTCACCAAAGTTTGAAACTATGCAGCTGATCAATGAAACAATGAAGCCCTGGTAAGATTTGAGTTTGAGTATGTTCAACCCATACTATGTGTATAGCCCAGCAACTACTGTCTTTATAATCTTCTGCATTGTATTTGCAGTACTGCTGTTCGCAATGCACAGAATGCATGCAAGAATTGCAAATTTGGAGTCAGTATTTAGTGGGGGTAGAGTTAACATCCAAGTTAACCCCCCTGAATGAAGTGTACATATTTTGTATATAGTATTAATTATATATATATATATATATAAAGAAGAATGACCCATGTATGGCATACCAGTACCATTATCTTTAAATGAAATATTAATAACTCTTACCATAATCTTAATTTTAAACTATTTTTTTTTCTTGCATGTATGCATTTCACTACAATAACCCAAGTACATACTGTATTACAGTTAAATAGTTTACTTTTAATGCATTTATTTAAATATGTATACAACTTGTTTAAAATGTAATATTACTAAATAATTGCTATTTACTATGAATGTTACATGTATACAATATTATAATCAATATTATTTACTAATAGATTAGCATATGACAATGATAATTGCTGTCGGAGGACCTTCAGCGGCGCGGCCGAGCAATGTTATGAGTCCATATTATATATAGATAGATAGATAAATAGACAGATAGACAGCTCTATGCGAGCCTGGGAAAGGGAAATGATCTTGCAAGTTAACTGAGGAAAAGCTGATCAGATTAGGAAGTAGCAATGTCAGGAGATGATGCAGGTAGTTTGTCATCGAAATAGCAGGGGAACAAAGCCTAGTGACATACACACATACTCACACACAGGTTTCTGGAACTTTCCAACCACATTGTAACACAAGTGACACGACCCTTGTTTCACCAGAATTTAGGAAAGAGAGCTCAGAAGGAGAGAGGCCATAGAATCGGCAGGTAGTAGGGAGAAAGGCTTAGCAACTTGGAAGAGAGAGAGAGAGAGAGAGAGAGAGACAGGGAGGTAGCTACAGTCGTTCTATTTTATCAAGGCAGTTTGGGTCGGGCCCTCTGGGACCTCACTCTGTTAGCTCTGTTGCCACATCGTCGCTACACACGTGCGCGCTCTCTCTCTCTCTCGCTCTCTCTCTCTCTCTCTCTCTCTCTCTTTCTCTCATATTATATATTAACTACTACTAATTGTATTTTCTTAATTTTTTTCTCTTGTTTTCGACTTTTTCCACACCACCCCTGAGGTAAAAGTCTATAGGTGCGTTTTTTTTTTTTTTTTTTTAAATAGCTTCCATGGCGGAAGACTGACCGAGTATGACCCACTCACGCAGGGCTGTCCCTCGTGTCACCACCTGACAACGTCTCAAAGGCAACGCTGACAAGTCTTATGAGATTTATACTATACTACAGCTTTTTTATTGAATTACATCTATACAGAGTGTTTAAAATTCATTTATAAGTAGTTACTAGCTTAAAATAGGAGAGTGAGAGAGAGAGAGAGAGAGGTGAACACAAATAATTACACGTGTGTCGGCGGCGATGTGACAACAGAGCTAACAGTATGAGGTCCCAGAGCATCCCACCCAAACTGCCTTCATAAAATAGAACGACTATAGCGGGACTCTACTTATACTTCACTCGTGTGTGAGAGACTTTTGTTAATAATCCAAGACAAATAATAATAGTCCCATACTATTCTTTACCTCTCCTGTCATTGCATGACAAAAAGGGAACCAAGATTTTCTACTTACAAAACTACTCAAGTACAACAACCCCTTGTCCACGAGTTCAATATATATATAACTTCTCTACAAGTAACTACAAAGTCCTTTTTGTGACACCACTGCCCTCCAGATTGTGTCTCCCACATACACTGACCCTGCAAACAGCTGAGCCAATGCCGGCTCTGTCAACGCCATTTCTATCAACGCCGACTCTGTCGAGGCTATCAACGTTGACTCTTCCACTGGTGACTATCATCAATTTTGATAACATCAACTCTGCCAACGCGGATCATCAGTATCAAGTCTATCAGTGTCAACTGCCAATGCTGACTCTATCAACGCCAAGTCTGGCAACGTCTACTCTATCAACGCCAACTCTATCAACGCCAATTCTAGCAACGTCTACCCTATCAACGCCACTTCCAGCAACGCAACCCTATTAATGCCAATTCTATCAACGTCTGCCCTATCAACGCCGACTCTATCAACGCTATTTCTGTCAACATCTACCCTACCAATGCTGACTATCAACGCCGACTCTGTCAATGCCAACTCTGCTAGCCAGTGCCGACTCTCCCATCATTATCTCGTTTAGTGATGGTATACTGCCAACTAAACGAGCTTAAAGGAGCCCCCTGTTATGAATACCGACACAAAGGAATTTCCTCACGTGGAGGATTGATTTTTTTTTTTTTTTTTTTTTTTTAGTATACTTTTATCCAGCAAAATCTTGTCTCATCCCCAACGTCTCCCCCCTTCTTGCAGAGTTTCTCCGAGAATCACCGTATTTTTCCTTCCATAATATCATGTCCTTCCTTACCTACAGTATATTGGTCTTCTTTCCGACATGTAATTCCGTTCCTTACTTCAGTAGCCCCCTCTGTTATATGATGTATTTCTTCCATTCACCCATTGCTTTCACGATGCTGTGTTTGTGCTCCCGGCCCACACTGTGTACACAATTTGAAGCCGGTGATCCGGCTTTGTGCTGGATATTGGCACTTGGATCCTATTGTTCTTCTTCTTCTTGTTTGTTTGTTTATAGACGAATGGCCTCCATTTCCGTTATTTTATCTGAAGCCAGTATTATTGTTTTAGAGCTGTCAATATTGGAGATACCTGTACTAGTATTATTCTAGTAAATGTCTATATTAAAAATGATAGGAGAGTAGAACATCAGAGCTATACTTAGATCATAGCAAACTTGAGTGTATTTGAACCGATTTTAGAATTGACAATATTTGTTTTTTAGGTGATTTTAGAGCTGATTTTTTAGTTGTAAGGCATGGAGAAACTTTAACAATTTAATGGTGGCTAATAATTTAACTTGTTTTGATGTAAACATGATGAACAGCAATACCTTCACATAATTGAAAGTGATGCTTATGCTAAGTGGTTTAACCCGCGCCGCCCGAGGACGTACTTCCACGTCCTCACGTTTTGTCACAGCTAATCCTGAGGACGTACTTCAACGTCCTGCAATTGCAAGGTTCATAATTTCCACAATTTTCAATTTTCGTGAGTCATTTTTGGTACGTATACACGGGACACCTGCCTCAACAAGATGCCAGGCAGAGACAATGCCTTACCCAGCATGACCTCCTCCCCCCCCCTGCATGCCCTTTTCTCAGCAATTCACCTGTTATCAGTGACCTGGCCAGTACAGCCATGTCATGCCACGGTACGAAATTCAGGGCCAGAGTGATTCCCCAATCAATGACAATGTGGAGGACAAACTTTACATAGCATTAGAGGAAGAAACAGTTAGAAATGATGATTAGGTAATGTGGCAAAAAAAGGTCAGGTATTAGTGAGTGAAACAATGCTTATAATGCCTATATTACTGCTTGAAAACCAATATACTTTTGTACTACATATAAATTCGTAACAGTAAATAAATAAATACCGTTTATGAGTGGTGTGAAATAGTTATCCTCCCATAGAACTCGTTTTCTTTGGTGCCAGCCTGATAGAAAACCCAGTAAAGTAAGGAGGCTCTCCTACCTGTAATGAGTATTTTAAACCTCAGGTGAGCAATTTCTCTATGAATTTTCGATGTTTCTCACCAAAAGCGAAAGTTTTAGCAAAAAAAAAAAAAAGGTCGAAAATTGCCCGGGATTGGGGGGTACCAGTGGTCGAAAAGTGGCCGGGACAGGGCGGGTTAACCATATAATTGGCAGCAATAAGTGCTCAAAAACAGCAAATATTGAGGAGCTATACAACATGATTGGTTCAGATCATTTACTTGTTGTAGCACGAATTACTATTATTAATCCTAATTCTTCCACATATTTTAACTACAGAGCACATAGACCAGAATTTTCAGTAGCGTGGTACAATCTGAAGATTGATGAAATAAAATCAGTATTGACTGGAACAGACAGAGCTAATGAAAATATATGTACAGTAATTTGTGTGCGTTTAAACGTAATATACTTGGATACCATAACAGAAACCATCTCTGTGATATAGATGTGACTTATAAAACGATTACAGAGGTTGTGTATCACAGTATCAGTCTTCAATTAGATATGGCAGACAACAGGAAAAGGCAAATAAGTATAAATATATTCCTGGATGGGACTGTCATGTTAAAAATTAGTTTACTTCTTACAGAAAGAAATATATATATATATATATATATATATATATATATATATATATATATATATATATATATATATATTGGGAGGCAAGAAAATGGTAAACAGAGAATCTGAAGAGTTTCAGAAATGCAGGCGAGTAGAAGAGTTTTGAAATGTGCTTTGGCAACTTGTAAGAGAAGTGAGATTAATGATAGGTCTACATCAGTTCAAGAAAATATTCTTTACAAAAATAGGAGTAGTTTCTGAAAGGAGGTGAAGTAGCAAAGCAACAAAATCGAATCTGTCAGAGCTATTGTTGGGAAAGAAAGAGGAGAGGAAGTAACTGAAATTTTTGGGCACTGAAGCTTTTGTAACAGATGAGGAAGAACGAGAATTTATTTATAAATTTTGAAGATGTATGTCCAGTGTAAAGAAAGAGTCACATACTACTGTCTTTGATTAGAGTTTTAAAAAATCAATAAAAATGTTGAACAATGGAATGGGACATGATGTTCTCTTCATTTACTGCTCTAAAAACATGGCAGTGATGATTTTTTAAAGTGAAAATTATATATATATATATATATATATATATATATATATATATATATATATATATATATATATAATATTAACTGTTATAGTCACTGCTACATTCCAATAGAATTATTAAAAGGTAGCATTACAACAATCATTAATGGTTACTCACAATGTAGCAGACCCTTCTAATTGTAGACCTGTTATGGTTTTTTCATGTCTTTATAAAGCTTCTAGAGATGCATATTTTAAGTATTATAGAAGAAAACGTTTTTTTTTTTTTTCAATCTGGTTTTAGCAAAAAGATAGCCACTAATAATGCCTATTTTATTTTTAAGTAAACTGTCAGACCTTAACTTATGTTAATAGTGAAGGAGCATTTGATGCATTTATGGATTTGTCAAAGCCTTATGCTGATGTAAATCATATTAGGTTTTGTGAATATTTCAATGGACAGAGAACTTTCACATGACTTTGTTGCACTTATAATGCACTGTCTTAGAAATCAACATGCTAGAATTCAGTGGAACAGGTTTAAGAATACATATTATAATATAAATAAAAGGGTTAGAGAGGGGATTATTCTTTCTCCTATGCTTTTTAAATTATATATTGATGATGTCTTGAACAAGGTATAAGAGATGAATGGTAGATGTTGTTTTAGCTTTAAAAGGCTGAATGTTATTGCTTATGCTGATGACATGCAATATTGGATGACTTACAGGGTAGTTATTTTTCAGTACTTCAAAAATTTTAAGAACAAATGCAATGACTTGATCTGACAGTTAAAAAAAGTAAGTAAACATTAAAGGCATTTGAGGCATCTAGGAGTATGACACACATTATGGTCTCTATAAGTCAGTATGATGCCGTTGTTCAGTGTTATTAATATTTAGGCCATTTAATTAATTTTAATTTGCCAGATATAATGGACATTGAATTGATATTAAATTCTTTTTATGCAAAATTAAACTCTATTTTAGAACATTTAAAAAGGTCTACAACAAAATGTTACTGTCTTTTTTTGGAGCATATTGTGTGCCGGATTATGGATTATTTGTCTCAGATATTGGAGAAACCCTTAATTCTCAGACGTTCAAACATTTCAGATTGCATATTGAAACTCATTAGAAAATATGTTTGATGTTCCTCGTTTTGAGAGTAGTCATAATGTTGCAGTGCCGTCAGCTCTGCTAATTTCAAAACATCACGTTTTACACATTGAAGCAAGATATTCAGTTTACTTTAAGAAGAAAAATAACATATTCAGTCTAAGTTTTATTACGATAACCTCTGGCCACTATTCAACACAGCTAGGCAACTTATTCAAAAACATTTATAGTGCTGACATATGACAATGATATAGATGTATTAAAATCAGGAGTATGGTGGGTCCAAAGTCATGAAAAGCGAAAAGATTTACGTACATCATAAAACTTCATGGTATGTGATATGGCTGATATATTTGTAAATATATATACATTTTTTCTTGATTTTACTGTCCGAAGGAAAACAGACAATTCTTGAAAAAAATTTATTGTAATTATTAAATATGCATAGGAGAAAGCACACTACATTTATTTTTTGTTTTCTAATCTTAGTATGTACTTTGAAATTGCGTTTGCAATGCATTTTAATTGCCTGGTTGTAAAAGTGACTAACTCTGAATACCTAGTGGATACAGAATATTAATGATCGTTTATATATATGTATTTGTATAAATGAGAAATAGCATTAACTTAACTGAACTGAACTACTACCACTACTACTAATAATAATAAAAATAATAATATCATGGCGCTGCGACAAAGTTGATCATTAGGTTGGACTGAAAGGGTTAATTATTTTATTACAGTTTGTGCTTACCTAATTATTCCTACCGTACCTAATTGTATCTCTACAGGAATGAGTCAAGCTCGTACTGTCCCGTGTCTTAAACCATTTTCATCATACCACTCCTTTAATTTATGAATTGTTTTGGCACACTATTTCATTCGGTAATGCATTCCACTGATCAGTTGCTCTGTTTCGGAAACTAAATTTCCTCACGTCTTTATCGCCTCTTTTTTTTTTTTTTATGCAGTTTTTGCAGTGTCCTCTTGCTGATGCTTCCCCATAGGTTATATATTCATCTATGTCTATTTTTTCCTTCCCTGATATTCATTTATATAGCATAATCATGCCTCCTCTTTTCCTTCTCTCCTGTAGTGTTGGCAGACTCAGTTATTCTAGTCTTTCTTCATAGCTTAGATCTCTTAAGCTTGGTACCCATCTTGTAGCGGCCCTTTGAACTTTTTCAATTTTATCTGTTTTTTGAGATGAGGATTCCAGACTACTGGTGCATACTCTGGCGTTGGTCAGATGAATGATGTTATTATCTTTCTCAGCATGTTTCCATTTATGTATGTGATTGCTATTCTCCTATTTGCAAGCAGTGTATACATGTTCCGTACCTTCTCACTGATGTGGTCAGCCGGAGATAGTCTGTTATTGATAATCACACCTAGGTCCTTCTCTCTTTCTGATATGTGTAGGGTTTTACTTCCTAACTTATAATCCCAATCTGGTCTTTTCCCACGTTTACCAAACTTGATTACATGACACTTGTCCACATTGAATTCCATTTGCCATGTATTACTCCATTCATGAAGTTTATTAATTCTTCTTGTAGCTCTTTACAAGAGTCTAAGTTGGTAATTTTCCTTTGTATTTTTGCATCATCAGCAAGCATATTTAGATAGCTTTCATTTCCAATGTTATCATCTATATCATTTACATATACTAAAAACATAATTGGTGCCAGTACTGAGCCCTGTGGAACTACGCTAGTCACTTCCCTCCATAATGAGTAATTTCCCCGTAATACTGTTCTCATCGTGTGTGTGTGTGTGTGTGTGTGTGTGTATCCTTTATTACTCAATTATTTCATTCACTATAAGAAATTTTTTTTCTTCTAAAGGAGTGGACCAAAGCCATATTCAACTCCTTGAATGCCAAAGACCTCTCTGAATCTGAATACAATGCGACTGGAAACTTATAGTCAGGGATGTTAGGGCAATATAGGGACTGTTTGTTTCAGATTCTTCTAAAAACACCAAATTTGGCCCATATATCGACCATACCATTCTATTTCGATTTTTGACGGGCGCCAAGATGGGCGCCCCCTGGAGCAGTCATATTGGTAAAAATCCAATATGGCTGCCATCAGAGCTAATGTCAATTGTAGTGTCAAATAAAAAAGGGCTAGAATAATAAAAGTTTATGACTTTCCAAGGGTTTTCAGGGACAGAGAATCTGATTCTGATGCTATTTCTTCGATTTAATGTCAAGATCTCGCCCTATGGCCACCATAAGGGCCATTTATTGGTCAAAAGAGCAATACCTGAGGCATCTTAAATGGCTGCCTAGGGGGCCTTTATAAGGCCTCTTAGGGGATCAGAAAGTTAGGATTCTTACAAAAGGCAACAAATTTGGTCCATTTATGTAGCCTATACCATATTTTGTTCCACTGTTTTGTTTTGTTCCACTGTTTGTTGTGTTTATTTCCACTTGTTTTTGTTTTGTTCCATATATGTTTTGTTCCATATTTGTAGCCTATACCAAATTTACTGCACTGTTTAATTTAGTCTTTTTCTCTTATATTCCAGATATGACTGTGACTCAGATCGCTATTTTGCCGTGAGGACGAGACGAGAAACCAAAGTTTATCTCGACAACCATCCTACATACACAAGTGTTGAAATATGTCTTCTACAGACACTATGAATTGGCAGCTCTGTTGTATTTGCCAGTTGGACAAAACTGGGGAAGCCTTACAAACTTCCAAGGAGGAGGGACTTGTATCACTTGAGAGAGATCTTAAAGATTTCAGTGCTATCGATGCCATTAATCTTCCTTCTGGTATCAGTGTCACGATTGGTCAGTTGAATGATGGTTCAGGTATTGCAGCAACTCTTAAATCACATAATGTTCGGTATCACAAAACTTGCAAGAGTTACTGTAGTAGTTCTCGTGTCAAACGGGCAAAGGAGAAGCTAGACAAAGAAGGTGGCTCTCAGTATAGTCCCAAAAAACTCAGATCATCTGGGGAATCTCAGCATCAAGTCAATGTCAAGTGTTGTGTTATCTGTGAGGGGGGAGGACCAGGCCAACCTCCACAAGGTATTAATCAGTGTACTGTAGTAGACACCAATCTGAAGAAGTGGGTGGAGATCAAAACCTTTGATTTACTTGGCAGACTAGTTGCCACAGCATCTGATGCACATGCGTCTGACACTTATTATCAGTTGCGAGACTGCCCACGCCGCCGAGCAATGAGAATCGGTGGATCCTGCATCTCTGCCCTTTGATCCCATCATCTGTGCTTAAACCGTAGCCTTGATAAAAAATTCGGATACCACCATCTTTAAGCACTCCAAGTTATACGATATGAATCAAACACTTAAGAAAGATGAAGGCCATCCATTACAAGAAAAAAAAAGACCCAGATTCAAGTATTACCTTTTCGACCTCCTATCTGAATGGGCTGAATATAGCAAGGGGAATGTGGGCAGGAAGGATATTTACATATCTCACAAAGTAAAGTGGCTGATGAGCTGGCCAAGTCATATAGGTCACGGGTTGGTCAAGAAAAAACGCTTACGTTTGTGCGGGGTGCAGTGATGATGCATAAATTTTGTATAAAGTGCCAGGAGCCTTTTCGACCAATGCTTCTCCCCTAACTGCATCACGGTTCCAGACAATGTGGAGATGAAAGATTTCTTCAGGGTAGATCTTCGAGGTCCATCAGCATTCCATGGACATTGGAAGAACGATGCCAACTCCAGCCTTGATGCGCGGGACATGATTGAATGCAACATCTCGCAACTGCTTATCTACAGTACTAGTGGGGGTATACACCATGTAGTCAAGACATCTGGAGTGTGGCACAGCAAACAGTGAGAAACTCCCTTCTCCCTGTATTGTGGCCTCAAGCTGCACGGACATGCATGGGACAAAAAACAAATTGAGATTGACCATGAACAGGGTACCTCTGTATTGCAAAATCGCATCATGGAAGTCAAGCGACAAATTGCGCTTGTAACGTGTGCTCGTCATGCTGAAGATGGGGTGGTTGTACCAACTAACAGCAGTTTGAAGGTTTTCGCCACCCACGATGTGGATAACATAGACAGCCAATGTCAGGGGACTTCTTAGTGGATGAGGTTCATGGATATACCCTGAGCGTGACCAATCATCTTTCAAGCAACAACCATGGGGTAAGCAGGCTCCCATCAAACTTGACCCTTCTGACTTGTCGATTCCCAAGCTACCAGACACTTATCTGATCCAGCCCCCAGTCAAACGCAGTCAAAACTTGAGGACGGCAATATCAGACCACCCCTTGATGTGAGAGGTGCCAAGGTAAAGGATGAAGCATGGATGGCACATGTCGCCAAGGTGCAGAAGAAAGACACAATGGCAGATGATGATATCATCACCTGGTTGGGGTACAGCTCATTACTTGCAAGCGATGAGTCAGTTAAGCACCCTGCTCTAATCAGCGTCTACCCTTTCTTCCCAGACAAGGCTGCAACTGCATCACAAATGAAGCATGTGATGGAACTAACATTGCAGGGTACTGAGCTCAACCCAGGCCAGACCTGTGTTCTTGGTGCAGATCAGCCACTGTATGTTATCATCAAACTCCTCCAATGGCAATTTCTCAAAACTTTGGGTGAAGACAAGGTGATTGCTATGATGGGCACACTGCACATCGAAGACAAGATGCATGTGATGATAGGAAAGCTTCTGCACAACTCGTGATGGGCCACCGTCCTTTCTCAGGCAGAGGTAATGACATCGGGTTGCACACAGTCTGTGCTCAGTGAGCATCACATCCAACACATGAGGTATGCCCATCAAGTCACCCTAGTGTCACTGTACATTCTCAAGCAGACTGCCTACTTGGAGTATTGCGAGAATATAATGGATCCACCTGCGTCATTAATTTGATATGTGAAATCAACGTTCTGAAACTGTATACCCACAGTTAAAATTCTGGGCAACCATAATCAAGCTATAGTTGCTGATGGCTCGCTTCATGCAATCCCTGTGGGAGGGGGACTTTACACTATATGTGCAATCATGTGACGAACTTTGCAGCTGGTTTCATGCCCTGGACCACATGAACTATGCTCGTTCGCTATTGGTACATGTACGTGACATGGTCGCACTAGCCAAGAAACACCGTGCAGTACATGCTGAATTCATGAAGGGCAAATTTGTTGTGCAAAAACCAACAAGGAAGTTCAGTCATATGGGTAAGGACCAATTACATGAACAGTCACACAAAAGGCCCCAGGCACATGGCAGAGCGGTTGGACTCCATGAAACCACCGAGGCCCTATCACTGTTCATGCTGGCTGGACCTGACTGCGCAAGATAAGCTGAGGAGTTTGAAGCCGCACACGACCTGTCATCATCATCCACCGCTCATCATGAGGAAGGACACAGTTTTCAAGTAAAGTTTTGAAAGGATATACTGTACTCTCATTCATCAATGTGGTAGAACAGCTGGGCAACCCTTTCCTAGCTAGAAGTCAAGAGCTTGTAGTGCTCGATACACAGGATGCCAAGGAACAGGCAGTTGCTACCTCTCCATCTCATATCCGTGAAACTGGCCAAGCCCTTCACGCAGCATGTCAGTGAAAGGCTAGTAAGGGCTTCAACACCAATAAATAATACAGTCCTGCGAAACGGCTTGTTAACCCTTGCCAACCGACCTGACAAGGAAAACAGCAGGAAGGACAGTGGCATACAAAAGCAGAACATAACCTTAGTCATGCAACTTTTCCTCTCACTCCAATTACGTCCCAGTGCTGACATGGCACACTTTTTCGGTTTGAAAATCAAAGAGAGCCACTGAACCTGGCGGATCGTGGGTCGCTGTGGTCTGGGATGAAATCTGACATTCTTCAATGCTTCAGTGTGCCCACTTTGTGTGCAGATGCTGCCAAACATGCCACGATCGTGGTGTTGGATACGGCAGCTGTGATCCGCATGGTGCGTCCCACAACAGCAGAGACATTCAATGAGTATGTGCAACTCCACATTGTACCATATCTGGAGGCACAAATACAGAGTGATACCAAGCACATCGACGTTGTTTGGGATAATTTTTTTTTTATATGTGTCCGACTCTGGGCATAGGCTTCATAGCCTGTTCCCAAGGCCCAGTAGTCCTCCTACATACCATTACCCCAAGGAAAATAACCTGAAAGCTCTCACGCAGCAAAGGCATGGGAATAGTCCAAGGACAAGAGTTGGCGATGGCAGCACTCAAATTCCGAAGCATGAATGGAACAGTGGCGTCCTAAAAAATGAGAATAACAAAAAGGAGCTGTTATCATTCATCAGCAGACAGATCTCGAAGATTGATATGGGCAGAAAGCTCCTTCCAAGTACCCAGTTCGAGACCATGCTGTGAAACAGGAATTGTGACCTTGTAAAACTTAAGCCATGCAACCATTCCGAGATGGACACCAGGATTCTCCTGCATCTGGTGCATGCCACTGAGCAGGGTCATAGAACAGCCTATATCTGCATGGTGGACAGTGATATCATTGCTTTGGCAGTCTGTTTTTATCGAGATGCTTGGCCTAACGGAGTTCTGGGTGGGCTTGGCAATGGAAAACAATACCGTGACATTCCAGTTCATGCCATCTGTTCCACTCTTGGTCTGTTAAAATCCTTGGCACTACCCCTCTTCCACAGCCTAACAGGGTGTGACACGACTTCATAATTTCTTGGATGTGGCATGAAGACAGGTGTGTGAAAAGTATTTAGCAAAAGGTAAGGATGTGTGGACTATTTTAAGAATGCATGGACTTGATGGTAGGTTACCAAATTGAGCAAAAAGTTTTTATGTAAATAGTAGGGCGTATGTAAGAGTGGGAAATACTGTGAGTGATTGGTTTCCCGTGAGAGTGGTGCTGCGGCAGGGATGTGTGATGTCACCTTGGTTGTTTAATATTTTTATGGATGATGTTGTAAGAGTGTTAGGTGGAGGTCTGAATCTGGTGACTGTTGATGGTAGAGTTTGCAGTCTGAAGCAGCTGCTGTTTGCGAATGATTCTGCACTAGTGGCTGATTTAGAGGAGAGATTGAGACAGTTGGTAGAGGAGTTTGAAAGAGTGTGTGAAAGGAGGAAATTGAAAATAAATGAGAATAAGAGTAAAGTGATGAAGTGTACGAGGTTGGTAGACGGTAGGAGGATAAATATAGTTTTGAATGGTGAGTTGCTTGAGGAGGTAGAGTGTTTTAAGTATTTAGGGTCACATGTTGCTGTGGATGGAAGAATAGATGCAGAAGTGAAGTTTAGAATGAATGAAGTAGGAAAGGTGCTGGGAGGAATGAAAGAAGTGTTTAGATGTCGTTCGCTTAGAATGGATGTAAAGAGAATGTTATATGAGGGTGTTGTGGTACCAGCTGCATTATATGGGGCTCAAACATGGAATATGGGTGTAGCAGAGAGGAAAAGTTTGAATTAATGGAGATTAGGTGTCTGAGGAGTATGGTGTCTGAGGAGTATGTGTGGAGTGACGCGTATGGATCTAGTGAGAAATGATGGAAGTGCTAAGGAGAACTGGAGTTGTTTCGGAGATGGCTGATCGAGTTGAGCAGAGGGTGTTGCGATGGTTTGGGCATATGGAGAAGATGGATAATGAGCGATTGATGAAAAAGATAACCAGATCTGATGTGAGAAGTGTAAGGCTGAGAGGGAGACCACGAATAGGATGGATGGACAGTGTGAAGAGAGTGCTGGATGCAAGAGGGATGTTGAGCAAGGAAGCATGGCTGTGTGTGATAAAAATGAATGGAAAGAAATTGTGAATTACAGTAATAAATAATGACACAACCCTGAGGGGATATTCTCCTGCATTTTGTCTGATCAGCTGATCAGGTCAGGTGCAGGTAAGGGGATGGGTCCATTATGATGTGGCAGGGGTAAACCAGCTCTGCCGTCGGGTCCTGCTGCGGATGTCACTGATTGCACTGCGCAGTAGATCCTTGTGCGGTGTGGTGTGGTGAGGATCTGTCCTTTCTCTCCTTTGGGGCTAAGATACTAATGAAGGTGTTTTGAGTGGATGAGTAAACTGGCTGTGTGTCGTCCTGTCTCAACTACCTCCCTTTCCTTGGGGGAAGCAGCCTAGGTATATACTGTAGATAGACAGATAGACATGAAGACCGCCTGGGCAGCATGGGCCAGCATACCGGAGCTCACTGACACACTAGTGACTCTCACACAAGACCCTAACCTCTTCATTCGGGAGACTGTGCATATGCAGTGGATCGAATGCTTTGTTGTTCTCATGTACAGCGGGGTGTGGTGCAGATGGTGTCAACGAGGTCAGACATCGCCTTTTCACCACTGGAAGCCGATTGTTGGCGAACATCCCACTTACACAAGCTGCGTTGTTCCAGCATGTGAAACGAGCGCAACTACAGACATGTTTCTACTGGGTCAATCCACCTCAGTCCAGCAACAAATCCCCGACTTCAGTGAGTGGGGCTGGCACAAAGATGATATGGGTGCGTGGCAACCACTGTGAACCACTCTCGGCTATGCTTCAGAGACATGTACCCTTCTTTTGCGCTGCAGCTGCCTCACGGTATGCATGGGAAGGTGCAAGTGCAACTGTGCCGGTGTCCAATGCACAACCTTTTGCAAATGCGAAGGCAGGTGTAGTAATAACGAGGGCAGTGATGACCAGTAGTAGTTACTGCTGGAATGTCTTGATGGAAGCCATAACGTGTACAGTGTACATATAATTATTAATCACCTCAATCATCAGTTCATTGTTGGTAATGCCTACCTTGTAATCTGGATTTTTAATGTCTTAATACAGAGCTGTGTACTAAATGTTATTCTTCATATATCTGATTTACCATTTAGTCAACTGACGTAAGAATGGAACAAATTTGTGGCAAGAGCGAAACGCAGACCAATTTTGATGCTTTTGGAAGAATATTAATCAAGCAGTCCTGAAATGCAAATAAAGGCTGTAGGCAGACCTTCATATTTTAGCGACGCTCAAGGACCGCCCCCAAAATGCTGGGTTTTATTGATAAATGAACCTTACACTGACTTTAGGGCAAATATTGACATCAGATCGATGAAATAACATCAGAGTCAGATTTTCTGACCCTGAAAATCCCATAATTGTATAAACTTTCATTATTCTAGACCTCTTTGTTTTGAAACTACAATTGACCTTTAGCTCAGTTGGCGATCATACTGGATTTTACCAATATGGCAGCCCCAGGGGGTGCCCTTCATGGCGTCTGTCGGAAATGGAAAGAGTATGGTATGGTCGACATATAAGCCAAATTTAGTGTTTTTAGATGAATCTGAACCAAAAATCCCTTGCATCTCTATTATACATCAGTGAGGAACAAGCTAGTTAATATCGGGCGATCCATTAGTTTAAGGCCTTAGGATATTTCAGTAGTTCGTTGTTTATTAACATATTTCAGGTGCAGTTTCGTACTTATTTTCTTACTTCATCACATTTTATCAACATTTTCAACAAGTTTGGAAGTGGCTTAGTGTTTAAGCATAAATGAAGATTGTGTCCGTACTAGCGAATTATCGGTGCAAGTAATGCTTAGGGATGGATGCATTCCCCCTTACAAATATGTTTTCTTTTAAAAAGTTAAGTGTGCCAGGCTTATGTTTTAATAATTTTCCCTTAAAAAACTCTACAACCAAGAAAAAAATGAGTAAAATTACAACCAGATAAAATTAGTTGAATTACACCCAGATAAAAATGTTAAATTACAACTAGGAATAGAATAAGAGAAATCAAAACTACACAGGCAGTTACCGAGTACTTCATAACTGTATCAACGCAGCTGACCAACTGATACCCACTTAACGCCACGCTGGTGAAAGAACAGCATTTTGTTTCCATCATGTCTCATTATTTTTACATGCCGGAAAAGTTGTTCAGTGTGGTATTTGTTTAACATGGACTGATGTTTTTAAGCAAGGTGTTTCATTTTAATCTATTTATTAGTAAACGATATAAATATATTGGCGTTATTCTGAGGCCTCTTAATATTATACGTATTAAGCATTTTTCTCCAGGCCGATAGACATCAGTTAGATAGTCAGGCCCGATAGACGTAATTTAGATGGTCAGGGCTGATACAAGTCATTTATTTAATCAGGCCCGATAGACGTCAGTTAGATAGACAAGCCAGATAAACGTCAGTTATAGTCAGGCCCGATAGATGTCATTTAGATAGTCAAGGCTGATTCAAGTCAATTAGCGAAAACCGATGGAAGTCGTTTAGATAATCAAAGCCGTTAGGAGTTAGATGGTGAAGACCGATAGAAGTTGGTCAGGTGGTCAGGGCCGATACAGGTTATTCAGATAGTCAAGGCTGATAGAAGTTAGTCAGATGGTCTGGGCTGATAGAAGTTAGTTAAGCCTAGACCACCGGGGCTGGATAATAGTTTGTATCCACTGGGACTGGGTAATATGTTTCCCATTTTATATTACTAATAAAAAATACTAAGTATTTCTTTTTATTGAAAAAAAAAAAAAAAACATGGTGATGAACTTGAATCCTTAGCCTACAAAACTAAGAAAAAAAAAATGTAATGGTCCCGGGGGGGCTCAAAGAAAAAGGTAAAAACAGAAAAAAAAAATTCTATATATGTTAACTAAAAACTCTGTGTAGAGTACAGTTCTCATGTGTGGGGAGGCTCCCCAAATTCAGCTCTTCTTAACATTTGTGGAGTAAAAGGCTTTTCGTCTCATCAGCTCTCCTTCAATTTCTAATTCCCACCCTTTATCTTTCCACCGCACTGTTACATCTTTATTTTTTTTTCTGTCATTACTTCAATGGTCACTGCTCCTCTCAGCTGTCTGCTTTCACCCCCGCAACATTACAACAGGTGTGTACCATCCACCTAGCAGCAAACTCTCATCCCTTTTCTTTTCAACTCTCTAGAGTTAAACATTACTCCCACCACCTCATGTATGCAACAGGTTAGCTCTGGAACTTATTTCCTCCGTTTGCCTTCCCTACTGCCTTTGACCTCCAATCTTTTAAATGCAGTGTGCCCAGGCATCTCGAAATAATCGGATCTTGAACTTGGCTCTCCATCATCTTGTTTTTATTTGTTATTGTAGGAAACACTTTGGAAGCTTCAAGCCTTTGGTTACTTCTTGCACATATATTAAAAGAAAAAAGTTGCGCCATTTGATCATGCTCTCCCTGCGCCAGGTTAAATCATTTTAATCCAGTCAGTCTCTTACCTTTGAACTGTAATTAGTCTAGTCACTTAGTCTCATTCTTACTGTTTTTATTCATTGTACATATCTGTTCATAGCTATGATGGAGTTACATCCTTATATATATATATATATATATATATATATATATATATATATATATATATATATATATATATATATATATATATATATATATATATATACACAAGTGCCTCTGCATGTATGAGGCAAGAAGAGAATAATAAAGGCGGAAAAATAAAATAATATGTAGTGTACGATGCGTTATAGTTTTTAATGCCACCATCGCTTCTCATTTACATATGAGGAGGTGAGTAGCACAAGGCCTTAATTGCCACCGCAGCAAAAATTGAGTAAAGTATACCATTGCCTTCTCCCATCCTTCCTTTATGCCAGGAACGTATATTTGAGGCCTTGTGATACTGACAATATTGTCGAAAACTCCATTGAATGAAATTAACTTTTACTCCCTGTGACTGTGAGCTGCCTCTCCTGCCGCCAGGGTAGAGGTGTACAAGGCTGCATATCTCAGTGGATGACGTTACGCTATCCTATTGACCATCCTCTTGGCTAGTTAGTCCAACACCCACCTAACCTCCCCAGTCACCAGGTGCATTGGCTGAGAGAATTTTTTTTTTTAATGTGAGTTTATTATTATAGTTACAGTCACAATAAGAAATACTGGAGAATGATAATCTGTAAAATTTGCTTGTTTTTAATCTTTATTGCTCTCCTTTACATCTAAAAAAATAAATGAATAAAAAGTCTTCTCCATTATTGTTTGTTAAGCTTTGTTTATTTTGTGATTTTATCGTTTTTAATATTCATAATGATTTATTTCCTAGTGTTATGTTCTTTCATTGTTGATTTAACACTTTTTTGTTTGTTTGCTTGCTTGTTTGTGTGATCGCAATACTTGGTAAGAAAAAAAAAATGTAAGCACATTGTACAAAACAAGACATCTTGTTGTCCCAAATTTGTGTTTATTGGTAATAAACGTAAAAAAGTAGCACTAACACAAACTCGTTCTATGTTATTGTAATCATACTAGTGGCAAATATTTACCTGTTTATAGGGTACTTCCATCCAATTTCGTTTCGTTTTTAAAGGCTACAACATGCTTGCAAGTGTCGGCCTTGGTCACCTAATGGCGGCTCTCCACGCTGCACGATCCATTGCAGCCTCCCTGTTCAGTCCCTTAACCCTAAGGTCACACTTAATGACCTCGTCCCATGTCTTTCTCGGTCTACCCCTCATAACCCCACCCCTAATATTAACACTTCTCACCTTCCTCACCCAATTTTCATCCCCCATCCTCTCCACATGTCCAAACCACCTCAATCTACCTCTCCTCATCACAACACCAATACACTCCAGTCCCATCCTACCTCTCAACTCTTCCATTGTAAACCCAGCCCCTCCAGGCCTTGGACGCAGGGACGCACTGCACATCCACCTAATCATTGTCATTTCTGTACGTCTGAGCCGGCGAATATCTTCCTCCTTCACTGCCCAGGTCTCACTGCCATACAGCATTACATTCCTAACACATGCTGCATACAAAGACCCCTTAGCACGTAGGGAGAGCCCTCTTAATGTCAGGAGAGGCAAGAGCTCCCTGAACTTCTTCCAACCACTTCTCACCCTAGCCACAGAGCTAGCTCCAGCCCCACCTCCAGCACACAACATGTCTCCCAAATAACAAAACTCTTCCACACTCTCAAGAGATTCACCAGCAAGTTCAATCCTTTCACGTCTGACAATCTCCACCTGATCACCCCGGCATGCCATACACATAAAATCAGCATTATCTCGCAGTCTACCTCTGATACCACTACATCTCTTATGCACCCATTTATCACACACACCGGACAAGATGGAATTACTTCCCACGCCCTTGTGGCAAACTGCACATGGCCACTCTCCCTCGTCTTTGACAGTACCGCCACCAACCCTAGATATCATCACTTTTGTTTTATCTGCATTTACCCTTAAACCCTTTTGCCCTATACCATCTCTCCACTTCCTAAACCTTTCCTCCGCCTCCCTTTCATTCTCTGCAATCAACACCAAATCATCAGCATACAACAACTCCCACGGGAGACCGTTTCTAAAGTCACGTGAAAGGGCTTCAAGTACCATGATAAACAACATGGGACTCAAGACTGACCCCTGATGCACACCAACATTCACGGAAAACTCATCACTCAAATCTCCATTCACTCTCACCTGGGTGTGAGCACCCACATACATGGCCATAACCACCCTAACCAGCCACTCCTCCAAGCCAAGCTTTCTCATTGCCCACTTCACCACCTCTCTAGGGACTCTGTCAAAGGCCTTTTCCAGATCAACAAAAACAAAATAAAGATCCCTTCTCCTACCAATATATTTTTCCTGAAGCTGTCGAACAATGAATATGGCATCAGTGGTCCCCCTACCTGGCATAAACCCAAACTGCATCTCATCAATATTCACTCTTTCTCTAATCATACCTTCTAAAACTCTCTCCATTACCTTCATTATGTGATCTAAAAGCTTTATACCTCTATAATTTCCTCTTTCCAGGGCATCACCCTTCCATTTATACACATTTACAATTACACTCTTCAGCCAATCATCTGGGACAACACACTCATAAATAATCCTATTTATCAGGTCAGTGACTAAACTCACCCCTATATCGCCTGAGGCCTTCAACATTTCTGCAGTCAACCCAGACACACCTGCTGCCTTCCCCACCTTCATCCTGCCTATTGCCTCACCCACAGTAGCAGTATCAATCAAAGGCCAAGGGCCAGACACTGGATCTGCTGGCTCCAAACCTTCCCTGTCCCAGTCAAACTCCTCATTCAACAACCGGTTATAATGCTCCCTCCATGCATCTTTAATATCCTCACTGTTCACCACTACCCTTCCTTCATCATTCTTCACACACTGCTCACCTATGATATCCAGATTATCCCTCTTCACCTGACCTGCCACCCTAAATATATTTTTCCTTTCCCCATGTTTTAGGTTATCAAGTAATTGTCTCTGTGACTCAGACTTTGCCCTGTATACTTCTCTTCTAGCCCTACGCTTGGCAGCCAAATATTCCTCTTTGCTACCACCCTTCTTCCATTCCTGGAAAAGCCTTCTTTTCTCCTTAATTGCAGCTTCTACACCCTCATCCCACCACCAAGTTACTTTATGTCTTGGTGGTCCTCTTGTCCAGCCGCGTGTTACATCAGTAAATCTCAAGAAATTGTTCTTGAGGGCTCTGTACTGTTCATTAACGCCTCTGTCTACAGCTCCCTGTTCAGCCACCACTTTCCTCAACTCCTCAACTCAAAATTACAAGAAACACCAAATTATGATGTGCTGAGGATTACAATGTGAGGTTTTTTGTATTTACATTGTATGGCGCACGAGCACGCGAGTAGAAAATTTTATGATACACAAAAACTGAGTATATAAACTTTACAATGATACAACGCCACTTTGCTATTCCTAGTAGTTTTTGTGTGACAGTCCTCCAACATTTAGCCGGGTACACACACGCGAACAGAACATCGTATCGTAACAAGGCCATGTTGCGCGACGAAGATACGTTTAACAAGGTGTGGAAATGATGAGCCCGTAACCGAACCTCGTCGCGTCACGAACTTTCATGCGTCCCACCTCTATCAGTCGGAGTCAGTCCGTGTTTGGAGGTTGTACTGACAATGGCAAGTTTACCTGTCGCAGCTGCTGCGTATATTTATATACATTATCATACAGTGAAGAGGAGAAAGGAAAGAAAATGGTGGCAGTCACAGTGGTACATTACTCTAAAAACCTGTGTTATATATTTTTATGTTTAGAGACCAGCCTCATACTGATTACTGAGCAGACTCGGTGTAGCGGCTGTACCCAGTTGATAGGTGTCGGACACACGTCCCGTCCACACATTGTGTAACCTCACCCTGTAACATCCTTTGATGCGACGCGCAAAAACCGACAATTGGTGGATCGGGAGCGAACCCCAACGCGTAACATATATATTCGCTCGGGTGTTACCAGTGACGTTACGAGGTCCTGTCCACACAGGCGTTTTTGTTACACGACGGGGTTACGTTACGATACTCTGTTCGCGTGTGTGTACCCGGCTTTAGAGTTGATTTACTTTTTTTTTTTAATGGCGCTTGTTTGTAGTGAACGAATTAAAAGCTAACTGGTGTTTCATGCACTTTCTACAGGCTGTCTGGTGTTGAGATTCCTGCTGTGGACATATTAGATGAGCGAAAGTACGCTGAAAACAGTCTTCTGATGTAAGGAGGAGACGATGGCCGAGTTGCTAGAGAAGTGGTCTGCTGGTTCGAATCCCAGCTGGGGTAGGGAACAGTTTAAGAATTTGAATTTCGTTAAAGCGTACATTATTAATCTCACCATAAGACCTGCTGACATGTAAAAACACCCCCTCTGATAGCAATATACCGCATCTGTATAAAACAGCCCTAGCATGTAGTAAATAAGGACGGAGGTTGTAAGCACCAGAATGGTTACATGTGAAAGTGTACGGTACGTAGGACAACAAAGCATCAGGGAACGGGTTTTTATGCCTATGTCCAAAGTTGAACATGTATTTAAAAAAGGCCAGTCATTTCATCAGCTGCCATTCGGTAGTCTTGTTAACACATAATACTAATCTTACTAACGCCACTTGATGATACTACTGTTGAGGGAATTAAAAGCTACATTTACTGGGCATCTTATCCAGGTACCGGTATCCATCTTCTATGCCCATCTTGCCACCGCCACTCAGTCGTATTTAAGGCGAAGTATTTATATGCTGTGAAATCTCTAAGAGGTTTAATTCTACCATTGTCTGTAGCCAGCTGGTGATGGTACCACGGGCACTGTAAGACTGGAGGAAGTATTAAGTCCTTGAAAGCAGAATTGTTCGCTGGTCTGCCATCGCTTCACCCACCGCCTCACTGTGGTTGCACTGGTGCCCGTGAGATCCGCTATGACCTGGTACGACAGACCCTTGTACCACAGCAGTACGAACATCACTCGCTCAGACAGCTTGGTTTTCCTGTATGACCGCCATGAGTCCATATCAATGACCTGTTTAGAAGTGAATTTGTTCAGTTAAATATTTAGGACTCCAAAGAAGTGAAGAATTGTGGACAAGTAAGTAGAGTTTCGATCTGCAAAAAGTTTAGGATCCGATCTAATGATGAATCGTTGGCAGCATCAAGAATCCGATAGTAATAATTAAATATATTATGATCAGTTAAACGTTTAGCATCGGAAACTATTAAACAAATAGTAGTAATGAAGAACACCACATTTAATCAATTAAAATATACATTGGTAACAAATCACTCATAACAATCGCTAACACATACATTCCCCCCCCCCAATCGTCCCCCACAGTACCACACAATTAGTCTCCACAGATACACCACATCACTAACATACCCGACATCATCCTGGGTGGTGTTTTCAACTCCAAGTCGTCGGCCTGGCATGTCAACAACCCTGACACAGACAGAGGGCTGGTACTACAATCCCAGACAGATCATCTTTTCATACTGAACAATCTAGACCAACATACCCATATCCCACACCAAGCCCTCTTCCTCCCATCATCCCCAGACATCACCTTCTGCTCCCCAAACCTCGCCCCTACTGCATCCTGGAGAGTGGTCAAAACCCTAGGTTCAGATTACCTCCCAATCATCATCACTACCAAAACCGAATCACTCCAGCTGGCCACAAACACACATACACTAATAATAAGAGAGCCAACTGGCAAGCCTTTGTAACTGAAACAGAACAACATTTCAAAACACTAAACAGTACACCCATCACAAACATCAACACCGCTGTGTACACTTTCAATAGTTATACAAAACGCAGACAAAAGACACATCCCTAGAGGGAACAGAAAGAGACACGACTCCAACTTCACACCAGAAATTCAAGGCCTCATCAGACAACGTGACACACTGCGACTCACCCCAACCTCCCATACACAAGACACCGTACAACAAATACAAGAACTTAACACTCAAATAAACAATAAAATATCAGAACATCAAACACTAAACTGGGAAAATTACCTCCAAACACTTGACCACAAAACAAACATCAGCAAACTATACAAAACACCAAACAGCATCACACTTTCCAACAGCAACACCACACAATCACACGCTGCCATCACAACAACAGACACCATACCCTCAAACAAACAACAAGCAAACACTCTCATCAATCACTTTTCACAAGTCAGCCATCTAAACTCCCATCCCGAAGACCGACGTATCATCCGACGTAAGGACAGTTCCCCCCAGACCCAGACTACGCACCTTTCACTTACAACCAGACGAAACACATCATTAACAACCTTAAGCACTCATCTACCTGTGGACCAGGCAACATAAGCAACATTCACCTTAAACACCTTGGACCACAAGGCATACAAGCACTCACCAACATATCAAATTACAGCTGCTCACACAACATAATACCCAACATTTGGAAGCATGGTATTATCACTATCTCTAAACCCTACAAAGACCCCATGTTACCCTCATCACATCGTCCCATCACACTCCTCTGCACCCCCTCTATTTTCACTGAACGACTGGTAGTACAACTAGTCACACCTCACATTCCCCTAGCCCAATCACAACATGGCTTTAGGCTACTGCGCTCCACAAACACCCTTCTGCCAGACCTTACACAGAGAGTTTTTGATGGCATGAATTCAGCTAGGCCACCACACAGAACACTCCTAATCACACTAGACATCAGCAAAGCTTTTGATGCCATCCCCCGCCACAACCTCACAAACAAAATACTCAACACAAACATGGACATTAACACATCGGCTGGCAAACTACATAGCAGGCAGATGTGCACACGTAACATTTGCCGGTCAGTCTTCTAACATCAGAAACTTCACAAACGGCATCCCCCAAGGATCTGTTTTGTCCTCTACATTCTTTAACCTGCACATGCACGACATACCCACACCCCACACACCACAGATACACATAGCTTCCTATGCAGATGATATAACACATGTATGCACCCAAACGCAAACACAGCTGCACACATCATCCAACCTTACCTCAACACACTACACGAATGGTTCAGCACAAACAGGCTCAAAATAGCCCCAGCTAAGTCTACAGTGACCCTTCTCACAAACTGGACAGCAGAACACAGTCACATCCCGCACCTCACATTAAACAACACTCCCCTACCACCCCCACCCCCAAAATCCTAGGTGTAACATCCAATACATCAATGTCATTTAAACAACACATCACAAACATTAAAAATAAAATGACACCAATACTCAATGCCTTGAGGTCACATGCCCGTACAACATTCGGACACAACAAAGAAACCACCACCACAGTATACAAGCAATACATACGTTCAGTGATGAACTATGCAAGCCCTGCCTGGGCTCCTAACCTCATCAAAACACACTACAACACTCTACGGACCATACAGAACAAGGCCCTAAAAATAATCACAGACTGCACAGCTACTACACCCACAGACCACCTACATCAAGAAACCAAAGTCCTCAAAGTCAAGAATCACCTAGACATGAGAGGCACCCAGTTTCTTGCTGCAGCCTCCACAAACCCACAATATCCACTATATTACGTGGCAGCACATCCACCCACTCCATAGAACATCAAAACAACACCCAGCACACGATACCATACACAAATACTGTCATCTCTCCCCCCTCGCCCACCTCAGACCAGCTTCTAGAAGCATATCCACACTCAGATCACTCGCCGCTCCGTTCAGTCACTTGTCCAGGATGCAACACAGCACCCCATACTATTAAGCACATTATGGAACACTGGATTGCACACAATCACCTACGCCAACAACACAACATACACTCTTTGAGAGCTCTGTGGGAAAGCCCGGTCTCGGCCATGGCCTTCCTAAGGGACTCGGGGCTGTTCGGCCAGACTGCCTAGGGAACAACAACTACTACTACTACACCACATTTATATTCAGATACATTTTTGGACAATAAAACATTAAGGATTCCGGACTATTAAAGGATTTTGGCCATCATGAAAAATACAAAAATTAAAATTAGGTAGAGTTTCAGTCAGTAAAACGTTCAGGATTCGATCTAACGATGATCCGTTGACAGCATCAGGAATCCGGTAGTTAAAATTAAATATTTCTGTATGCAAAAGCTTATATTTTCGAACTAAACAGGAATCAAAGGCAGCATCAAGAATACAACAGTTAAAATTTAATACAGTTTTGGTCTCTAAAACGTTTAGGGGCCGAACTAAAGAATCGTAGACAATAACAAAAACACAATACAAATTCAGTACAGCGTTGGTCTGTAAAACGTTTATGATTCCTGTTCAGTCATAGTCTCAAGAATACAAGAGTTCAATTCAGTTCAGCTTCGGCATGTAAAACGTCTAGAGAGTCTAACTAATGAAGACTAAAAAAATAGTCAAAATTAAGTACCGGTATATCTTTGGTCTGTGTTACCTTTAAACTTTTGGGATTGGCAGGTAAAAAATGGATGAATGGATGCTACTTATCCATCCCATCGAGTTTTACTGAATAGTTCAGTGATAAGTACACTGACGTAGCTACATCATTTTATGTTCTGACCGTCACAGCACGAAGTTTTTACCAGGAAAAGAGGCTCGTTATTATTTGAGGAAGAGACATTTACTACTAGCCTATTACGGTACTACTATTACTATCATTACTACCACTACTAGTACCATATATATATATATATATATATATATATATATATATATATATATATATATATATATATATATATATATATATATATATATATATGTATATATATATATATATATATATATATATATATATATATATATATATATATATATATATATATAAATTATTTTTATTATTGCTGTTGTTGTTATTGAGTAGTAGTTACCGAAACCGCGTCATTGCCAGAGCATCCTACAAATTTTATCAGAGCGTCTGTTCGCTGGCCAGAGAATTAAAAGACATGAATGTGATGAAGTTTGTGACTCCTAAAACATCAAGGATAATTCTAACTGTTTATTCTAATTGTTTATTACTGCTTAGTTTAGCAAAATCTCGCTGTTATGATACAGTTTTCAAACAGCGTAGCCAGTGTAGTAATAGAAGTAACAGTACAGTACTAGAGGTGCACAGCCTAGTAGTAGCAGTTAGTAGGGTTGCCATTTCTGAACAGTCAAAATACCGGACGCCTCCGCTGAAAGCCATGCTCCCCCCTCCCAACACAATCTTTGGACTTTTGGCACTATGAAACTCTTATATATATATATATATATATATATATATATATATATATATATAGAGAGAGAGAGAGAGAGAGAGAGAGAGGCTATACTGTATATACATCAGTGTTACTGTACTTCATCCATCCATCCATCCATCCATCCATGATCCATCATCCTGACATTTAAGATGAGAGTGACCAGGCACCCTCATCCCTGAGTGGCATTATGTGAGCAATAAACCCTAACTATCCTTTCGAAATAAACATGCACGGGCTCAGTCCGACAGGAGCGCCTTCTTTAATTGTTTTACAATCTGTTGGAAAACAGGCAAAGCACAGAATTGGCAAGATTATGACTGTAAAATGCAACAACGCCTTAGATGCAGGATAAGATCATAAGAATAACAAATGCTATGGTGTAAAAATTAAAACTAAGCCAAGAATTGTGTTTGGTTACCATTTATTTTATGGGGACTGTATAACAGCACTAAGTATGAAAAAAAAAAAAAAATCCTGGCTGAATAAGGGGTGCAGTGGTAACGTTCCGCTTGCCAACTGGTGGACGGGAGTTCGCGCCTCGCTTAGGTTGCGAAAAGTTTCACTGACGAAGTGGGTAGTTACTGTCCCCCTTGAGCAAGGGGATGGGTGTGTGCGTGTGTGAAGGTCAAAGCCTTGCCCTTAGATCGGACTATATGAGCTCTCAGCTCCCTTCCGGGAGGGTAAAAGCTGACGATCACGACCATCAAGTGATCCTGACCGAACCGGTGAATTACACACACACACACACACACACACACACACACACACACACAGATTTAATGGAGGAGTTAACAGGTCTGGTTATTTCCACGTCAATAAAGCAGTTCATCTTTAGTGTGTCTCAGTCTGATGTTCAACACTT
>NC_136993.1:64411880-64604380 GCF_032717465.1 Coenobita brevimanus | reverse complement strand
TCCATTCCCGAAGCGAGGTGAGGGGGCCTTTCTTCGGTACGGAGGCGTCCTGGTGCAACAAAATTGGCATGGAATTATTCGCGGATGTCGAAAAACTTGGTCCCATCTCAAGTGATGATTTTTTATTAGTGTTAAGAGCGATCAAAGTTTGGTTCAGAAAACAATTCATTCGGTACCGGGACTTTTAGGAATCGAATCTACTCGAGTCATGTGAGAAGCACGAGAAAGCGAGCGCGCAGTGCCTGAGCCCTCCGCAGGAGCAAGTGCGAGAGGCCCCGAAGGGCCCATGAGCACTTGTTATATTCTATAATTACCCATCTGTGGTATTATACATGTATTAACATCTCTGTATAGAAGTTTCAAGTACTTAATCTGTAAGGAAAACATGTATTAATATATCTATATACAAGTTTCAAGTACTAAATCTGTAAGGAAAACTGTGAATCATTATCTCAAACAATGTCACTTTATCTTGTCATAAAAGGAAATAAATAAATAAAACACAGCGTTCAGCCTACGGGGCACTGCTGATAGTGATAAAAGATTTGAATCAGTTAAACTGCAAGACGATGATGACGATGATGAAGGTGTTGTTAACACTGCAAATATTACAGTTTTATTTACAGCTGAACATGAGGAGACAAAAGAAAGGATACAGCTGAACCAATGTTTTGAATGTAATGAGATAAATACATATTATTATAATATCTGATTAACTTGTGCAAATGTATCATTCACTCCGAATGGATGTTTTCTCAGCATTTTTTTTTTTTTATGTGCACAAGAAGTTAATTATATCCATTCGAAAACATCTGTTCTCAGACAAAGTCGTGATTCGATGGAAATTGACATTACCCTCCTTGGACGGAAAAAAATCGTACTCTGGGGTGGAATTCTCAATCATAGTTACAACTGATTAATTATCTGTCGTAGCTTAGATTTTATTACAGGAACAAATAGACAAGGGAAAATTTTATACACTTTTCTCTGCGCAGAAATCACTTATTGACCTGCAGTAATCTTGGTCTTGTAATTATAATCTATTTATGAAGCGAGAACACGAGGCAGAGGAAGACTCGACAGCCTTCTCGTCCTTCCCGCAAATCAAAACCTGAGTTACGGCAGGGAATTGATCGTAAGTGTGTTTGTGTATCCAAGTCTTGATTTATGTCACTGATCAGTCATTTAGCTTTATTTTAAGAACTATTCCATGTGTATATTATTTTATCCTTCTAAACAGAAATTGAGATAACCTGAGAATCTGGTGCTCATTCTGGATAATAGATTACATTTATATTCCATCCATCCATCCATCATCCAATCCAACGTTATCCCATAAGAAGCGTAGGAGCCCGGGGCTAGGCAGCTGATCCTGACATTTAAGATGAGAGTGACCAGCCTCTCTTATCCCTGAGTGGCATTACATGAGCAATAAACCCCAACCATTCCTTGGATATAAACCTTCACCGGCTCAATCCGACTGGAGCGTCTTAATGACCTACTAAACCACCAGGTGCCAAAATTTGATTATATGAATACCACCCAGCATAGTAAACGGTTTCCTGGTGTACAGTGCAGAGTCACCCACAGAAAGAAGGAAGAGGAAAGAATGAAGGAAAGACAGAAGAGGGAGTGTAAAGTCACCCGCAGGCAGAAGGACGAGGAAAGATTGAAGGAAAGAAAGACAGAAGAGGATGGAAGGAATGAAGGATGGAGAAGAGGAAAGGGCAGACACCCGAGAGCAGCACTACATCGAGTGAGTGGATGGTGAGCACCACCACCTACCATTACTATATATATATATATATATATATATATATATATATATATATATATATATATATATATATATATATATGTAGCCCCGGGGCGCTCCTCGTGGGGCAACGTAGGATGGAAAGATGATATATATTTATATATATACTGTATATATATACTGTATATATATATATATATATATATATATATATATATATATATATATATATATATATATATATATATATATATATATATATATATATATATATATATATATATATATATATATCGTTCCGTTCCGTTACGTTGTTCAAGGCTCCAACATGCTTGCATGCATCGGTCTTGGTCATCTGAAGGTGGCTTTCCATAAAGCTCGATCTCTGGTAGCCTCCCTATTCAGTCCCTTATCCGTATGGTCACATTCAGTGACCTCGTCCCAGGTTTTTTCGATCTACCTCTCCCTACCTTATCCCTAACATTAACACCTCTCACTTTATACACCCTTTTATCATCCCCCATCCTCTCCACATGTCCAGACCATCTCAATCTCCTCTCTTCATCACAACACCAATACACTCCAGTCCCATCCTACCCCTTCATGTAAACTTAGCTACCGCAGACCTCACACTAAGGGACGCACTGCACATCCACCTAATCATTGTCATTTCTGTACGTTTGAGGCTGCGAATATCCTCTTCCTTTATTGCTCAGGTCTCACTACCATACGGCACTACACTCCTGGTACATGCTGCATACAGTGATCCCATAGCACTTTAGGGAGAGCCCTTTCAGTGTCATGAAGGGCAACAGCTCCCTGAATTTCTTCTAACCACTCCTTACGCTAGCCAAAGAGCTAGCTCCATCCCCACTTCCAGCACATAACATGTCTCCCAAATAACAAAACTCTTCCACACAATCAAAAGACTCGCGGTTTGCGGGCTCCGGCCTTTGTTTCCTTTTTTCTTACATAAAAAAAAAACTCAATACTTCACGCCTGACAATCTCCACCTGCTCTCCCCGACACACTGTACACATGAAATCAGCAATATCTCAGTCTTCTTTTAATATAACTGCATCTCTTATGCACCCACTTATCACAGACACTGCACAAGATGGAATTACTTCCCACGCCCTTGTGGCAAATAGCACATGGCCACTCTCCCTCATCTTTGAGAGTATCGCCACCAACCCTAGATATCATCGTTTTTATCTTCATTAACTCTGAAGCCCTTGCGCCTCATACCATCTCTCCACTTCCTAAATCTTTCCTCCGCCTCCCTCCCTTTCATTCTCTGCAAACAACACCAAACCATCAGCATAAAACTTCTCCCACGGGAGTACATTTCTGAAGTCACGGGAGAGGGCTTTATGTACCATTATTATACATATATATATATATATATATATATATATATATATATATATATATATTCGTTTTCGTTTTTAAAGGCTACAACATGCTTGCATGTGTTGGCCTTGGTCACCTAATGGCGGCTCTCCACGCTGCACGATCCATTGCAGCCTCCCTGTTCAGTCCCTTAACCCTGAGGTCACACTTAATGACCTCGTCCCATGTCTTTCTCGGTCTACCCCTCATAATCCCACCCCCAATATTAACACTTCCTTACCCAATTATCATCCCCCATCCTCTCCACATGTCCAAACCATCTCAATCTACCTCTCCTCATCACAACACCAATACACTCCAGTCCCATCCTACCTCTCAACTCTTCCATCGTAAACCCAGCCCCTCCAGGCCTTGGACGCAGGGACGCACTGCACATCCACCTAATCATTGTCATTTCTGTACGTCTGAGCCGGCGAATATCTTCCTCCTTCACTGCCCAGGTCTCACTACCATACAGTATTACATTCCTAACACATGCTGAATACAAAGACCCCTTAGCACGTAGGGAGAGTCCTCTCAATGTCAGGCGAGGCAAGAGCTCCCTGAACTTCTTCCAACCACTTCTCACTCTAGCCACAGAGCTAGTTCCAGCCCCACCTCCAGCACACAACATGTCTCCCAAATAACAAAACTCTTCCACACACTCAAGAGATTCACCAGCAAGTTCAATCCTTTCACGTCTAACAATCTCCACCTGCTCACCCCGACACACTGTACACATAAAATCAGCATTATCTCGCAGTCTACCTCTGATACCACTACATCTCTTATTCACCCATTTATCACACACACCGAACAAGATGGAATTACTTCCCACGCCCTTGTGGCAAACTGCACATGGCCACTCTCCCTCATCTTTGACAATACTGCCACCAACCCTAGATATCATCACTTTTGTTTTATCTGCATTTACCCTTAAGCCCTTGTGCCCCATACCATCTCTCCACTTCCTAAACCTTTCCTCCACCTCCCTTTCATTCTCTGCAATCAACACCAAATCATCAGCATACAACAACTCCCATGGGAGTCCGTTTCTAAAGTCACGTGAAAGGGCTTCAAGTACCATGATAAACAACATGGGACTCAAGACTGACCCCTGATGCACACCAACATTCACGGAAAACTCATCACTCAAATCTCCATTCACTCTCACCTGGGTGTGAGCACCCACATACATAGCCATAATCACCCTAACCAGCCACTCCTTCAAGCCAAGCTTTCTCATTGCCCACTTCACCACCTCTCTAGGGACTCTATCAAAGATCTTTTCCAAATCAACAAAAACAAAATAAAGATCCCTTCTCCTACCAATATATTTTTCCTGAAACTGTCGAACAATGAATATAGCATCATTGGTCCCCCTACCTGGCATAAATCCAAACTGCATCTCATCAATATTCACTCTTTCTCTAATCATACCTTCTAAAACTCTCACCATTACCTTCATTATCTGATCTAAGAGCTTTATACCTCTATAATTTCTTCTTTCCAGGGCATCACCCTTCTCTTTATACACATTTACAATTACACTCTTCAGCCAATCATCTGGGACAACACACTCATAAATAATCATATTTATCAGGTCAGTGACTAACCTCACCCCTATATCGCCTGAGGCCTTCAACATTTCGGAAGTCAACCCAGACTCACCTGCTGCCTTCCCCACCTTCATCCTGCCTATTGCCTCACTCACAGTAGCAGCATCAATCAAAGGCCAAGGGCCATACACTGGATCTGCTGGCTCCAAACCTTCCCTGTCCCGGTCAAACTCCTCATTCAACAACCGGTTATAATGCTCTCTCCATGCATCTATAATATCCTCACTGTTCACCACTACCCTTCTTTCATCATTCTTCACACACTGCTCACCTATAATATCCCAATTATCCCTCTTCACCTGACCTGTCACCCTAAATATCATATTTTTCCTTTCCCGATGATTTAGGTTATCAAGTAATAGTCTTTGTGACTCAGACTTTGCCCTGTATACCTCTCTTCTAGCCCTCCGCTTGGCAGCCAAGTATTCCTCTTTGCTACCACCCTTCTACCATTCCCGGAAAAGCCTTCTTTTCTCCTTAACTGCAGCTTCTACACCCTCATCCCACCACCAAGTTACTTTATGTCTTGGTGGTCCTCTTGTCCAGCCGCATGTTACATCAGTAACTCTCAAGAAATTGTTCTTGAAAGCTCTGTACTGTTCATTAACGCTTCTGTCTACAGCTCCCTGTTCAGCCACCACTCTCCTCAACTCGCTATAGAAGGCATCCCTTGCTACTTGGTTTTTCAGCTTCCATATTTTCCTCCTAGGTACATAAGTCCTCTTTTTCATCACTTGTTCTTTAAGCACCATATCACAAATCAATAGTTTGTGCTGCTGCACACACTTCTCACTTCCTATATCTTTAACATCCCTCACTAACCTCCTATCGGCCCTCCTAACCAGAAAATAATCTATCTGACTGCTATTTCCACCAGACTTATACGTAATTAACCTATTGTCTCTTTTCCTAAAATATGTGTTGCACACAATCATGTCCATTGCCTCCCCAAACTCGAGTATCCTTTCCCCTTCTGCATTCCTTATACCATACGCACATCCCCCATGCACTCCTTCATAACCTTGTGCTGCTTCACCTACATGACCATTTAAGTCCCCTCCCAAAATCACTATCTCATCATCCCGCATACCACCCACTACACGTATTAAATCATCCCAAAATCTATCTTTGTCTGCTTCATCCAATCCTGCCTGTGGAGCATATGCCAATATAATCGCAGCTGTCTTTCTACCCAACAGAATTTTCACTACCAATATCTTATCGCTTACTCTCAAAACATTCACAACATATTTCACCCATTTCTCTGCAACCATCACACCAACACCTCCATATCCGTCTGTCCCCCCCTGCCAAAACAACTTATGGCAACAGTCCTTCCCAACAATCTTTCTGGCTGATCCACCCCTGTACCGGACTTCCTGCAAACACGCCACATCCACCCACTTCCTACTGAATGCCTCAACGACTTCCCCCGCTCTTCCCCTCAAACTTACCATATTCCATGAACCCACCCTGATCCCCTTGGGTGATTTACTGTCCTCAGGCTTGCTTTGAAACTTATTTTGTTTTGTCATCTTCAGTATTAAATATTAATAAAGGGGGATAGACAAAGCACATGCCCCACTCACTGCACAGTCCCAGGTCCAGGCAATGGATCTGGGACCCCTAGCCCACCAGCTTACCAGTGGCTATGGTAGTGGCCTCGGGGCACCCTGCCAGGACAGCTGCAGAGACACCCTCCAAGCAAGCCTTAGCACTGCGACTATCCTCTCATTATACACCCACTGATAGGGCAGCCTCCTGGGGTGCTACTCCCAGGTTCGGGCCCCTCTCTATTGGGCGGAAGCAGCAGCCTGGGAACCGCAATGCCCTGTACCCTCTAGCACAGGCCCAAGCCCCATCTCGCCCTGGACCCAGGATCTATGCCGGCGGAACCCCCGCCACGCCTTCCCCCAGAAGTCCACCACTAGGTAGCGGGGGCAAAGTTTTCTGGCCACATGTCCTTGCTGGCGCCAACCCCTGTGACGTAGTGGGATACGTTGTGTGAAATATAAAGTGCATGTGGTGTAGTGCATAGATAGTTAGAGGTAATGTTTGGGAGAGTATGCTGGTCTACTCTCCATGTTTCTGTCACACTGAAAAGGTCAGCAAAGGGGAATGGTTAGATAGCTAGTGAAACAGGAATTCCAGCTCTCCCTATCACCAGCATTCCCATTCCCCTCGGGAGTACTACCCTGTTCAGCCCATGCTCTATATATATATATATATATATATATATATATATATATATATATATATATATATATATATATATATATATATATATATATATATATATATCATCATTAGCCGTTTGAGTATCTACTGCAGGACCGGTCTATCCCAACCGAAGTCGAGATGATACAACCAATGTATCTCTATCAAGTGGCTTAGGCTGTCTAGTAGAGATTGTATGTAGGGTGAGAAGTGCTTGTAAATGTAACTGTAGTGTTGGAACGGCTTTAGATGTGTGTTTAGTCTGTGAACCAAGTGCAATCGGCCTGCGCAAGCTGACTGGGTGCAAGCATACTTTGTAGTAAGCGACACTGGTTCAACCAGAGCACCCCTTGTGTCCGCCAATGCAGTACGTGGCCGGGTGAACACTCCCAAAGTTTATTACCCTGGCGGGGCTCGAACCCTGCATCACCCGTGTACGAAAACGCACACTCTACGACTGTACCACAGAGGCTCCATATATATATATATATATATATATATATATATATATATATATATATATATATATATATATATATATATATATATATATATATATATATATATATAGTGTGTGTGTGTGTGTGTGTATAATAGTGTGGGTGTGATGACCTCTTAAGCTGTACATTTCGCTCTTTTTATTTAGGGGCTGACACACCTAAAATGAAATCTTTGTTATGTAAAGTTATGTGTCGTTAAGGTGCTATTAGAATGGAAGAAAATATATAATTGGCATCAAAAGTCTGTCGTCTTTCCTGCTTCTTTCTCCTACCAAAAATGTATGATGTAAATCTGAAGCAGCCAACACAGTTTTGTTTCGAGTCATGAACCATGCAACAGTTAACAGCACATCATATAAGTCATAATTATCAGTTTCCCCACAACTGTCAATGAACAGAAAATTAACATGACATCCATCGTCCCTTCCGTGAACCTGAAATCGAAGCAAGTTCACTACAGACAGGAGATGGCGCCACAGGAGGCGGCAGGGTGGGGGTTAGGAACCTGGGAGACAGGAGGAGGGAGGTGGGTGTGGAAGGGGCAATAGTGGTCGAACTGGGGGATGAGAAGAGAGGGGTGATGGGATAGGGGATGGTGGACTTTCATAGACAACAGGAGCTGCAGTGGCTGCAGTGGGAGAGATAGATTACAAGATGACTGGGCCAAATCATTGTTTCATGGAAAATATGGAATTTTACAGTCAGACCATGAAACTTTGTGTTGACATTGCGACGTATTGTAACAGACCATCATGGTTTATAACAATTCATGACACACTTTCCATTGGGTGGCTCAGTGCCCCTGTATTATGAGACTGGTGACTGTTAATGTGCGTATATATGACATATTCCGACAGTTTGTCAGATGTTACAGTTGTTGTTATTGTGACTGGGAATTACTCCTGTAGCATATTAACCCGTCACGTCCCGAGGTTTTCTGCACCTCCGACATCCCCCAGTTCCGAGGTATTTTCGAAATTTTTTTTTTTGGCTAAAACCTTTGCTTTTGGTGAGAAACATTGAAAATTCATAGAGAAATCGCTCACCTGAGGTTTAAAATACCCAATCCAGGTAGGAGTTCCTCCTTACCTGACTGGGTTTTCTAACATGCTGGCACCAAAGAAAACGAGTTCTATGGGAGGGTAACTATTTTATCCTCTCATAAACGGTATTTATTTATTAACTTGGTACGAATGTATATGTAGTATGAGAGTATATTGGTTTTCAAGCAGTAATAAAGGCATTATAAGCATTGTTTCACTCACTAACTAATCACCATACCTGACCTTTTTTTGCCACACTACCTGATCAATATTTCTGGCTGTTTCTTCTTCTAATGCCATGTAAACATTGTCCTCCACATTATCATCGATTGTGGAATCACTCTGGCCCTGAATATCTTTACTAGCCAGGTCACTGGTAACAGGTCCATTGCCGAGACAATGGTGTGAGGGGGGGAGGGGGGAGGTTATGCGGTGTAAGGCATTGTCCCTGCTTGGCATCTTGTAGAGGAATAGAGGAAGGTGTCCCGTGTATACATACGAAAAATCACGCGCGAAAATTGAAAATTGTGCAAATTAGGGACCCTGCAATTGCACGACGTACTGGTATGTCGCCGGGACTGGCAAATGCAAATCGTTGCAATGTACCCATACGTCAACGGGACGGGGCGGGTTAAGCAGTATTATCGTGGATGATGACTGATATCGCAAACAGAGTAGGGATAGACCCATGTAGATTTTTCCTTTACCACCAATAAATATGAACAGTCTGACAGTAATGATGTTTCCAATGACTGTCATTAATATCTGTATAGCACCGATTTTAAAAAAAAGGTGGATTTACTTAACCCAGGTTTATGTTACCGTTTTCTGTATGCCGTGTTTGGCTGTTGATTTACACATTGCCAGTGGTTATTAGTTTTATTTAGGTTCATACTGAGCAACTGTGGTATGCTCATAGCACTACTCCACAAAACCTCGAGCCAGTAATGATGGAACAAGGTTGTAATGTCTCCAGTTGTCCAGTCTGAATGCGTGCATAGTACAGCAACTATGCATATTACAGCAACTAGGAGTAGACTGTAGCACCAGTCGAGCAGGGCAGTACTCCCGAGGTGGATGAAAAGCTGATGACAGGGAGTGCTGGAGCTCCCGTTTCATCAGACCTCAGGACTAGTTCCTGACCATCCCCCTTTGCTGAACTTTTTCAGTGTCTCAGTTACACAGAGAGTAGGCCAGCATGCTCTCCAGTACAAATTTCTCTAACTATCTACACCAAACTACATGCACAGTACACAATACACTTCCTTTCAAAAATTTAAAAAAATTATGGCGAATCTTCACCAAGCCTCGGAGTCCCTAGGGGGGGAGGGACCATAAATGCCCCCACCATCCGCCCCTCTCCCGGTGACGACTCGAGGTGCCTGGAACCACTGTCTGACTCACTTCTTCTTCATTTCTGCAACATTCGCGGCCTTTCCTCTAACTTTCGCTCTGTTGAGCACCACCTCTCCTCCTCTAAACCTCACCTTCTTTTTCTAACTGAGACTCAGTTGTCTGAGGCAACTGACAGCAAACCCTTTTCTGTATCCTCCTACTTTCTCTATACTCATTGCAAAGCCAAAGGTGGCTGTTGTGCATATATACACAACAACTTATCTTGCTCTCGTGTTCCTGAACTCGATTCTTCTGAATTCTCTACACTCTGGCTTCGGCTTTCTTGTCATTCTCTGACTAAATATATCTGTGCTGTTTACTTATCCCCTAATTCTACTGACTATCAAAAATTCTTCGACTATCTTACTTCTACGATGGAACACATTCTATCCATTTCTCCTTTCTCAGAAATCTCCATTCTAGGAGATTTCAATGTTCACCACCACCTTTGGCTCTCCTCTCCTTTCACTGATCCACCTGGTGAACAAGCCTACATCTTTTCTATCCTTAATGACCTAGAGCAGCTTGTACAGCACCCTACCCGTATCCCTGACTGCCTTGGAGTGAGCTCCAACGTACTTGACCTCTTCCTCACAATTAATCCTTCTGCTTACTCTGTTAATCTTTTCTCTCCGTTGGGCTCCTCCGATCACAACCTTATCACCTTAACTTGTCCTATCACTCCGGTATGGCCTGTGGACCCTCCAGGGAAACGTCGTCTGTGGCATTTTGGAGCCACGGACTGGGAGGCCCTCAGGCAATACTTCTTTGATTTTCCCTGGAATGATTATTGCTTCCATGGCCGTGAGCCATCTGAGTGTGCCTTGCGCATTACGGAGGTTATTCTCTCGGGCATGGAAGCATACATTCCTTTCTCATATCCTTTGACTAACGCAAGAAAGCCTTGGTTTAATCACGCTTGTTCAAATGCTGTCCGCAACAAGGAGAGGGCCTACAAAAGGTACCGGAGCCAACCCACCACTGAATCACATCATCTTTATGTTTCTGCCCGGAATCGTGCTAAGTCTGTTCTTCGCTCTGCTAAAAATAATTTCATCCGTACTAAATGCTCTCAACTCTCCAACTCGAATTCTTCCCGCTCCTTCTGGAACCTTGCCAAAAATCTTTCTAATAACTTTACCTCATCATCCTTCCCTCCTCTTTTCTACTCTGATGGTTCTGTAGCTATTTCTTCTACTGATAAAGCAGATCTCTTCCACAGTCTTTCTCCTCCAATTCCACCTTAGACGATTCCGGTGCTGTTCCTCCATCACTTCCCCCCTCTGACTTCCTCATGGCTGACATTAAAAATTCTTCAGATGATGTATTTTCTGCCATCACTGGCCTCAGTACTAACAAGGCATATGGGCCTGATGGGGTCCCTCCTGTTGTTCTCAAGAACTGTGCTTCTGTGCTTACACCCTGCCTAGGCAAACTCTTTCGCCTTTGTCTGTCAACTTGTACCTTTCCTTCTTGCTGAAAGTTTGACCTCATTCAGCCAGCCCCAAAGAAGGGTGACCACTCCCAACCCTCCAACTATCGTCCAATTGCTTTAACGTCCTGTATTTCAAAAGTTTTCGAGTCAATTCTCAATACAAAAATTTTAAGGCATCTTTCCTATCACAACCTTCTTTCCGATCGTCAGCACAGGTTCCGTCAGGGACGCTCCACTGGCGATCTTCTCACCTACCTTTCAGACTCCTGGTCATCCTCCTTTCGGGACTTTGGCGAAAGCTTTGCCATTGCATTTGACATCTCAAAGGCTTTCGATCGAGTCTGGCATAAATCTTTAATTTCCAAATTGCCCTCCTACGGTTTCTATCCTTCTATTTGTGCCTTCATCGCTAGCTTCCTTTCTGGTCATTCTATAGCCGGTGTTGTAGACGGCCATCGTTCTTCTCCTAGATCTATCAACAGTGATGTTCCCAGGTATACCCACTAATGTTTAATAATATTCAGCTTAATCCTGCATCATCCTTGAACATGCTTGGGGTTTCATTTGCTCGGGACTTATCTTGGAAAGATCATATTACATCGCTTGTAAAATCTGCTTCCAAGAGATTGGGTGTGCTAAGGCGACTCTGCTCTTTCTTTACCCCTGCACAATTGTTGACTCTATACAGGGGTTTTATCCGCCCCTGTGTGGAGTACAACTCTCATGTGTGGGGAGGCTCCCCACATACAGCTCTTCTCAATAGGGTGGAGTCAAAGGCTTTTCGTCTCATTAGCTCTCCTCCTCTTACTGACTCCCTTCAACCTTTGTCTCTTTGCCGCACTGTTGCATGTTTATCTCTTTTCTATCGCTACTTTAATGGTCACTGCTTCTCTGAACTGTCTGCTTGCATTCCTCCACCTCTACGATGGTCGCATAGCACCCGTCTGGCAGCAAACTCTCATCCCTTGTCTCTCCAACTCTCTAATGCAAGAGTTAACCGTTACTCCCAGCCTTTCATTTATGCAACAGGTCAACTCTGGAACTGTCTCCCTTTGTCTGTATTTCCTGCTGCCTATGATCTCCAGTCTTTCACACGCAGTGTGTCCGGGCATCTCAAAATGATCGGATCTTGAATTTGGCTCTCTATTGTATTTTGTTTTTCTCTTGGAGGGAACTTTTACTGCGGGCTCATGGCCTTTGGTTCCTTCTTCCTCGCATAAAAAAAAAGTTACAAAAATCGCTTGTATTAAATGCAAACATACACTTTATTTGCAGTGTGTTTTGTTATGCTAAACAACCGAGCAACATTCACACTGTATGAAATTGACAGGATAAAGATGAATATGAAGACCACTGCCCTGTTGACGGAGAGCAACTACTGAGCCACACATTTCAGCAGTGTCCGAACATGGACCCGTTGCCCTGGCTGAGTAACGGTGCGTATTGTAATCCATAAAAGAAGGCAGGTGACCCACTGTTGCTGATGTATAAACATGCAATCTGCTGTTCATGGTGTAGCAGTCATTATGGCCATCTCCCCTTCCAGTCAGTACCCATGTCTGAGTGCACATAGTTGTCGGGAAGAGGGAGGGGCGGACATTGAACTGGATACGGAAGCTGTGAATCAGAGTGGTTAACAGTTACACGTCCTTCATACAACGATTTACCCTATCGGTGTAGGATTTACAGTAATCCGACATAAAAATCATGTATGACAGCTGATAAGGCATCTCTGCCCTCCTATTAGCCCACCCCAGTTTCACCACCTGTCTTCTGGGACCCAGTCCATCCCCCTTAGTAAAGCACGTTTTCGTTTTCATCGGTGCCAAACAGGTGTTAACGAGAACCATAGGCACGAATCACTACTGTTAACTCTTATTTATTGTGGCAAGAGAAAATTCCTCCCTCGCCCTCCTCTCGTTGCGATATCACAGTTGTCATCCATGATGTTACTATGTAAACGCAACAAGAATAGCTCCCAATCGCTATGACAACAGAGTTGACATCAAACATTCTAGGGGTGTTTCATATATCACCATGAGATGACATAGTCATCACCATACACTAATAATGCAGGGTTTGTGTAATGTGTCACCCTCGCGGGGAGAAGAGCATTCAAAAAACGATATAACAAAGCATGCTGGTAGACTGCGTAATGTGCCAAAGTCTGCATAACGTTTAACGGTCTGACCATCAAATTCCATAACCAAAATAAAACCAAAGCTGACTTGGCACCATGTCACCAGTGTATCATATATCCATCTCATCCTAGCTTCCTGCCACAGGCAACTCTTGGAGGTGGTGGCTCAATCGGTAGAGTTGGCCTGCAGTCCTAACGGACCCGGGTTCAAATCCCACTGGTGCAGGGAACAGTTAAAGGATTTGAATTTCATAAAATCAGACTTTACTGTTCTACCAGAAGACCCGCCGACATGTTGTAAAAATACCCCCGCTAATACCAATACACCAGTCCTGTATGAGACAGCCCTAGCATGTATTCAGTATGGAAGGTGGGTGTTAGCGCCGAAGTGGTGATACATAGAGGTGTGCGGTACGTAGGAGGACTACTGGGCCTTGAAAGCAGGCTGCGAAGCCTATGCCCAGAGTCAGTCACATAAAAAAAAAAAAAAAAACTCCCTACCCTATCACTCGTCTCCTGCAGCGCACCCCCTCCCACCAGCCATACCACTATTGCCCTCTCCTCACCCATCTTCCTCCTCCTGTCTCCCAGGCGACCCACACTGCCTCCTCCTGTGGTGCCACCTCTTATGAAAATGCGTCGATTAAAGAAATCTACCGGTTTCTGGTTCACGGTCAGGAACGAGGGGGTCATGGTAAGTGTGTGATTACTGTACTATGATAGGTGCGGGAATGAAGATTATGTTATAATGGCTTATATGCTGGCTATCGGTAATTGTTGTATGGTTCGTGATCTTTGTCAAAAGTATCTCTTACAAAACCTGTGTTTCATGTGAATAAAATATGAATATGTTTGGTGTGAAATCATTTTATTACCGTATTCACAAAACGTTGTTATTTTCAGTATATTGTCAGGCTGGATGTTGTTTAGCGCACAGGGCAATTATCCATGTTTGGATGTTTCGACCAAGGACGTTTGGGCCACAGACGTTTGAGCCATGGGATACCACCCTAGGGTAGGTTAGGTTAGGTTAGGTTAGGTAGGATTAGGTAAGGTTCACAACACTTTACACTTCAAAATGTCCTAGGTTGGTGGCCCATGGCCCCAACGTCCGTGGCCAAAACGTCCTACATTCACAATGATCACCACTTTTGGTTCGTCAGAGCGACTGAACGAAACCTGATGATGCTCCACACTTATCATTGTTAGCAGATGCAGAAAGCAATACACCACCCCGTTGGTGGACGGTGTTTTTGATATGTCTGCAACTGTACCTTAGGAATGATTTGTCTTTGCATCGTGTCAGGGTTATCTTGAATCTCTTAACTTCAGGCCGATGACGTCCTTATATATATATATATATATATATATATATATAGAGAGAGAGAGAGAGAGAGAGAGAGAGAGAGAATCAAATTATTTAAATCAGTTTATTAAAGCTCCATATAGAATATGAGGTTGTGAAGGCAATATAAAGCCTTCAATCCAAAAACTCTAAAAGAAACTCGTTTGGACACAAGAACAGTAAAGTTTTAAAAAAAGTCTCTAGCGTAATGAAAAGCTCAGTATCTCGCGTGATCAGGGATGGATAGTGAAAGTTCAAGACCAGTTTTTGAGTTACATTCCTTCACCAACGCTTCAGTACACAGCTTCAAAATTTCAAATGCAAAGCAGTTTTTAGCTCGTTATACTTCTTAATTGTTATGCTATACCGATGTCTGTTTTTTATTTCTTCAGATGATATATAAAGTACTGAAGAAAGAAAAAATTATATCCATTAATGTCCCACTTAACCAAAGTGGCAGTTTCGTGTGCACACCCATGCGAGCATTTTTCAGGCCATCTTCTTTGCTTCAGCAGAGGTCCTCAAATCTTATATTATAAACCAGACTAGCTATAGACCTTTTCCAGTGATGTCACAGAAATCACGTGGTTTTGTTTACGACTCCATATTGGATGGCAAACTCCTCGCAGTAGTGGCTGTCCAGACAGGGCTGTCAGAGACTGAACTGTCTGATACCTGCAGAAATCTGAATCAACGCCACCAAGATCTGTACAGGAACAAGATAATGTGTTTGAGGCCGGACGCTTACACCATATCTAGGGAGAAATTCACCCGTTTCAAGTACAGGAGACAAAAACCAGATCTCAGATATGGTGATCTCTATCACTATTAGGTGAACACCCCGTGAAAGTTCACCGGGGCATCCCTGAAGGTAAATATGTGTAATATAATTATCTAGCTGGAACTGACATACAGTACACGTAGATCGTCTTGGTAATCAGTAAATTATTGATGTGGGGCCAATGGGGGAGGGATTTTATACACTGACTGGGAATCGGGTAGTTGATGAATGAGTGGAGGGTCAGTGGGGGAGTGGGGAAAGGAGGTGGAGGGAGGGTAAGGGGTTTGAATGGAGGTGGAGGGATGGGATTAGGGTTGGTTTAGGGAGTGGGGGGTGGGGGGTATGGGAAGTGGGGGTGTGGGGGAGGGTTGGGGATTGGTGGTAAGGGGTGTGACAGGTAGGGGGTGGAGGTGAAGCGGGTTGGATGGTTGTGGGGGGTATTGTGGGGGGCTGGGGGGATTCTGGAGGGGAGTTGGGGGGCGTGGGGTGTTAGGGGTGGGGGTTCGAAAGTGGGGGGTAGGGGGTTGTTGGGGGATGGGAGTGAGAGGTGGTGGGGGACGGTGGTGGGGTGGGGGTGGCGGTGGGGGAGTTGGGGTGGCAGTGGGAGGGTGGTGGGGATGTGTAGGTGGGGTGGGGATGCCTAGGTGGGGTGGGGGTGTGTGTGAGGTGGTTGGGTGGCAGTGGGAGGGAGAGGGTGGGGTTGGAGGGGGTTGGGGGTGGTTCACCTGATATGAAATGTCTGCTGCAGAGTCGGATGTAGGCCGTCACCTGCCAGTTCTCCCTCTTCACGGCAGCTATCATGTTGCCTTTCCTCATGACCCGTGACGTCACGTGGAAAAGATCTATTTCAGTATCTCGACTGCCAATAATGAGTGTTCAGTCAGCATGTTTATGACATTTTCTATTATTATGTTTCCAATCTGTACTTCGCTAGTTGTGTAAATTATCTTTACATTATTAATGGTATCAGCTATGAATGAACAGGAGAGAGACTGGAGAGGGAGATCGAGAAAAGGGATCGAGGAGCCCCGAAACAGAGAGTCGACGATCAGCTACGATGGACGCCACATCTCCTGCTACTGCCTGCGACCCATTAAGGGGGGCAGATAGCCAACTACAGTCTCCAGCGGCCCAGAAGAAGATCAGGGGAACCTGATCGGGTCAGGTGAGGGGAAGGGGATGGGTCCATTATATTGTGACAGGGATAAACTAGCTCTGCTCTTGGGCCCTGCTGCGGATGTCTCTGGATTGCACTGTCCAGGTGACCATCATGCTCTGTGGTGCGGTGAGGAGCGGTCCCTTCTCCCCTTAGAGGCTAAGATACGAGTAAATGTGTGTGCGTGGATGAGTAATTTGGTGCGTGTGTCGTCCTGTCTCGGCTATCTCCCTGGCGGGAAAAAGTCTAGGTATATGTATGTATATCTTAAGTATCTTAAGAATATAGTGATTCGTGCCACTCCAGTACCTCATATTAGCGAACATCGGATTAATTCACTCAGTGTAAGGCAAGTGACACGAGCCTGGGCGTTTTATTACTGTCACCAGTATGTGGACAGATATAATATATATTTTTTCGCCTGATGCAGGAGAATTGTTTTCAGAGAAAGGTTAGCCACTGATGACAAATACATTTTGTGAATGTCTCGTCTGAGGTGGTAGAAGGGGTTACTTTGCATGCCTACGAGTTTATGTTCAGGTTCCTGACTGCTGTGTATCACACACACACACACACACACACACACACACACACACACACACACACACACACACACACACACACACACACACACACACACACACACACAAGTATATAAACAAAATGATAAAGTTGATGTACTCAAATGTGGATGGAATGGTATCTAAATTACTAGAGATGAATGATTATGTCTGAGAAAATGAACCACAAATAATATGCCTAACTGAAACAAAATTAACACCAAGGATATCCAATGACATACTAAACTTAGAGGAATACAATATATGGAGAAGAGACAGAAATTTTAAAAAAGGAGGAGGAATTATAATATTAACTAAGAAAAATCTAAAAGTCAAGGATATAAACCTAGATATACCATCACAAGTAGAACTGATTGCAGTAGAGATCAACACATCTGAAGGTAAAGTAATTGTAGCCAATTTGTACATGCCACCCAGATCAAACACATGGGAAAGAGACGAATATGAGGACCTGGCAGAGAGTACAATTCAAAGTATAAGATCATTACTACATAAAATGGAAGAGAAATCGGAAAGAATTATACTAACTGGGGATTTCAATACAAATATAAATTGGAATACTCTAGATATAATTAGCCAAGAAAGCTGTTGGGACCAAAAGCTCCTGGATCTAGTACAAGAGTTTTTCCTAACGCAACATGTGAGGGAAACCACCAGAAAAAGAGGACTTGATGTACCTTCAGTGCTAGATCTAATATTTACTAGGCAAGAAAATGATATTGACAGTTTAATATATCACCCTCCACTCGGCAAAAGCGATCATGCAGTACTAAATTATAATTTCATGATAGCATATGACATAGTAAACAGCAATGACAGTTACAAAAAGAGCCTAAACTATAGAAAGGGAAATTATCAAGACCTAAAGAAGTATTTCTTAGAAGCTGATTGGGAAAATGAGCTTAGAGGACAAGATTTAAATGCTGTATATAAAAAATTCTGTGAATTTTATGAAATAGGAGTCCAGAAGTACATCCCACAGCACAAAGAAGCAGATAAGAAAATACAGAAATGGTTCAATACAGAATGTAAAAAATCAAAAGAAAGAAGAGATTTGTTGTGGAATAGATACAGAAGACACAACAGTGAAAGGGCGTATAATAATTACAAACAGGCAAGAAACGACTATACAAGAATAAGGAGGGAAGCCCAAAAACAGTTCGAGGAGAATATAATAAATAATAGTAGTGATCAACCAATGCTGTTTTACAGCTATATCAGAAGCAAAACCAAAGTAAAAGATATAATACAATCCATTACGGACGAGGGAATCACTTATACACAAGAGAAAGATATTTGTGAAACACTAAATAAAAATTTCCAATTAGTTTTTACAGAAGAAAAAAATTTTGAGAGGGACTATGTGGAACAAGCATGTCCACACATACTACCAGATATACAAATAGCAGAAAAAGTAATACAGGAGGAGTTAAGTAGATTAGACAGAGGAAAAGCAAGTGGTCCTGATGAAATTTCATGTTGGGTATTACGAGAATGTGCAAAGGAGTTAAGTAAACCATTATTTTTAATTTTCAAGAAATCCTTGAGTCAAGGTAAACTACCTGATATTTGGAAAAAAGCAAATATTGTCCCCTTATTCAAGAAAGGAAATAGACAAAATCCACTCAACTACCGACCAGTATCACTGACCAGTGTTGTAAGCAAGGTATTAGAAAAGCTTATAAGAAAAGCTTGGGTAAATCATCTAGAAGAACACAGTATGATAACAGAAAGACAGTTTGGTTTCAGAAAAGGAAAATCATGTGTTACTAATCTGTTGAGCTACTATGACAGAGTAACAAACACGACACAGGAAAGGGAAGGATGGGTGGACAGTATCTATTTAGATTTCAAGAAAGCTTTTGACACAGTACCACACCAAAGACTTTTATGGAAACTGTACCATCAAGGAGGAATTCGAGGCAAACTGTTTTGTTGGATGCAAGACTTTCTCATAAAAAGAGAAATGAGGACAGTACTAAGAGGAAACTACTCATCATGGAAAGAAGTGACTAGTGGAGTACCACAGCGTTCAGTGCTGGCACCAATCATGTTTTTAGTGTATATAAATGATATAAACAGTAACACTGGAAATGAGAGCTATCTGAATATGTTGGCAGATGATGCAAAAATACAAAGGAGAATTACTAGCACAGACTCTTGTAGGGAGCTACAAGAAGAACTAAATAAACTTCATGAATGGAGTAGTACATGGCAAATGGAATTCAATGTGGACAAGTGTCATTTAATCAAGTTTGGTAAAAGAGGAAAAAGACCTGATTGGGATTATAAGTTAGGAAATTAAACCCTATACACATCAGAAAGAGAAAAAGACCTAGGTGTGATTATCAATAACAGACTATCTCCGGCTGACCACATCAGCGAGAAGGTACGGAACATGTATACACTGCTTGCAAATATGAGAATAGCATTCACATACATAAATGAAGACATGCTAAGAAGGATAATAACATCATTCATTAGACTAACCCTGGAATATGCATCAGTAGTCTGGAGTCCTCATCTCAAAAAGCATATAGACAAGATTGAAAAAGTTCAAAGGGCCGTTACAAGATGGATCCCAAGCTTAAAGGGACCTAAGCTACGAAGAAAGACTAAAACAAACTGAATCTACCAACACTACAGGAGAGAAGGAAAAGAGGTGACATGATAATGCTATATAAGTGCATATCAGGGAAGGAGAAAATAGACATAAATGATTACTTAACATATGGAGAAGCATCAGCAAGAGGACACTGCAAAAAACTGCATAAGAAGAGAGGTGATAAAGACGTAAGGAAATTCAGTTTCCCAAACAGAGCAATTGATCAATGGAATGCACTACCGAATGAAATAGTGTGTGCCAATACAATTCACAAATTTAAAGATATATACGATAAATATGGTTTAAGACACTGGACAGTACGAGCTTGACTCATTCCTGTAAAGATACAATTAGGTAAGAACAATTAGGTAAGAACACATGAGAGAGAGAGAGAGAGAGAGAGAGAGAATGTGTTGGATGTAGAACCCCCTCTGTTCAAAATATGATCCCATTCTAGTCATCCACCTAAATTATCCTTGTGCAGTCGATAGTCATTAATATTTTCTTTCATTACTAACTGTACTTGCTTTGTTTTCATCCGACGGAAATGGGCAACTCCATCGATTTGAGTACAAGCCGTGATTGCAAGAGTTTCATTGGTCTTACTTATGAGCCAGAAATGATTCTTTATTGTAATTAATCAAATCAACCCTCCAGTCTGACTGCACTTGCCCATTAACTGAAGTGAAGGACATTAGAGCTCTTCGTCAGTCTTGTACAAACACGCTGTACTAACACCCGCTTTACATTGCTTATTTATACACTCCCGTATGCTGTTGACCTCCACTTGTGATGACCCACGAAAGAGTGTGACTATCTCCAACCACAGTCAGAATCACACTACTTTCTCTCCCTTCATCAATGCTGTTGAACCCCGCTTCGGATAGGCCAGTGAAATGTGCCTTTCTTCTAACAGCCAAAACCACAATATGTTCTCTCCCATTTTCACTGCTGTTGAATTACACTTACTTCTGTTAGGCCAGTGGAATGCATGACATCTTCTTAACATCTAAAATCACACTACCTTCCATCCCTTCACCATTGCGTGCCGGGGCTTTAAGCACAACCCGTCAGTACCCCATAACAAATAAGTGCCATGTAAATCGATAGTATGGGGGAGGTACACGTGACCCACTACTGAAATTACATAAGTATGATCCCTGCCGCAGAGAATTGACTGTTTATTTCTCTCTCTCTCTCTCTCTCTCTCTCTCTCTCTCTCACACACACACACACACACACACACACATGGCAAATATCCTAAAGCGAGTGCAGTTTGATTATAAAGACGCCTCCCTCTGTCCATCTCTGAAAAGTATACATTTAGCGTGACGCAGGCAATGACGTGGGGGTGGACTGACACTACATACAAGCTCAGTATTATAGATCGTGCTGGATGGAAAGAATGATGCATTGGTCAGCACATTCAGCTGGCAAGTGGAAGAACCTGAGATCGATTCCCAGCCTGGTCACATTTTGAAATGCAATTTGTTTGCCTCGTTGAACAGGAACAAAATTCTAGTTCGCTTCCTAGGCCGATGAGACTGTTGGACACAGTCTGTTATTCCAATGAACTAGAACAATTCAGGGTAGGACTCATGTGTCGGTCAGACAGTTGCAGGCAGTTTGTTTTCCCCTTGTTCCTGTTCGCCTAGCTGAATAATTCAAGGGACCTGGATGGTACATCGAATGATGAGAGTTGTATTTTAGGGGTAGATTAGCACATAAGATTGTTGATTGCGTGCCTTAGCTGTTATGCTAGTATGGACAATCACATAGTTTTTCGATTTTTTTTTTCGTGTGATATCATAACCTACTTTTTTTACTCTCAACTTGGCCTAAAACTGCCATCTCTCCACCTTGACTGCTGAGTTGTAACAACTGATTAACATTTTAATATGATGCCAGTCACGAATTTCTGAAGGAAGGATGTAGAGTTTGTATTGCCTTTTTCTACCACTGTGATATGTAAAATTAGCTGCCACCAAAGACGAAATCCGAACTAAATTAGAGCAAAAACAGTACAGTCAAGGTGTTGATAGAGGTCATGATTAATACACTGAGCTCAAATGAAGTTAATTCATTGTGCTCAGCTGACATGAATCCATTGTGCTCACCTGAGATTTATCCTACCACTTTAAAGGGAGAACCCATCCAGCCCTAGGGCGTTATCTCACAATGGTACAACGATGTAATTTTGCTGCAAGAAGACTTTCCGGACTTGTGAATAAGACAATACTGCTCCAGGAACACTTCGTGGATCTGGGGGTAGAATATACAGCTCAAAGGAGGCCTTTTGGATTTGGGGGTTAGATTATGGCCCCAATTTTCCCATCCCCTTGAAATGTTTCCTTTAAATTAAATTAAATTGTATAGTAGTAGTTAAAGGAAAAGTGTTCACTGATCTTATACTTTTTTATTAGTGCTTTTTGTGTTTTTAGTATTTCTCGGGATTTTTCTTTATGTCAGCATTTTATCTTCTTGTCTGCTTATATTCTCTCTTTCTTGTAATCTTTTTCGTTGTGTTTCTTGTGTTTCAGTTAATCAAGTTAGATAAAAACAATTATGATGTCTTCGCAGTAAGGGGGATCAAACTGTCATGCAGTCGCTAAACATTAATCTAACCCTACTTCTCCTTGGACTGCAAAGGTTAGGTGTTCAAACCTTATTATGCAAAGTGAAATGCAAACCCTTAATTCCCTACTGTCATTTTTGGAACGCCTGTGGTTACTGGGAATGGTTGGCCAGCTTCCCACAGCAGGGAACGCAGTCAGCAACAGTACAGGAAGGCTAAACACAGAGCACTATCGACTGCAAATGAGTAACGCGCCACTACGGTGCAGGTGTGTAATGTTGAGAAGCATTACACATTTGCAGTCGATGTTATTCTGTTGGAGTGGCTATTTTACCCATTAGCGTAACCACGATATGACTATTTACTTAAGTTTACCTATTGGTACTTTTGGTTCAGTGTGGAGTAGTGATTTGCAGTTTAGGTGTATCAATGTTAGGTTCTTAGATTAGGCTTTTATTTAACTTGATAAATTAACTAATTGTCTATCTCTCTATCGCCAGACGCCCTAATCCCGTAAGGGGTGGCCACAAACAAATCTCCTCCATGTCGCCCAATCCCCTGCCATTTCACTGCCCTGCTCCCAGCTCACACCCGCCTTTCTCATATACCTCTAATCGTATAATTTAGAAAAAACATATTAAAGAAATTATTTTTAAGAAATGGCTTAATGACCTAGGCCTTCGGAATCGGTGGCCGATAGCCATCATCATCATCATCATCATCATCATCATCCGGACCTCCTTTCCCACCCTAGGGCAGGGTGAGGAGTAGCAACGTCCAGACAGCCCAGATTTGCCCAGTCCAATAGGCCCCGCTTTCATTAACTCACCATTCAAGTCCCCGAAATTCTGGCTCTATCTGATACGCCAAAAACTTTCACCACATTCTGTAGCTTCACATAAACGAATACGGTAGAATCAGTCCGAACGCTGGACACGTTTACGTGTAGCCAGAGTATGAAATTAAATCCGTCTGACTAACATTCTTCAGAAATTATCGTCAAAAATAGAGTGTTCATTCCACTTAGTGGTTTAATGTTTAAGCATATGGCCATATAAGCTCTGGTATCCCCTTGTCAAAGTCACTCACCATTACAAATGGGTACCTGAATATAAAACAGTTGCTACAACTCTTGCTCTAGGGGAAGACTGGGACCTGGGAAACATAATTCGCCCTCATAACCTTTGCGCATGTGATAACACCCAGTCCAATCTGTCATAATTAGCTAGAATATCACTGAGCAATGAGTCCGATAAAGGTTCCAATTTTTTGAACCGCACTGTAGTCTGGCTGGGCACGGTATTTTCTTCAGTCGGGTACAGGATAGGTTTGGTTTTCTTATGCAAAAAAAAAAAAAAAAAAAAAAAATCAATTGTAGTCTACTTTTTTGTTAATCACTGTGTTCACCAGAGGGTAGAGAGGCGAAGAAGGCAAGGAATACTGGTGAAAGCAATGTTAAGTTTATTTTTGATACCACAAGAGGGTAGAGAGATCAAAACACTGCACCGCGGAATCAACATACAGGAATTTTAGTTTGTCGCTGTGTATCAAACTTGTAAAATCCTGACAGCTGCACATCCTTCGCCTGAGTCCGGGTTGCGTCCTTTTTAATTAATTCTTACTGTTGCAGGACATTTATGCAACTGAAGGGGTTTATTAAGGTTACATCTATTCCCTAGAGTTGGGAAATCTACCGAAAGCTTTTTAAAGTGTAAGACTCAGGGAAAATGGGGCTGAAAGTCGGTTCCCAGAGGCCCAGTGCGTTCCCAGAACTAATGAGTTAATATACTGTAATATTATGCTTGAACTAATAATGCATTTATTGTTACGTTTGAAGACGTTCTAGTCTAAAAGAATATAAATCACATTAAGACAAAGGAAAAGAAGACTAACAGCAACATGCAACATCACAACTTGCATTGAAATACATGAAATTATACTGCATGCAAATATTTACTGACAACAAACTCAAGCGACATCATATTCCGAGTAATTTCCCACTCCCCAGACATTAAATCTGAAGATGCACTGTGGATTAGCGATTTTTACATTAAGGATTTGTTTCTTAGGCTTGTTTAGAAGAACACAGAACTAAAGCAGCTCCTTGTTGTAATTGTTTAAGAAAGATTGATTGTATACTAGCTCCTTGCTGTAATTGCTTAAGAAAGACTAGTTGTGCGCTAAAGGTCTAAAGGGCACGCAATGACACAGTTGCCTATGACGGCTGTTGAAATCAGTATCATATAGTGCACATCTTAGCACAGCCGGAGTTGACCTCACCCCTGGTTTCCAATAGCCAGGTGATATGTTGCTCAGAAGAGAAGATCTGTTAGTCAAGTGGGAGGATCTGGTGTTGAGGCTAAGTAATACTCGTAAATTGTCCATGGTGGAAGAACTGTTTTTCTGGGTCGGCGGTACGTCGTTCAGTGGTGTATGTATGAAGGCGATATCAGTACTTGGCCCCTGAGTATATCTGTTGGCCTCACACTGATATCGTTTGAGCCACCTTCTGGCCGTGGTGGAGCTGGTGCCTGTGTGCTGTGCTATGGCCCGCAGTGACAGGCCCGACAGTTTCAGCCACACATACATGGCACACTGAACTGACTCAGTTTTCTTGAATGATCGTCGACGCTCCATGCTGTCGCTGCCCACGCGTATTATAGGGTTAAATCTGAAGAGACATGGGATACTAGGACTTGCCTTATATATCTATCTAGTGATCTTTATTTACACACACACACACACACACACACACACACACACACATATATATATATATATATATATATATATATATATATATATATATATATATATATATATATATATATATATATATGTAATGTCCTTGTGAATGGAACTAACCAGGCCATTTTGACCAGCTCCTTTAAATAAGCGTCTTGATAACACCGAGGTGTGATCTGTTACGGTGGAAGAATTAAACTCACATACTGAAAAACTGTATAATAGGGAGGATGTAAGTTATGCCGAACCTGCTGCATATCCCTAATAAACAAATTTTACGTATGTGGGTACATTTATTCGACAGGAAACGTCAATTGCGACTATATAATCTGCACTACACTAGGAATCAAACTCCAGCATTACAGGCTTTTCTCATGATCCTGACGCTGAATGTCTGCAGTGAAAAACAGTTTGTACTTGCCTGAATGGCAAGCGGTTGTCTCTTCCCATCAGGCCAACAGTGGGAGCGAAGTACAGATGGTATAAAAAGTCCTGTCGCCTTTCCCCTTCTTTCTGTCCATACAATTTAAATATCAGTGTATTTGATCCGCTGAAAATGACGGTGACGTCATTTGGCCCCAGATCAATTTCATAAGCGTCGTATGTTAAAGGTCTACAGCAATAATATTCAAATTCTGTGGGGGCAGACGTACGAGAGACGACAGAAGTTTTGATGCCGACTGTATGTGCGAACCAAAGTAACAAAGACTGCCTTTGCATGAGTATACAGGTCTGTCGTTTGTGGGTGATGGATTACAGTGGAGCGAGGGAACGGTGCCAGGTTGGGGTAAGTAAAGGGAAAGTAGTGCCCTTTCCCACCCACCTCACTGTAACTCATCAGCCAGAAATGACCCAGTTCTTGTGAGCCCAGACTAAGGCAGTGTCTGTTTCTTTTGTTCGCACCTGTACTGTGGTTTCAAGCACGAGGTAGGATGAGGCCACTTTTACCTGGTCGTGGTGAAGTGGAATGTTGCCTGGCTCATCTGACAGTCCTGGTTCGTTCCCCGCCACAGTAGTGTTGGTAGTACACTCCAAGGTATATAATTTATTCCAGTACAGTCATGTTGCAAGCTGTTTGCTATTCCCCATTGTATTCTGTACACCACACTGTTTTTTATGCCATTACATTTTTCATTGTATGCTACATTCTTATGCCATTACATACAACACCTCACTGTATAATCTTTACGCCATTACATTCATTCTCCACAATTAGGCTTTAATTTATTATACTATATTCCACTCTGTATTCTTTTTACCAGTAAATCTTTTCTTCCACGCTACATTCTGGTGTCATCTAATGTACTATAATGCGCGCGCGTGCGTGCGTGCGTGCGTGCGTGTGTGTGTGTGTGTGTGTGTGTGTGTGTGTGTGTGTGTGTGTGTGTGTGTGTGTGTGTGTGTGTGTGTGTGTGTGTGTGTGTGTGTGTGTGTGTGTGTGTGTGTGTGTAGAGCTGCCGAAACTGGAAAAAGGATTTCGATGAAACTTGACAGGATGGTAGCAACTGGATCACATATGGGGCAGTTTCAATTTCATGTCGAATGAAAAAGGGGATGTTTTGCCCCCGAATTGAACCGACTAGTTTTACATTACGCGGAATGTGTTGGGGTTTTTCCATGGAGTTATCTACGACTATGTATAAATCGTTATTGTGAGCAATACGAAACGCTGTCCATAAACGGCTTACGTTTGGGCAAGTTCTGATCGGTGCAGTAAGGCCTCAAAGTGCTTGTTACAGTCCACATAATACTCTTTGTTCTTTATGCCTTACACTCTACATTCCACATTGCATTCTTTACACCAGCGTAACCTTTAGTCCACATCACATAGATCTGCTGGACAGATAATGTAAATACACAGATGTATTCATCACTGATAGTTATCTTTCTCATACCTAATGATTTTTTCGTTTATTTATGCATACTTCCGTTTTTTCTTCTCTATGCATACTTCTTGCTTTAAGAAACAATAACTTATCAGATCTGTTATAGTTTGACCCTATTTTCAGTAACTAACAATCGTCTTTTGTCTAGGACAACTATAGCTTACGACAAATGGCATTTTTCAGGTGTGTCATAAGTGGCAGAATGTTAGTATTGGCACCATTAACCCTTTCCTGGTCTGAACAACTCTACCATTCTAAACCAGTAAACACCAGTTGATTTTATTGCCCTGAGAATGAGCGATAGGTCGTGAAGCAGTTATTGTCCCCACAATTTTTCTTAAGTTCAGAAAAAAAGGGCAACGACAATAAGTCATTTCTTTAATACATCAGTCGAGGTCCAGGGGTCCGAGAATATACTGCTAAACGAATATTCATTTATCTTACTTCAGTTTATCCAACTCGTTCTTACTTAAACAAGCCGAGTCAGGATCCAATACTGCAGGTATTATTCCTCTTTATGTACTTACTTCTTCAGTCGCGTGATACCTTTGTTCCTCTTTCTTGATTCAGTCGGGGATTCGTTGAGTAGGCATTATGAGAAAGAGTTTTTTAGCCAAGCATTCTAGGAGAAAGAGTTTTGGGTTTCCTGGTTGTAGGATACAGGATGTAGGTAAGAAAGTTGGTGGCTTCGTCAAAAACACCTCAAAATGCTCTGTCTATGTCACAGTAGCAGGAACGAACAATGTAGCTTCAGACAGGTCACAGGAAATATTTAAAGAGTATAGACCTTACTAGGAAGTTCGAGGTATACCATAAGACACTAGTTATCTGTGGTTTGTTACCATGATTTGTCGTTGGTTCTGTGATCCTTAGTAGAATGAAAAGAGTCTATAACGGGCTATAAGGTTTGTGTAGGAAAGAGATGTGATGTTTGTTGATGTTTGGGACAACTTTAGTCATGACAGGAGCTTGTATGGTAAAGGCGGTCTTCACCTTAGCAGAGTGGGAAAAGCCAGGTTATGTTGGGTTCTAGGTGACAATGTTCGTCATGCTTCAGCCGCTGATAGAGAGGTGAAAAAAGGAGCAGATAGTGGTGTGGGTGTTAACAGTCAATCCATGATGGTAAGTTTGGTAGGGTAAGTGAAGTGAAGTCACATCACCAGGTGTGTCAAGTAGACATGACCACCTCAGTACAAGTAGACAGTCAGGGGATTTGTGGTTTGTAGGAGTTTTGCTATGTCTACTGAAGGTTTAAACATTAATAGGAGGTAAATTTAGTGTCTCACAGCTCTCCTAGATCCAGCCATACTATGAATGGTGTGTATAAGAATGCGAGAAGTACTATTTCAGTGTGAGATGAGTTAATTACGTAGGTAATTGCCATAATTCCTGAAATAATTATCATACAATCCTGGTAAATCCTCGTGAAAAGCACTTTATCAGTGAAGTATAGCTACAAAACTGTAAATCATTTAAAAAATCATGACTGCATAAAACCGACAACAGAGTTCTAATATTCGCAAAACCACATAAATGCAATACAGATCAGTAAACTGGATCTTGAGGCATACGATTCTTTGCATGTCGAATTTTCATGGAGAGTACCGTAATTAACCCATTCTCTTCAATGCGGTATTAAGGCTGCCAAAGTTAGATGACGAAAACGATATATATATATATATATATATATATATATATATATATATATATATATATATATATATATATATATATATATATATATATATATATATATATTTGACGAAAACGATATATAACTGTGCGATGAAATATAGTCAGTCACTGAAAACAAGGATGGTATTGCTTAAGAGACTTCAATAATCCAAATATTGACTGGAAAAACTTGTGTGCAAACAAAGAAGGGAACGGGCTGTCAGACCTGGCATGTGATGCATTTTTATGTAAAGCAGTGAATATACCGACCCGTGGTGATAATATCGACTTTGCCCTGTCAACAAACAGTGACCTAATAAACATGTGTGATGATGGTGAAATATTTAGGAACAGAGATCATAATTATCATCAGACTTGATATTAATATAAACTGTAAGGTTATAAACAGCCACTTAGCTCCAGATATCAAAAACCTAACTTCAGTAACATGCCAAACGTAACTGCCAACACCAACTGGATTAAGTTACTACAGGTGGGTAACGTCAAAGAAATGTGGGAAACATTCATTAACCATTTGATGTTTATGGAACGATAAAGTATACCAAGTGTTACCCCAAGAAATAATTGCACAAATAAGCCAACCTGAATGGCGAGGAATATTGAAGTAATCATCGGTCACAAGATAAGAGCATTTAAAAATTATAAATGTACAGAATACCACGATGACAGTACCGAATGTTTTAAATTACAGCGGCAGTGTACAAAAATTGTCTGTAAAACTAAACAGCACAATGAGGCAAATTTCCCATGAAACAAAGACAATCCCTAAGAGATGTTTCCATTACGCATAGGCTCACTACTGAACTCAGGACGCGATCACATTCATGATAATAGCAGTAATATTGAACGACTCCTTTCAGTGTTTTCACACAAAAAAGTACATTTTCCCATTCCACAGTCCTGTTTTCAGGTCCAGAAGATAATACGAGTAAATTATAAAACAACAAAGTACTCAATTATCTTACAGAAAATCAACCTAAATGAATCAATTGGTAGGGCCCTGGTATTTCTTCGTATACTTCGTGAATTCTATAGACGATAAGCCTTTCCTATAACTAAAATATTCAGTATATCATTCACTGAAGTTAGAGTATCTAATCAGTGGAAGCTTGCTAATATATTACCTATATATTTAAGAGGCGATAAAAAGAAAACACACCATGAGTTATTGTCCAATTAGCCTAACGTCAGCATTAAGCAATTTTTTTCGGAAAAAATCCCACAGATAAAATTACCTTATTCCTTATGAGCATAATATTACAACAGATAATCTACTCGGGTTTTGTAATTATTCATCGTTATGCATGATAACTGGGACATAAAAACACCGTTGATACCATCTGACAAAATTTTCAGAAAGAGTCTGATAAGGTTCCCATCTAGGACAACTACAAAAATGCCCACTGCCTCTAAAAGATAATGTTCATGAGTTGGTGTTTGGTTAACGAATCTCAAGCAACGGTTAGTGATAAATGGCGAATCATCAGGCTGGTTAGAATCAACAACAAAGTTCTTCAAGAGTCAGTTCTAGGACCAGTTCTGTTCACTATTTACTGTATATCAGTTATTTAGAAATTGAGCTGGTTTCCATTGTGTCAAAATTTGCAGATGAAACGAAGATTGGAGGCAAAGTAATTACGAAAACGGCCTGTTGATCTACACAAAACGACTTATATAACGTGAAAAAGTAGAGTGAAAAAATGGCAATTGAAACTGAATGTTGATAGATGTAAGGTCATTCACACTGGAGAAAAAAAAAAAAACATTAAATATGAATACTGCATGTTCGATACTTTACCGACGGAAGGAAAGGACGAGAAAGATTTAGATCTTAGCAATAACTGCCTCAGAAATTACAGACAGGGATATAATGCAGGAACGAGTAAAAAAAAAAAAAAAAATCTCGGCTTCTCCTCAAGGAACTTCACTCATGAAACGCCCAATGTAATCTCTGAACCTTATGTGTCATTAACTATACCACACCTAGAATATTGTGTGCAACACTGGTTCCTGAAATTAAGGACATGGACAAACTCGTTAGTGTGCAACGCTGAGCCACAAAGCCAACTGCAGTGAAATTTACCTCATGAAGAGCAACAAAAGAAACTAAATGTTTTCTGTAAAAAAATAAAACGACAACCCAAAGGATACGTCATACATGTATTTAAAATTCCCAACAAATTCGACAGTGTTAGATATAATAATCTGGTCGAAATGTAGAATGATAGGGTGATTAGAAATAAGTAAGTAATAACTCAAAAACAAGAGATGCAGCACTTATACAGGGAAAAATTACTTTTATATTCACGTGGTGAAACAACGTAATAAGCTACCAGCAACAGTAGTTAGCTCAACAGTAGTTAGCTGAGGACATTAAGACGTTTGCTTATCAGTGAGAACATTCGGCTCTTTTCGTTACTGAGCTGTAGATTACAAATTAAATAGTGCAAGTTGCCTCTCTTCTTGATTTCCTATAGAAAGTTTCCATGCTTGTTCTTTGTAACACACCTTTTTTTTTATATTACATTTTCCTGTCGGTTTTACCGGATGGTGGGATGCGGGGGAGAGCCTTCCTCTCTTCTATACTTTTCTGTAACACGTTGATTAGATCTTAGTATAATTAGCTTCTTTCCAGGAGACAACCTCGTCATGGGACAGTGAACTTCCTATTACAATTCATGTACTTCTCGTGCATTGCTATATACTCATATGTACTGATATTAAATCATTCAACTTAATAGAAGTGTCATAGTGAGGAGGTTAATGAATGTTTAATCTAATCCATCCAGTCTGAGAAGTCTCATCTTGAATGCAGTGCTATGGAGAGAGAATGAATACTGTAACAAGGACTTCCCGGAACTGCGCTTGTGAAATATGCAGATATGTTTGCTAGTATCATACATTAATCTCTGATAAATAATTCAGATCCAATTCCTTTTTTTTCTCACTAGGAAAATCAGGATGAAATAGTACTCTCTTCAGTTTTGTATTTCGAACAGGGTAGTACTCCCAAGGTGGATGGCAAGCTGGTGATAGGGAGAGCTGGAGCTCCCGTTTCACCAGCCCTAAGGACTTGATCCTGACCATCTCCCTTTGCTGAACATTTTCAGTGCTTTCATTTACACAGAGAGTAGGCCAGCATACCCTCTTAATAGCTCTACCTTCAGCTCCCTACACCACGCTACGTGCACAGATCAAACCTTCTATTCCCGCTCTCTTTAGCAATGGCCGCTGCATTATTACTTTCAAAATAGGTGGTACCTCGGATTGTCACCATCGGCAGGGTAGGGCTGGCGGCACAGGGTCCTCCAGCTCGCCATCAAACGACTGTGCCGGCAGCGACTAGTGCAATTTCCGGTCATGCCCGTCAGCGGAGAAGTGGAAGTGCTGCCTCATTCTTCACCAACATCCGTGGTCTTAATACCAATTTAAATTCAGTTCATTTTTTCCTACAGTCCATATCCCCTCTGGCCCTATTTCTCACAGAACCACATATCTCACTTTCTACTGGAATATCCATATTTTGTTTCCATAACAAAGGCGGCACCTGTTGTTATATCAAATTTCAATATGCAGTTGACACCATTTTAAACTTCACTTCATCCAGTTTTGATTACTCATTGTATAAACTAAATTGTCAAAATATTACCAAATAAATCTGTGTAGTCTATTGCTCCCTCAATGCCTCTTCGGAATCCAGAGTATTTGATTCCATATCCACACAGCTGAGTAACCTTAACCTTGCTCTTAGCACTTAAATTATCGTTTTGGGTGATTTTAACAAACTTAATGTTGAATGGTTATTGCATTCTGCCAGGACTGACGATGCTGGTCTAGAATGCGAGCTGATTGCAGAATCGTTTAATCTTACGCAGCTGGTAAAGCAACCAACCAGAATAACAGATAATCTTGACATGTAGAGAGGCGTATGGTATGTAGGACTACTGGGCCTTGAGAGCAGGCTGTAAAGCCTATGCCCAGAGTCGGACACATTAAAAAAAAAAATAATAATGCTCATCCTTTAGATCTATTCCTGACAAATAATTCAGATCAATACAGGATAGAGGTACTGTCTCCACTTGGATCCTCTGACCACAATCTCATCAAAGCCTCATTAGTTAGCCTCCCCAAACCTATCCGTTCTGAACCTGTCAGGGTGACCCGATGGCACTTTGATAGGGCAAACTGGGATGCATTTAGAGATTATACTGCTGATATTCCATGGCAGTCTTTCTTCTCTAGTGATGCCAATTCTACCCAGTCCCACATTTGCGACTTAATACTAGCTGGTATGGATTTATTCATGCCAAGTCAACAGTTCACTAAAAGATCGAACTCTCCAAAATGGTTTGCTAGCAACTGTGCCAGAGCAACAGCCCAAAAGTCATCAGCATATAACTCTTACTTAAAACACAAAACATCTGAATCACTCTCTCAATTTAAACTTGCTAGAAACCATGCAAAAGCTGTAATAAATCTCGCTAAATCAAACTTTCTTCAAAATCAAGCATCAGAACTACTTAACAACCCTAATGACAATAGAATATTCTGATTAACTCTCAATTCTCATCTTCCATTCCCCCACCAAAATCTTCAGATGGCAGCATTACAAATGACCCAGGTGGGAAAGCAGATATTTTTGCCAGTACATTTGCCAGAAATTCTACTATGGATGATGCTAGCCAGAACGCCCCAGTACTACAACTTGACTCTCCTGAAATTGTTCCACTTAAAATACAGATAAGATACGTGAAATTCACCATAGAGAATTTACCTACCAACAAAGCTCCAGGCCCAGATGGAATTCCGCCAATTGTTTTGAAAAAGTGTTCCCCACATCTTGCCTCTGTTCTAGCTATATTGTTCAGACTATGCATACGTACTTCTTCATTTCCAAATTCATGGAAAGAAGCCAATATCTACCCAATTCCAACGAAAGGAAGTTCTTCTGACCCCTCTGATTACAGACCAATAGCTGTCACATCTCTTGGTAAGGTATTTGAAACTTTAATTAATAAGCACATTGTTAAACATCTTGAATCCAACAACTCAATTAGTGATAGACAGTATGGTTTTCGCCAAGAAAGTGCCACCATTGACGTACTCAATCTTCTGACTCATACCATCCATCAATCAATCGACCTAAATGGAGAAACTCATGCAGTAGCCCTTGATATTTCTGTAGCTTTCGACAGAGTGTGGCACCGTTCCCTGCTATCCAGACATTGTTGCTATGGACTAAACTCTTTTGTTCCTTTGATTTCCTCATATCCCAGCAACAGAAAAATATGAGTAAAAGTAGATCATGTATATTCCAAGTTCCACTCAATTAACACCGGCGTGCCTCAGGGATCGGTTCTGGCGCCAACCCTGTTCCTGGTTCATATTAATGATCTCTTATCTGTCACCCACAAACACATCCATTCATATGCAGATGACTCAACACTACATAGTTCATTCACACTCAGACACCCATTTACAAAATCTGATATCTCTAACTCTCTACTCAGTACAGCCATCTCCATAAATCAAGACTTATATGCGATCAGTGAATGGGGACAGAACATCCTTGTCTCATTTAATGCTAGTAAAACTAAATATATATACAATTTACTATTAGACAGATATTGTCACATTCGTATATTACCTTCAATGCTACAAATATTCCCATCTCCTAAGGTATTGAAATTCTTGGCATCTCACTTAACAGTGCCCTCAGCTGGACCTCTCTTGTCAGATCACTTGCTAAACCCACCTCAAAGAAACTTGGATTATTGTACAGAGTTCGTAACTTCTTCACTGACGAGCAGTTAGCTATAATTTATAAGAGTCATGTGCGCTCTCAGCTTGAATATTCCTCACCCTTGTGGAATGGATGTGGAGAGGTTGCATTAAAACAACTAGACAAAATTCAGAACAAAGCTGGTAGAATTATCAGTAACCTTGCTGTTACTATTACACTACCTCCCCTACAAGTAAGAAGGAATGTTGCCTCCCTTGCATTATTTTGCATATATTTTCATAGCAAATGGTCAGACGAAGTTGCGTTCATGGTGCCACATCTCCATGCCTTCCCTCGTGCTACACGGGCATCTGGTTGCGCTCATGACTGGAATGTCACTCAGCCATATTGTAGAACTTCTATCAGAATTTTTTCATTCCCCGAATTGCATCTCTCTGGAACTCGCTTCCCTGGAGTTGTTTCCCCCCAAACTTCAACCTACAGCTGTTCAAGTCTAACTGTTACAGATAATCTATGAACAGAGGACACCGGTAATCTGGTGTATGGATTAGTTTTTTTTTATTCATTTGTTTTTCCTTCCTCTGTTTCTGTTATTTAAAAAAAAAAAAAAAAATTGTTGCCATCAGATGGTTATGGTCACCTTAAAAAGTTCCTTTTATCAGCATTGGTTAGGAATAATCTCTGGTAACTCGGCAGTGCATTTATATTATTATTATTATTATATTATTATTATTATTATTATTATTATTATTATTATTATTTTGGAGCGACCGAACAATGCAATGTGAGCTAGCGACATTACTACCGCTCATGTACAGTATTTGGTAAGCAGTAACTAGGAAGGGAAGGTACCCTTTATGTAGGTGTTATTGTTGTTATGCTACCCCAGTCTGTTTGATTAAACAGACCCATCAACCACAAGAAAGCAACTGTCTCTGCAGGACCGTCCCATGCAGTGAACTGATGTTTCCATGCAGCTGACAGCTCCTCACCACAGCGAGGCACGGGGATTAGCGTGAAAGTTTGCTTCCTGGGTGGACGTCCCATTTACTTCTCTTCTCCCAGTTAACAAAGGCATCATAGTAGGCTCCACATCACCCCGTTATTTAGCTATATGGTTACCACCCAGCATTGTAAATAGTTTTCTGGGCTACAGAAAACTATTAGGTCTGTCTCTCAGTGTTCAGCCATCTGAAGTGGAAAGGGGAGCAATAAACAGTGCCAGAAAGAAGAGAAGAAATAGGAAAAGGGGAAGACAAACACAGAGAAACAATGTGACATGAAGGAAGAAGTTGGCAGCACTACATTGAGTGATGATGGGCGCCCAGCCTACCACTCCACAAGCAGTAGGACTAGGAACTAAAACACCAAAGTTTTCTGTTTTTTTTTCAGACACAATTAAGGTTACATCGAATCTATGCAAATCGTTGGAAGGCTTACAGAAGAAAAATAAAAGGTGTTTTTTATGTGGCTTCTCAAAACACCTACCTTAATCTTTATAATAATAATCAAAAGCTAAACTGAACCCCACATCTGGGCTGTCTCGGAATTTATTAACAATACACCCAACCAACGCACATACTTAGTAGGCGAAAATATCAGTAACTAATCTGCTCGCTCGACCATTTTTTTTTTTTCTGTTGGGGGACTTTATTACTCCTTAGTAATGTCTCATTGTGATTATTCTTTTTTGGAGAGGTGGGGGTGGGGGGAAAGGTAGGTAAGGGCGCCCAAGACCCACTCACTTGATACAAATTATTCTATCGTCACGTATCTCAGCAGTGTCAAACCAGACACATAAAACTGTAAGGCATCGTTTCTTAACCTTTTCCGACCTCAGCACCCCCCTTGTAATAAGGTCTCAGTCCAGCACCCCTCTACATCTGGTTACTGGGACTGCAGTTGCTACACTACTACAGGGTTAAAGTGAAGTTCTGCCTGACAGTTTATTTTATACTGTCTCAAAGAAAAAAAAAATCAAGGATGCCAGTACTAAGCAAATCCAGTAAGAAAAAATATAATACCGCATTTTCCAGCACCCCCTAAAATTGATTTCAGCACCCCCTAGGGGTGCTAGCACCCCAGGTTAAGAAACGCTGCTCTAAGGCAATTTATCTTGCTGGATGGCAACCATATAATTAAATGGACGCCTGTTGGACTAGTGGGTTAAGGAGCTCCACCTCTAAAGTGACCCAATAGGGATTATACCTGTGTGGTCATGGAGTATATTTTTCACATGACACTGCACAAGGAGGGGCGACTGGCCACTAACGCCATAAATATTTGGACTAAGTAGTATAATCAGTGACCCATTCACTCCTGGTGGGGCAGTAAGGGGTTGCATGAGAGAATATATATATATATATATATATATATATATATATATATATATATATATATATATATATATATATATATATATATATTTATATATATATATACACACACACACACACACACACACACACACACACACGCGGTGGGGAGGGGAAATAGTGTCCCGCTTTTAGCTCTAGATAAATCTGGTCACCTTATGCATATATAATACATATTTACCGTCAATGGAATCCATCTTTGCCTCCTTGTAATGTTCGATGGGAATGATAGTTACAGAGACTGATTATTTAAAATTTTGACTTTCCATGTCATTTTGTCTAAAGGAAAACGAAAAGTCTGTTAGTCGCTCATATAGATTTTTGTTTTAATTATTATTACACACTACCCAAGACTAGTTGGAGATGAGCAATTACCACAATAACACTGGAAATATTTGCAGGCGGTTGTTTATAGTGGAATGACAGAGGATAGATAATTAAACAAATTTATATGAATTTACACACACACACACACACACACACACACACACACACACACATATATATATATATATATATATATATATATATATATATATATATATATATATATATATATATATATATATATATATATATATATATATATATATATATAATGTTCATATATAGTGATATAGTGGCTTTGTTTTCGATTCAACACAAAATATAGATATGTTATATAGTTATGAACATCTCCTGGGGAAACGTGTCATGTTAAAGTCGAACGGGAATGAAAGCATTCATACCTCTGTCTGAACCCAGCGAACTTTGATACCTTTTCTGACAACACAGACTCTACGGACAAGTACGTATTTCTAAGAAATATAATGGTAGCATCATATTGTCATTTATCCTTACTAAATTAACTCTAACACACCGTCCAAGTCATACATTGCACGCCTACACGTGATTCCCAACCTATCACCAAGCCTCCTCTACCCCCATTCCCCCGCCTCCCCCTCCTTCACACTCACAGTTACCAGACACAAGAGGTCTGGCGCCGCTTCATATTCATCCGTCTCATACCAGTGCTTCGGGAGGTGGGTAATGCGGAACTTTCCCTGACTATACAATCGAAAATCATTGTCACCCGTTTGTAGTCTGCATCTCACTTTGCTATTTCAGATTTAGAAAGGACCCTTCCCCATTTACCACTGCACACAGGGAGGTAATCGTGTTGACTGTAGTACATCCAATAGGTATCATTGTAGTCAATGGAGTGGTGGGGTTTAAATTTAGTCCACTGCACACACGGAACTAATTGTGTAGTATTTCTGGATGCCTGAGTATTATATTTTTCTCTTAGCTAGCGCCACACAGGACGGAGACAGTATAGTGGCAGGAATCATTGGAGTCTCTGGAACGATGGAGTTAAAGTGACATTATTTCCTTCTGTCCACCACACACAGGGAGGAGATGGTATAGTTCCAACAGGAGGAGGAGAACACCGACTGCCCATCCTCCCACCAGCACCATTAGACTTCCCTGCAAAAGTAAACACTGGTTCCTTTAACTCTTCCATCTGAGGACGTCATGTTTTTATTCTCACAAAGATCAGATTGTCTGATTAAGCTTAGAATACCACCTAATTAATTATCGGCCCTAAAGTAAGAAAAGAAAAAGTCTGGTTACCACTAAAAATATGATTTTAACAGTCACAACAGAGGGAGATTTAAGCATAGTACCTCCAGCAAAAATAGGGGCAACTAACACCACCAAAGATTCTTGTAAAAGTTAAGTGGAAATTGTAACTCTAGCAACAGGCCTCGTTTAATTCCCTTTAATGGGACATCAGCAGCCTACCAATTTTTGTTCTGCATGATCGGAAAATCTTCACCCGCTTTTTGAGTATTATAACCTATGGTCATATAGCATAAAGTAATCATTCTGATTAGTTCTTTTTAACCATAAGAGAGGAAGCCACTGAACCTCATAAGAAAAGTATATGTCATTTCGCCCGGATATCTATTATTTTTATTTAGTGCTCTTGACGAACGCTGTTGGACAAATAATCAAAGCAGGTAGTGAATATGTGACTAAAAGTTTAGAAATTTATCTGTCAGTGTGACCAGTGAATGATCCATCTCACATGGTTATAAGAGAACAAATGTCAGTCTGAGGGAGGTAAATACTTATACTTGTTTCCAAAAGCAGGCACTCCGCCACTGTGGCATTCATTTCACGTACTGTACATTATTATTAATATAGACACCCCCCTCTTGATTAATTTTCTAATAGTATAGTGAAAACGCAATCCAGGCTTTCACTCTTCGCATCTAGCAGTTGACTTACAAGAGGCAGACATAATAAATATGTAAGAGTGAGGGTCGGAATGATCTATCTATCTATAGCCTGACGCCTTAATCCCGTGAGGGGTGGCCACAAACAAATCGCCTCCATGTCTCCTTGTCCCCAGCAATTTCTCTGCCCTCCCCTCAACTTAAATCCCCCTCTCTCAAATAACACTCTGCTCCATCCCGCCATCTCATCCTTGGTATTTCCTTCTCTCTGGACTCCTCTACTTTACTTGCATATATTGTCCTAGGTAGTCTCTTACACTCCATCTTCACCACATGGCCAAACCACGTCAGTGTATTTCTCCTAACGATTTCAGTCACATCCACATCCACACTACAACTCTCCTTCACTTCTTTCTCTGTTAGTCTGTCTCTCCTTGTAACTCCACATTCTTCTCTCAATTGACCCATTTCCACTACTCCCACTCTTGACAACAAGGTCCAAGCTTCGTTTTCATACGTTAGTGTGGGAACCACAATACTGTCGTGTGGCAACTTTTTTTTTTTCCCTCCACACTCACGTCCCTATTTCTTATCACTTCTTTCAGTGAACCAGCAAACTTTCTTTCATGCTATACCCTTTCAAGCACTTCATCCTCCAAACTTCCATCCCAACTCATCACCCTAAGTACTTAAATGAGCTTGCATTTTTCATTTCCTCATTATCCAGCCTCACTGCATTCAGTGACTTCTTTTCTCTCGAAGACCATAACTTTACTCTTCCCTACATTCACATTTAGATTCCATTCCTTATATACTAATCATTCACCAAACTTAGTAGTTCCCCTTCGTCTTTACTTAACTATACAGTATCATCTCGAAACAGGACAGGAAGTTTCCAAACGCTGTCCCCTCTCGTTAGGGCCGCTCCAACATCCACTGCCCCACCGTGTATCTCTTTTATAACTACATCCATATACAAACTAAACAGTCATGGAGACATGACACATCCCTGTTTCAATCAAACATTCAGACAGAAAAATTCACTCAGTTCAATGTCCTCATACACTGCAGCCCTAGCGGCATCGTACATAATTTTCAAGGCATTCAACAGCTTCCCATTTACTGCATTTAGTTTTAATAATTTGCAGGTTCCATGTCTATCACTCTGTCATATGCGCTCTCCAGATCCGTGAAGGCAGCAGACAATTTCATTCCCTTCTCTAGAAACTTTTTCAGTAAATCCCCTTTGGATAAATATCTGTATACACAACCTCTTCCCTTCCTGAAACATCCTTGTTATTCTCCAACTAAATCCTGTTATATTCCTAACTCTGTCATTAAGTACCCTACCTTATACTGTCCCTGTTACACTAATAAGAATACAAGTGCCTCTATGAATATCACACACTTCTTTCCCCTCCTTTCCTTTGTAACATTGTTTAAATTCAACTGCAGTGCATTTTTTTAGGGAAATTAACTTTAGTATATTGATTTTGATATCACATGAATAATTGTACGTCTATTTGTCTCAAGTCAGCAGTCACTGTTTATTGCTTAACTTACCCAGATGTTGTTTAGTCCAAGTGCAGACTTGACCACTACAGTTGACGGTGCCGAGTAGCAAGAGGTCATGTTGGCGATGAATTTATTGTACCAGTGATCAAACAGGCCTGCTTCTACCACTGCCATAACCCTGATGTGAGAGAGCACTGGTAAGTATGAATACACCCCTTCATCCCCTCATTGTGAGAAATTTTGATTAATCATTTGAGTACTGAGAAAGATAATTAGGTCTCAAGTCAAAACCAAACATTTCCTTAACTCTTTCGTCTTCCATAAATGCATTATGCTGTTTCATTTTGACTACCTCAGAACAATTTCTTTACAGATGGAAATTTTACAAGTCAATGACCAGCCCTTGCATTGTCTGGATAAATCTCTCCTGATTAAAACACAGTGGAATGAGTATGAATATAAAAGTACACCCGTTACAGTGAGCCAGTGTACAGTACATAACACTTGGTGCTGGAAAATTTGTCACTTCATCTATATAGGATTATGTATACATATGATATACCTGTGTGTGTGTGTGTGTGTGTGTGTGTGTGTGTGTGTGTGTGTGTGTGTGTGTGTGTGTGTGTGTGTGTGTGTGTGTGTGTGTGTGTGTGTGTGTGTGTGTGTGCGAAAACTTTACATCTTAATGTATATACATTATGGTAATGGTATGAAATAAATGTTTGTTAGGTGTTTTGATAATAGTTTAGATTTTCAGTCCAAAGTTATACATAATATTTATTTCTACCAAAATCCAGCTTTGGAAATTCTTCTGCATTTTTACTTGTGCCACCTGCAGTTATTGGTAAACAGTTTACTGTTTATTTTATATTCTTCATACTTTCTCCAGATGATATTATTCCATGAATGGGGTAATCTTTGAACGGGAAGTATCCCTTAACCTAAAGCTGGCTGGGACATTATTCGTGTGTCGTGTCATGTATTGCTTACTGGCCCTGCTGAAGGGTCGCCTTGTCTTGGTGACGGGGCTTGAAGCGTGGCTGGTGGTGCCACCTACTCTGGATGACTGCCTGCCTTTTTTAGGGTTCGGCTTCTGTTGTCCTCATGAACCAAGCCCCCTCCCCCCCCCACATTCCTGCATCACTTGAGGACGAGGCTTGCCAGTGGTATTGTTCATCCCTGCTCATCTCCCATCTTGGGCAGGGTTTTTGCTTCATCATGTGTTTGCTGCGTGTGGCGTCCTGTAATGCTGGAAAACAGGATTGGTGGGGGTTGAGTGATACTGCATGGTGCACCCAGCAGCTAGCAGCAACTTTATGGTCCCCAATTCTGGCTATATGGGCAACCTCGATGGGCCCAACCAGGTCAACCAGCTGGTCACATGTTGACTAGGATCATGTGGACCCTGTGGACCGTGGTGGCTTCTATCGTCCAAGAGTTAACCTGGTTGCCTACGTATACTCAATCACTACCTCTGAAGTCACCAGGAGTTTTATCACTGGTATATGGCCTCCCCTTGTTGGGTTCCATGGTGGGTGGAGAGATGAGGGAGCGAAGTTTATATCTGACGTACACGGCCTCCTTACTTAACAAATGATGTTGACAATGCTACATCTGTCCCTGGACGTTCTTCAGACTCTTCGCCGCTCGTTGCTACTCAGAAGCCTTTCTAGGCCCCTGGGGATTGTCCTCCTTTGTCGCAGCATCCGAATGCAACTAGAGACGTTTCATAATTTATGTGAAATAGGTCGCATTGATGCCAAGGGTGGATCCATTTCAGATACTGACATCTTTGAAGTTCATGTTGTTCTTGTTTCTTCTTGTGAACACGAACCTATAATTTCCTCCCAAAAGGGTGGTGGGATCTTTATAGAAGTGTCCTCCCCTGACGAGAGCTTCCATTTATTGGCTCTGACTTCTGTGTCTGTAATAGCATGTCTTGCATCCCTCATGCTACCTTTCACCAGTGTAAACATATCTTTTTCTCCAGTGACCTCTACCACTCAGAGACACAACTGCTGGATTAATTGCGATCATCTGGTGTGATGACTGTTGAACACTTGCCAGAGATAGATGGTGTTCTGAACCCGAATCCGACCTTGTTCCTAACCTTTGATCTGTTAACGTCTCTTGGCTGCAACTTCCTGTGAAGCATTACGTACCGGTCCCAAAGCAGTGTTTCCAGTGTCAAGGGAATGGACATGTTACCCACTTTTGCCACCATACAAAGGATAGCCTTCCTGGTGTGTGTCTCCCATGGCAGCTCAACCCATGCTGCTGATTGTCTGGGGCCCCTTAAATGTTATCACTGTGGAGGTGTCCATTCTGCGTTTTCTTGACGTCATCCTCGTTACTGCTTGGAAAAGGATATTTGGCCATTCATATCCATCCATCAATCAATTGATCTACGTGAAGAAACTCATGCAGTAGCCCTTGATATTTCGAAAGCTTTCGACAGAGTATGGCACCGTTCCCTGCTGTCCAAACTCCCATGCAAAGGACTAACGTCTTTTGTTCTTTTGATTTCTTCATATCTTAGTGACAGGAATATAAGAGTAAAAGTAAATGATGTATATTCCAATTTTCACTCAATTAATGCCAGTGTGCCGCAGGGATCAGTTCTGGCACCAACCCTATTCCTGGTTCATATTAATGATCTCTTATCTGTCACCCACAATCCCATTCACTCATACACAGATGACTCAACACTACACAATTCATTCACACTCAGACACTCATTAATAAAAGTCTACCTCTCAACTCAATACAGCCATCTCCATAAATCAAGACCTGTCTAGGATCAGTGAATGAGAACAAAACAACCTTGTCTCATTTAATGCTTGTAAAACTACTGCAAATATATATAATTTCCTAATAAACAGATTTTGCCAGATTAGTACATTACCTTCAATGCTACTAATATTCCCATCTCCAAAAGTACTGAAATTCTTGGCATCTCACTTAAGAATGCCCTCAGCTGGACCTCTCGTGTTAGATCACTTGCTAAAACAGACTAAAAAAAACTTGGATTATTTTACTGAATCCGAAACTTCTTCACTGATGAGCAATTAGTTATAATTTATAAGAGTCATGTACGCTCTCAGCTTGAATATTGCTTACTCTTGTGGAATGGATGTGGAGAGGTTGCATTAAAACAATTGAACAAAATTCAGAACAAAGCTGTTAGAATTATTGACAACCCTGCCATTACAAATAAATTACCTCCCCTGCAAGTAAGAAGGAATGATGCCTCCCTTGCATTATTTTACAGATATTTTTATGGCTAATGCTCAGACGAAGTTGCCTTCCCTCGTGCTACACGGGCATCTGGTAGCACTCATGACTTGAATGTCACTCAGCCATATTGCAGAACATCCGCCTATTAGAATTCTTTCATTCCCCGAACTGCATCTCTCTGGAACTCACTTCCCCAGAGTTGTTTCTCTCCAAATTTCAACCCACAGCTGTTCAAGTCTAACTCTTATAGATATTTTATGAACAGAGGACACCAGTAATCTGGTGTAAAGATTTTTTATTTTTTTCATTTGTCGTTCCTTCCTCCGTTCTGTTACTAAAAAAAAAAAAAAAATGCCATGAGAAGGTTGTGTACCAAGAAACAAAGAGGAGGACCCGGACTTGTTTTTTCCGGGCTGGGGTTACTTATGCTTCTGTCGTTTCTAGTTCTCTTTGCCTTTTTGTGTCTTGGCAGGTGCCTCAATCTGCTCCGTTGCCCTAGTCTCCATTCTGTGGTTTGCCAGACACCATTCCTAAAGTTTCTACTACTTCTGAAACTAACGTTCTTCCACCCTCATCTCTTGCTGTTTTTGCCCCCACTTTTGTGACGGAGGGTTTGTGCCTCTCTGTGGTGGTGACGGATATCCATGTTGATGTGTCCCCTTGTCCTGACTACCCACAGTTCCTTCTGTACCTGGCAAGCAACACTGTGGTACTTCAGAATGCTTTGAGCTTGTAGACTTTCCACCTAAATTATCGAGTGTGGTAGCTTGCAAGGATCCTTCTGCTATTTTCCTTACTCTGGCATCCCTGGAGTCTGGCCAGTTGCAGGTTGAGGCTAGTGTTTTGCCGTTGGTCCAGCCCCCTCTGGGTGATGGTGTTGCCCAGATTGTTGATGCTCCCGTTCAGATGTATGTGTTCTCGTCCTCACAGGGTCCTTGTCTTGTGTGGTCCATTTCTACTTCTGATGCTCCTGGTGGTGGTGATGCAAACCATCAGCCAGGCAGCCCGTTACTCCAGCTCAGAAGAAGTTTATTAAAATTTCTGCTTCCTCCTCCTCGTGGTTGCCTTCAGATGGTTGGTCCAGTGTACAGTCTTCTGGTGCCGGAATATCTCTTTCTAAGGGCCTTCCCAAGCTCTGTTCCAAACCTGACCATTTGCCAGGGACTATGCAGTCCCGCACCTTATCCTGATCCTCTCACTATTATAAGTTCTATCATTCTGCAGAACTGTCGTGGCTTACGTGCCATTTGGGAGTAATTGCGTCATCTTGTTGCACAGTTTTTGCCAGTAGGCATGTGCATCCAGGAGACCATGGTTGGTGACACCGTTCCTTCTTGCCCTCCCGGTTACCATATCTCTTATTCTGATCCTGTTCTAAACCAAGGACAATGTGGGGATATTGCTATCTTCCTTCGTCGTGATGTTCCATTCGCTCTTCTGAGCCTTTCCACTCAGGTACAAGCTGCTGCCATTCTGGTCAGTCTGCATCGTTGGAATACAATTTGTAGTCTCCATGTCCCACCTAGTGCTGCTGTTGGAAAGGTGGATCTGGAGCACTTTCTGATAATCTTCCTTCCCCCTCTCTTTTATCGGAAGATTTGAATGGTCGTCACCCACCGTGGGGTGACACTGTGGCTAGTCCTTGGAGTACATTGCTCTTCTTTGGTGGAGGATTTGGAGTTGGGTGTCGTGATTTCTGGTGAGATGATGCATTTCCATGACCACACTGGGACTTATATTGCCATCGATTTGTCTCTGTGCTCAGCCGATGCTCCTCTAGATTTTGACTGGAGTGTTTTGCCAGACTTGCACGGCAGTGACCATTTCCCTGTCATTTTTTAACTGCCGCTGAGGGTGGCCCACAACCTCATCATCCTTGCTGGTGCCTGGATAGGGCAGTCTGAATACTGTTCATGTAGTTATGTTAGAGTGACCACTGTGAATGATTTGGGGAGTACTGATGAGGCAGTTGCTTATTTTACTCATGTTGCACTCGTCAGTTAATTCATCTATCCCATAAACGAATAGTCAAATTCATAAACGCCCGGTTCCTTGGTGGACCCCTCAGTGCAGTTCTACAGTGATGGTCAAACGGGTCGCCATCTCGTCTTCGTCACCATCATGGGGATCCTCAGCACTTAGCAGCATTTCGGAGGGCGAGAGTTCATGCATTGCAGGCATTTTCTCATGGAGGAGTTATGTTTCCTCAGTTGCCTCGAGGAATTCTTTCACTCAGGTGTGGACGGGGTGAGGAAAATTTGGAGGAATTATTCCATTCCGTGTTTTCCTGTTATGTATCATACAGGATGGGACTGTGGTTGATCATTTTGCTGCTGCTGAACTTCTTTTAGATCATTTAACTAACGTGTCATAGAAGAGTACACATTTGCCTTCGGCATGCCACCGTTGGCATTAGTATTCTTAATGTCTAAGCTTTGTCTCTTCAGGGGTAGAGTCTCATAACGTCCTTTTTTCTAATTTTGAACTTCATGCAACTTTGCCACAATGCCATGATTTCGCTCCTGGCAGTGAAGATACTCCTTATGCTTATTTACGTCACTCGTATGATGGATTCCTTTCGTTTTTGCTGTCGTTGTACAATAGAACCTAGTGTACTGGTGCTTCCGGCTTGTTGGGGTGTTTTTAGTTATCCCCATCCCCAAGCCTAGAGCATCTACACCATGGGTTCCTAACCTTTTTCTCACCAAGTCCCCGTGAGTTGTCAAATCATCAACCGTACCCTCCATTAATCTGACACTGATTACTGAATGGTTATACAGTATATTGACTAATTTCATATACAATGTTTCTACAGTGGATATTATCAAATGGTTGAAACTGTAAGAACAATATTAAGGAGTTAATTATTAACATCAAATCTGTGCACAATGATACTACACAGGAGTGAAACTGTGGTTGCTTTATGAAGTAATTACTTTATGTAGAAGTTACTATATGAAGTGCAGAATGGTACTATACAGGCAATTGTAAGACTAACGAAAATAAAATGACTTCATCTGACAAGTAAGCATTAACACCATGTTTAAAATAAGACAACCAGTATTAAAGTTCAGTATGAAGATTTTGCATTTTTTGTGCAAATAAGTCTCTGAATTCGAGAAGCAACATTAGTCAAACATACTTGAGGCTCATAAGCCATACACAGCTTTTAGTTTCCGTGTTCAACAGCGTTGAATAGCCATGCTTATATTCAGGAAAGACCTCACAACAAGAGTAGGCTTTGATGTCGTCTTCGTTTCTTCAGTTTTTCGGCGGACCTGGCTGCGATTTTTAAGTACACGTCACATAATTTTCACTCCTACCCAGTATGCTCTTACTATTTTTAGTGACACCTGCAGTGCTCTTTCTCTGCACTGGAGTCTTTTAATTCACCTCATCCACTGGTTTTTATCAAGTTTAGGGTGATTTCCTCCCTGGCTGTCGTGAGGGGTTTTGTTGGATTCCTGATTGTGTCCGGGAAGCATAGTTCCCTTTTTTATTACGGTTCAGCACCACTGCCCTCAGCCAGGCAGCCCTTGTGAGATAGGTTATTGCTAGGCTAGGCTAGGTTAAAAAGATACGTAATTTTGCCTGGGAAACACACTGAGCATGTTTCCAAGAAAAACCTATGGTTAATTTTGAAACGACGGGACGAACGTCGTTCCTGGCTGACGTTCCGGTGATGGTGCTGAACCGTAATGCAGAAGGGAAACATGCGGCCGGGAATGAGCCAGATGGTCTGCTGGCTAAGGCAGCATCGACTCACCGTTCTACTGCTGTGGGATCCCACCGTCCTCTGCATCACCTGACTGCATATGATTCTTGCTGGGCGAATTTGCCTTTTTGGCAAGACTGCTGGAATACTGTGGGGTCTAACAAGATGGGTGATGTTTGTGATGAGATGGGCTCCTTCGCTTACCGAGGCCTGTATCGCTGGTGGGAGATGGCTTTATACCAGCTTTGGACTGGACACGCCCTGTTGTCTCAAGGATTTTTACTGGAGGGTGCTCCCCCTTTTTTGTAAAACGATTGCTTGGTCCCCCTGACCGTTCGGGACTTTCTGGCGATGTGCCCCAGTCATGGGAATTTACACCGTCTTAATCTCTCTGAGCATCAGGCTGGTGATTGCTCGTATCGTCTTTCGTTGGTGTTTGAGGAGGTTGCCTGTTGTATGGGAAGGGGAACCCACAGCTTTGTGGAGGCAGTTGGATTGGTTCATAAGATTTAATATTTGGTGTCTTTATCCTGTTTTTAGTGTTTCGTACTTCCTTTTCTATGTTTTAGTGATTTTATTGATTTTGTGTGTTTTAAGTTATTAGTTTTGCTTATGTTTTAGATCTTCTCTTTTCTTATTCTTTGTTGCCGCCTTTTGCGTTGTTGTCCGGTGCCATAGAACCCTGGCAGTTGCTCCACCATTTTTTTTTTTTTTTTTGGTTAACCAGGCAATCAATCAATCTATTTCCTGTTTGTTGAGACATAAATTTACATCACGCGGTATTGTACCTATTGTTTGTTTAATTCTGATAAAATAGCCTTTGAACTTTCTGTGCACTATGAAGTAAATGATTAGATAAAGTGTGATAGATGTACTGGCGAGACTGTGAGAAGAAATACAAGCAGCATATGCCTCATACAGAAACCTGAGCCAAGGTCAAAACCTAAACCAGAGGCTACACAAATTTATGGCTAAAATTAACTCTGATGGTAAGACTAATTTAAGTCTACAGCTGAACCTGATCCTAAGACTAAACCTTAGCATATGGTTAAGCTTAGGCTAAGACTAATGTCTAAGGCTAGGCATGAGTCTAAGGTTAAGTCAAGGCCAAAGGTAAAGCTAAAACTTGAGGTTTTGTCAAAGGCTTAGACTAAACCTAAAGCCGGATCTAATTTTAAGGTTAATTATAAACCCAGGTCTACGGCCAAATTATCCCTAATTTAAAGGTTAATTCTAAGATCAAACCCAAGCATATATCTAAACCTAAGCCCAAGGGCAATCCTGCTGTAAAGTTAAGCTGAAATCTAGGGCTTAATCAAAGCATAAGCTGAAGATAATCCTGAAGGTAATCTCAAACCCTAAGCTAAAATTATCACTATAGATAACCTCACCCTAAAGCAGAATCCAAATCTAAACCTATCCCTAAATTATAAACTAAACCTCAGCCGAAAGCTTAATGGAAGCCTCCATCCAAACCCAAGCTAAACTCTGTCTAAGCTAAACCAAAGCCAAGGCTAAAACTAAGTGTAAGTTCAACCTAAATCTAAACTCATCTTTAGCTTAAACCAAGTATAAGCCTTAGCCCCAAAAATGTACACCTGTGACTAAGTAAACCTAAGCCTATACTAAAGTTTATGCAGTTACACTTAGTACAAACACAGCCCAAGCTAAACTTCAGCCTACACCAGTGCTAAAAAGATAAACCTAATAATCAGCTCTTAAATCTCAACCTAAACTGATGTTAAACTAAGGCTTAGGTTTAAGCAAAGCTGAAGTTAAACCTTAATTTAAACTAAGCCTAAAAAAAGGACAAAACATAAACCTGAGCTAAATCTAAGCCAGAGCCTAAGTCATATCTAAGTCAACGCCTAAGTATCATCTAAACCAAAGTCTCAGTAAAACCTAAGCCAAAGCCATAGGGTAATATAAACCTGATTCTAAAATAGACGTAGGAATTAGCCTAGTTATGCCTAAGCTTTAGGCAATGTTAATAGTAAGCCTTTGACTAAAGTAAACCTAAACCTTAGCCAGAGTTAAACCTATGCCTAATCCTGACCCTCAACCAAATCTTCGTCTAGAATTAAGCCCAAGTTAAGCATAAGCCCAAGCTAAGTCCAGTAAACCTAACCCAGCATAAACATAATATAATTCAAGCTTGCCTACTCAAACCTGCCCTAATGCTATAACTCTTGCGTAATCTAACAATAAGCGTAACCAAGCTTAAACGAAAGCCTAAGCCACTCCTAAACCTAAACCTACTTAATTACACCTTCACATAAACCTATAACAAAGCTTACATCTGAACTACACAGAAGACACATGTTACCTTCGACTGACTTCGCCGATCAAGGGACTGTTTTTTGGACCGAGCATGGCCCCCATCGATGTCAGGAACTCTTCTCTTGCCAGGTAGAAGTCACACCTGCCTGTTGGTTGACGCTGTGTATTATTTGTACAAAGCAAATGTAATTACCAAACTCCCTTTTCATATTTTGCCTTGGATGGTACGTAAACTTTGTTAATTTTCTTGACAATTATCAGTTGTGTGGAATCAGTAGTTAACTCTAAGAATGTGTGTGTGTGTGTGTGTGTGTGTGTGTGTGTGTGTGTGTGTGTGTGTGTGTGTGTGTGTGTGTGTGTGTGTGTAAAAGTCTATTTTACCATATGTCTTTCATGCATACATACGTGTACATACCTACAGACCTAACCAAATGCTAATAAATCTGTTCACTCGTCATCAACAGTTTCAATACTTCGGACATTTAACAGGCTGAATAATTCACACAAAAATTATAAATCTTATAAAGCAGACCAATCCGCCAATATCGTGTCTTAAATAATAATGGATTCTTATTATTTGCATTTTGCCTCATTCTTCATCAACCTATATGCATCCTTCGTCTGTCATTTTGCTTTCCGATATTTCACGCCGTGTTTATGCACACATTATACATAAAAAAAACATTCGTGCATTTCTATACTCATTTCTCCTGCCTTCTCTCACGGGTGGATCCATGAGTATTGACCATGCTGACCGGGCCCCACTCCAGGTGTATCACACGATGGTAGTATCCAGTACTGTGCATATGTAGAATGTATCTTTTATGCTTGCTTCGTTCTCCCACACAAACAATCCTTGCTAACAGGTGTGACTTAGTTGGGTTACAGCATGAAGATGACAAACCCTCTTTACTTTAGAAAATAATATGGATTACACCTGAAAAATATTCCTGGATCCACCCCTAAGCTCCACATCATACCTTAATTACCCTTATACAATATCTACATTATCTTCAAAAGTCTCTCACTCTAACATTACTAACATTTATATCCTTCTCACTACCCTGTTCACCTCCATTCTCTTCACAGTCAGATCATCGAACCACACTCTTTTACACCCTTTGATGATTTTTAGGCTTCCTTACTGCACGTCCATAACAAATATATACAATCCTATGAAAAGTGTCCAGCCTGACGTCTCATTTCTTTTTTCCCTTTTCTCTCTCACTTCTTTATTCCACATTATAAGCTTTCGTAACACCACTTGCCATTTTCAACCACCCACTATTTACAAACACATCACAGTGGATCACCTGTTCCAGCCGCGATTGTCTTACTGCTACTCACTGCTTTGTAACCACCATCACACTGAATGTCTGTTTAGTTACACCAGACTAAAATATTAAATTAATCTTCAACCATCACCAGCTTCATCTCAGTTTCATAATCAGACCCTTACTTCCCCTTACATGCCCTCACATCTTGCCTCTCCATCTCGTTTTTTTATCTCCCGTTCCTTCTAATACTCACCCATCCACTTGGTCAACTATAAATACTAACCTGTGGCTGAGAAATCCTGTGCCATCAGCACCCTGGCTACACTTCCCACCATCATGAGAACGTGGTCGCCTTGTCTGACCTTCCTGTCCAAACTGGTCGCCAGCTCCATGGAATGGATGGGGTGGTATCTGCCCACTGAGTTCAGGCTGTACAGTTCTCGAAAAATACCACTCTCTGCTGTCTACCGGGCCAAGTATTATTAGTAGCAGCAGAGGTAATACTGATGACGATGATGATGATGATGATGATGATGATGATGATGATGATGATGATGATGATAATGATAATGATGATGATGATGATGATGATGATGATGATGATAATAATAATAATAATAATAATAATAATAATAATTGTAATAATAATAATAACAATAAAACAATTTCAATATCAATAAAATAACTGTAATAATAATAATAATATTAATAGTAAAAATAACAATAAAAACAATTTCAATGTCAATAAAATAACAGTAATAATAATAATAATAATAATAATAATAAATGATAACAAATAGTCATCCAATTTCTTTTTGCCCAGCAGGAGTATAGAGGCCTGGGGTTAGTCAACTAGAGCGTTCTTAACATGGGGTGCATGCAACCAAAGGGGGTGCTGAAATCAATGTTAGGAGGTGCTAGAATATACTGCATTATTTTTTTCTTATTGGTTTTGCTTAGTATTGGAATCCTTGATCTTGAGCTAACGAGCAAGCGATGTTTACTCTCAGTTTAGTTTGGAACTGAGCGGCCTGGCCCAACAAGGCCCGATCCGACCATCAAGGTAAGCAGAAGCTAATAACTTTACCCCTCTGTGAAGCAGAGATGAAATTCTTTCTGCAAGTGATACATTCATACAGTAAAAGTTATCAACTAAAAACTCATCCATAAAGGCATACGAACCCCATGGAATCTCTAGTTTTCCAGGGGAGTGTTCGGCTCAGATCGGTAAATGCCTCAATTATGATATCAAATTTATAAGATTTTCATTCGTAACACCGTTTTTGGCATCAGCTCTAACGTTTAAAATTCGGAGACTCCGCCTGTAATTTTAAAACGTTTTAGCTGTGTTCTGATGGTGAAATCAACAAGGGAAAACACCTCCTTAAACAAACTGAAATCCAAGAAGATCTGTACGTACAATGTAAGAAGCCTAGGAGAAGATTACAAACTTAATGACTTAATGACTGAATTGATATTGTATGTTTGAGTGATGTCCATAGAAAAGAAGAAAGCGTGATTCAGCTCCAAGACAGCAAATGCCTGTTTTACTACAGGGCAAGGCAAAATGAAAGAGTTAATGGTGTATGATTTCTAATTAACAGAAATCTCCCGGAAAACATCGTTAAATTCAGTAGTGTACCGGACAGTGCAGCATGGACAATAAACAGACTATGCAAAAAATACACCCTTAAAGTAAAATAAGTATATGCATTGACTTCTCAAAGCTCAGATGAAGAAATTGAAACATTCTATGATGACATCTCCCAGATTATGGAAGAAAAAAAGACCACATATGCTATACTCAGAGGAGACTTCAATGCAAAAGTTGGGAAAACGAAAAATGGATAAGCATTTATGGGAAAATTTTGAATTGGAGAAAGGAATGAAAGTGGAGAAATGGTGGTAAATTTTGCTGAAATGTACAACATGAGAATAAGGAACACATTCTTTCATAGAAGAACAAGGCGAAAAATTACAAAGAGAAGTTCAAATGGAGCAACAAAGAATTAAATCGACTTCATAATAGGAGGTAAGAATAACTATCTATCTATCTATAGCCCGACGCCCTAATCCCGCAAAGGGTGGTCGCAGACAAAACGCCTCCAGGTCACTCTGTCACCCACCATTTGACTACCCTCCCCCCAACTCACCCCCCCCTCCCTCATATACCTCTCAACTCCATCCCTCCACCTCATCCTCGGTCTACCCCTCCCTCTCCCTCCCTCCACCTCACCTACATACACCCTCTTAGTCAGTCTTTCATTCTCCATCCTCTCCACATCATATTTGTCACGGTTATCAGCAAAGTAAGATAAAGCAGATCACTTCGCTCAGACTTTCTCCTACAATTTCATCTTGGACGATTCTGGTGCTGTTCCTCCATCACTTTCCCCTTCTTACTTCCTCATAGCTGACATTTAAATTTCTTCAATTGTTGTTTTTTCTGTCATCACTGGCCCCAATACTAACAAGGCATATGTGCCTGATGGGGTCCCTCCTGTTGTCCTCAAGAACTGTGGTTCTGTGCTTACACCCTACCTACGTAAACTATTTCGCCTTTGTCTATCAGCTTGTGCCTCTCCTTCTTGCTGGAAATTTGCTCCCTCTGCCAGTCCCAAAGAAAGGTGACCATTTCCAACACTCTACTTATCGCCCAATTGCTTTAACATCCTGTGTCTCAAAAGTTTTCGAGTCTATTCTTAACAGAAAAATTTAAAAGCATCTTTCCTATCACAAGCTTCTTTCTCATCGTCAGTATGGGTTCCGTCAGGGACGCTCTGCTGGCGATCTTCTCACCTACTTTTCAGACTCCTGGTCATCCTCCTTTCGGGACTTTGGTGAAAGCTTTGCCATTGCACTTGACATCTCAAAGGCTTTAGATCGAGTCTGGCTTAAATTTTTATTTTTCAAACTGCTCTCTTACGGTTTCCATCCTTCTATCTGTGCCTTCATCTATAGCCTCCTTTCTGGTCGTTCTATAGCTGCTGTTGTAGTCACCGTTCTTCTCCTATATCTATCAACAGTGGTGTTCCTCAGGACACTGTCCTATCACCAGCGCTCTTCCTTTTATTTATCAATGACCTTCTAAGATGTACATCTAATCCTATCCACTCATTCGCTGATGATTCCACCCTTCACCTTTCCGTTTGGTTCCTGCAATGTCCATCTCAGCAGTTACTTCAACAAACAAGGGATGAGGCTATCTCACACCTAATGTCTGACTTGGCTCGTATCTCTGACTGGGGTGAAAATAATCTTGTTGTTTTTAATGCATCAAAGACTCAGTTCTGACACCTATCAACCCAACAATATCTTCCACAGGAGTACCCACTAATATTTAATAATATCCAACTTACCCTTGCATCATCCTTAAACATATTTGGGGTTTCATTCTCTCGGGTTTTTTCTTGGAATGATTGTATTATATCTCTTGTATAACCTGCTTTCAAGAGATAAGGTGTGCTAAACCGACTCTGTACCTTCTTTACCCCTGCACAGTTGTTGACTTTATACACGGGTTTTATTCGCCCCTGTGTAGAGCACAACTCTCATATGTGGGGAGGATCCCCACATACAGCTGTTCACGATAGGGTGGAGTCAAAGGCTTTTCATCTCATTAACCCTCCTCCTTTTACTGTCTCCCTTCAACCGCTGTCTCTTTGCCGCACTGTTGTGTCTTTATCTCTTTACTATTGCTACTTCAATGGTCACTGCTCCTCTAAACTGTATGCATGCATCCCCCCACCTCTACGATGGGCTCGCAGCACCCATCTCATCCCTTTTCTGTCCAACTCTCTAATGCAAGAGTTAACCATTACTTCCAGTTCTTCATATATGCAACAGTTAAACTCTGGAACTGTCTCTCTCTGTCTTTATTTCCTACTTCCTGTGATCTCCAGTCTTTCAAACACAGTATGTCAAGGCATCTTAAAATAAACGGATCTTGAATTTGGCTCTTGTCTGTATTTTTTTCCTTGGAAGGAACGGTTTCCGGGCTCCTGGCCTTTGGTTCCTTCTTCCTTGCAAAAAAAAAAAAAAAAAGCAAGTGACCAAAGAATGGCGGTTTCCACAGCCAGACTAAATTTCAGAAGTGAAAGAAAGATTATTAAAATAAAAATATATGCCCAATACAAGTAAGCGAAAACAAAGCAGCCTTTCTATTAAAAATCACAAACAGATTTCAGACTTTAAGTTATGCTAAGCGTGACGCTGAAGAGTTAAATGATAGAGTAACAAAAGTGCTAAGAGAATCAGCGCAGGTAGTAGGGAAAGCTATTACAACCAAAGCCATGAAGTAGGCTATACAGCTAAGACACTCGAGCTCATAAAAAAGAAAAAAAAAGGAGAGGAAAGTAAAAATGAATATTAAATAGAACGAGCAGAAATGAACAAGCTTATCGACAAGAGATAGAGAGAAGAAAAAAGAAAGAGAGACATATATCAGATGAATGAAACCATCTAAAAAGGAAAAAGTCTGAAATAGGTCCGAAGTAAAATGGCACTAGGAAAGCAACAAATTATATCACTGAGAGACCAAAATGGCAACGTAGTTAGATGAAAAAATAGGACTGTGAAGAGAGTTTAAGAAATATACAAAGAACTGTATGCATCAAAGACAATAGTACCAAAATCTAAATTTTCAGTAGACGTAAGTGAATTACCTGAGGTAAAACCAATTATTATAAACACTTCTCCTCAAAATCTAGAGAGAAGGAAGGCCGTAGGAGAAGATGGAATAGTAGCAGATTTACCGCTGGATGCAAGAATGTTAGTACAAAACAGGCTCACCCACTTATTTACTCAGTGCATAAAACAATAAAATTCCCAAAAATATGATGTAATGCAATAGTTATTTTGCTTTACGAAAAAGGGCAACTCAAAAGGTCTTAGCAAGTATCAACCCATTACCTTATTACCAGCTATTTACAAACTCTTCACTCAAGTCCTTACGAACAGAATAACAAGAAATTTGGAAGAAAACCGAAGCGGGTATTCGACTACTGATGATGCACACACAATGAATCGGCTAATTGAGAAACCTACATAACATTGTTACGTTCCCTTCCCACACTGCCACAGGCTCCAACAGCAGTAGTTCAGTATAAGAAGGACGTTGCCCAGTGAGTTGTTCTTCCTGGAGGCAGCCTTGCGGTGTACAGTACACAGGATCAGCTTAGGTGTCGTAAACAAACACTGGCTTCTTAAGTTCACTGTCCTTATTTTCCAAATTACACTTAATACTTACCAACTTCACATCGCTGTTTCCACTAGCGCCGAAGATATACAATCTTCACTAACTGTAATTACACTTAATGCTTGCCAACTTCATTTCACGTACCGGAGAAAATCTTTCATTAACTACATTGGCACTGCACTGACACTGATCTACAATCAAACTGAACCAATCTGACTGAAAACTGCTCTAGTCCCTTCCCCATTCTTATATAAGCTTCCTGTATTTTAGACTGATCCATTACTTCTCCAGAGTTCTCGAGCATTCTCGAAGGAGCAATGGGTACCACTGTCACCAACTCATCCAAAACATGTCAGAGTTTACTTACGATACAAATCACTCTAAATGCTTTAGCATACAAACGTATATGAAATTACATAAATTAACAATCACAAAAAAAGCATTATAGAGAAAAAGAGCATAAAAAAAAATGTATAACTTTACAAAATATCTCACTCACAAATAGCAGGCTAACTGGCAACTCTGACACGTACAGTAAAATTACAAGAAAAACTGAGACCCTTCCAGACTACATAACTAGAAAATCTCGCTTCTCAGCACTATCTCCTACCTAGTCCTTTGTCGTCCCCCCCAAAAATACACAATGTATACAAACATAATCCTTAATCCAAACTAAACATTTATTTATGTATAAAGTAATCTTTCAACTTGTCAGGTCTTCTAAGCTGCTTCCGATGACGTTCCGGCTCCTCCACACAGTCCAATCCTCCTGGAATGTCTTGGTCCTCTTCCTGATGCACTTTTTCTCTTTGGAAACCATCCTCTTGTATTTCAGCTCCTTGGTCCTCCTCAACATCCTCGGCTGCGGTAGAGTACAATTCCTCGGAGACATCCCAGCTGTACTGTCCTGGCCCATGGTACTGCCACAGACGGTTCACATGTACCACCTTTGGGCGAGACTTTCTGCCTCCACAAACCCAGTACATTACGTCTGATGGGTGGTCCAACACAGTGTAACGCCCGTCCCATGGACTTTGCAGCTTCGGATGTCCCTTCTTCCGCTGAGGATTATACAACCAAACTTTGTCACCATTATTTAAGCTCACCTCACTTGCCTTGGCATCATATTTGCACTTCATCACGTCTCATGAAAACTTAAGGGCTCCTCGCACTTGATGATGTATATACCTCAGCTAGCTTTGCTTCGCACAGCTGGTGGTGTAAGTAGGCAGCTCTTCAGCAGACCAGGGAGAGACTGGCTCAGTCAAAGAATGCTTGGAGAAGGTGGGGGGAGGCCTATGTTCAGCAGTGAACTTCAAATGACGCATATATATATATATATATATATATATATATATATATATATATATATATATATATATATATATATTTATATATATATATATATAGTTTCTATACTGTAAAAACACACACACACACACACACACACACACACACACACACACACTGAATGGAGGCAATTATGAATACACGTTTTATTGAAGTCTGCGTGGTGATGACATTGTTCAATTAATATTTTATTTTTTCAATGTTTCTGACAAAGAAAGAATGTTCACTGCTCAGAGTACTAAGTAAATTTCTAAATTCCATTGTGATTTCTCGAGACGTCTTTCAGCTATCCTTAGACCATCATCAGGAGATGCTGTTTCGTTGGAATGCTAAAGCTGGAATAAAAATTGAGCTTCATCCTGGGTTAGAAAAGTGAGGGGGGAAAGATGAGAAGGGAGGAGAGAATGGGAAGAAATTAAAGTGGGAGCAATACTGGAAGCTGACCCCATTACTGTGGCTAGTTCCAGTCGTCTGCGGCTCTCTGTTCGTTAGTTCCTGTCTTGTGCGCGGTGGTGATGGTGACGTCGCCGCAGCTTGATCGAGTTGGCTGAAATCTTCTCTTGTGTGATGTGAGAGATGTCGAAGGTGGTACCGCCAGAAGAAGATTGAAATTTGATGGGCTTTCGGGCCTTCCTTCAGACGACAGCCTTCGTGTTCAGCTGCCCTGGTTTCTTGGAGACTGCGTCAGTCGTGTCAGAGATGATACTGTTCTCTCCTTCGACTTCTGAATTAACCGCTGGCTTAGGTGTAGGCTTAGTTATATTCTTGGCTGCAGGCTGTTCCAAGGTCATGCTGACTGCTTGTTCGTCTCTTTTCTTCGTTTTCCTTTGTTTTTTTCTTTCTTGCTGGAGCATCAACAAAGTTTTTGAGGATAGTTAAGCTAGGCAACCCATTCTCCTTGATGCTGGGAAGAGGAACCAGCAGCGTCTTCGTGTCATTACCACAAAAAGCATTTACCATCTCAATACAAAGAGTTATGAGGGTGGACTCTTTGGACAGCGCTTGGATGTCGTTTTTTACTCCAGTAGTAGCTTGACGGTATTTTAGCTGTGCTGGAGCTTGACTGGATCCCTGTGCTTCCGAGCCAAATTCGCCTGTAACACTAAAGGATTCTGGTCCTTTATCCTTCCCATTTTGATATGGAACCCTACATCCTCTCCATCTGCCAGGGACATTCCAACCTTTTGGGAGCTGGGTTTTGTGATGGAGGACTTGTGGACAAAATAGTCCTGATTGAAATGAAACCATATCCTGCCCTGTAGTTTAACCATTTAACTTCCCCCATGTAGATATTCATATGTTTCGTTTTAGGGGGGGTGTTCTGGGTCTCCATAGTGAAACGCTGTTCTGATCGTGCACACCTGTGAACACGCGGTGGGTCGGAGCTAGAGTGAGTAGAGGATGGAGGTGTTTCCACTGCGGGGGCTGAAATGTAATAGAGTTCCAGCTGAATGAAGGTTGGTGGCAGATGAGCCAGTATTTAAGCCTCACTGTTAAATCAGGTGATGGGGGATAGCAGGTTCTAAGACAGTCAGAGCACAAAGCACACCGGAGGGCGCTCAGCCAGTCAGATAGCGTCATGCAGTCTCCTGCTTAATGGGAGAAAAGATTCTGGCAGTTGAGATATGTTTATCGCAGGTTTATTGGTGTGGTAGTAAACAGGTCCTTTCATGCTTTGCCTCCTCGTGTCAGGTTCTTTATGCAGGATAATAGTTTGGTTTTCAAGTTGTTGTCTGGTTAAGACAAGACCATGACTTCTGCTGTAGTGGTGTTGAATTACATCGCCCTGTAGGTGAGCTGTTATCCTCTTGAACAAGGTGGATGAGGTGAAGACTACATATATCGAAAATTTTGGCGACTGCAGTCATCAGTGGCGCGCGCACACACACACACACACACACACACACACACACACACACACACACACACACACACACACACACACACACACACACACACACACACACACACACACACACACACACACACACACACACACACACACACATTTATTTATTTATGTACTATCTAGGCCACCATAATCAAGACAAGTTAATCCTGTACTACATAACCGAAAGTGATTATGTACAATAATATGGCTACGAATAGTTTGCTATAGGACTGTCAGCGTTTTCTGTACGATGATGCATTCATTGTACTGTATCTATCAGCAAAATGTTATTCACCTCATGAGATTAATTAATGAAGTTTCAAATATTGTTGTTAATCCCAGTCTGCCCGGCCAAGAAGAGTCAATGACCTCAGGTAAGCAACTACTTCTGTGGGGCCATCATATAGGCACTGTAATATACATACACCGTGTTGGGGTCCTTCGCACCCTTGTAGTAGACAGTGCATTGCCAGGGTTGGACCTACAGGTACAGTATCGTGTAGGAAGCCGGCGCTTCTTTGTGGTTAGACAGTAAATCGCCAGGATCGGATCAAGGTCCTTCCCATGGCAAGGTGCTGGGATTGATGGGGGGTTCACTCCAAGGAGAACGCCACAGCTGCCCCACCCAGGGTGCACAGTGCCATCACATGTAGGCTCCCTTTCAGCACCTGATTTATATTTTGTATTTTTTAACATCTTCAGTACAAGTCCTTTCATATGTTGAAAAATAATCGTACGGTCGGATAAATATGTAAAAATGATAGACTTAATTGAAAAGCTTAATGTGGTCTGTTCTTGATGCAGCCAAGTAAAATTCTTCAGAATATGTTAGCCCAACAGCAATGAAAGGCGGAGCTTCTCTGTGTTAGGGAACGCATATGTATATGCTCAAGATAGGAAGGCAAATAGGGGGGCCTTCCGCCAGGAAACACGTATGTACAGTTTGGAAGTTTGACGCCCTATTTGAGACCAGATGGCTCAAGTTTTAGCAGTAGTGACCGCCTTACTCTCCCTCCTAAATTCCCATATACAATCAATACGTCCCAATTAGTATCAAGTGTGTACAAAGTCATTTTCAGGCACATTAGCAAAGTAAAACATTCTTGAGACTAAGAAACTGAGTTGGTATGAAACAAATTACCAACTCTATGAAGACACGTTTTACAAAAGTGCAGGGTAAGAATATAAGTTGTCCTAAGTTTCTTCTGCTGTGCAGGAGTACCATGTCATTATTCAGAGTGCAGGATGAAGTTAAGTTATTGTGCCAGTATGTGGCACAAACTATCGTCCATCTCTCTTGGGAACGGTATTGATTTCACTTGCATATGAAATATCATCTCACTTGGACAACAAACACTTAGGTCTTTGTCAAGCATTGATTTATATATATATATATATATATATATATATATATATATATATATATATATATATATATATATATATATATATATATATATATATATATATATATATATATATATATATATATACATACATGTATATATATATATATCTATATCTATATATATCTATATCTATATCTATCTATCTATCTATCTCTCTCTCTCTCTCTCTCTCTCTCTCTATCTCTCTCTCTCTCTCTCTCTCTATATATATATATATATATATATATATATATATATATATATATATATATATACAATTTTTATGCAAGTAATTAGGAACCAAAGACTAGGAGCCCGCAAACAATTCCTTCGAAGGAAAAACACAAAAACAAAGCAAAAGTGAGCCAAATTCAAGACCTGTTCATTTCGAGATGCCTAGACACAGTGCGTTTGAAAGACTGGAGATCATAGGAAGTAGGAAATACAGACAGAGGGAAACAGTTCCAGAGTTGACCTGTTGCATAAATGGAGGAGTGAGAGTAACGGTTTACTCTTGCAATAGAGAGTTGGACAGAAAAGGGATGAGTATTTGTTGTTGGACGGGTGCTACGTGCCCGTCGTAGAGGTGGAAGGATGCAAGCTGACAGTTCAGAGGAGCAGTGGCCATGGAATCAGCGACAGAAATGAGATAAAGAGGCAACAGTGCAGCGAAGAGACAGAAGTTGAAGGGAGGCAGAAAGAGGAGGAGAGTTAATAAGACGAAAAGCCTTTGACTCTATCCTATTGAGAAGAGCTATATGTGGGGAGGCTCCCCTCACATGAGAGTTGTACTGTACACAGGAGCGAATAAAATCCGTGTATAAAGTCAACAACTGTGCAAGGGTAAAGAAGGTACGGAGTCGGCTTAGCACACCTAATCTCTTGGAAGCTGATTTTACAAGAGATGTAATATGATCTTTCCAAGATAATTCCCGAGTTAATGAAATCCAAGCATGTTCAAGGATGATGCAGGATTAAGCTGAATATTATTAAACATTAGTTGGTTACTCCCGTGGAAGATTTTGTCGGGTTGATAGGTGTAAAAACTGAGTCTCTGATGCATTAAAAACAAGAAGATTATTTTTGCCCCAGTCAGAGATACGAACCAAGGCAGACATCAGGCGTGCGAAGCAATATATATATATATATATACGCTTACAAGGTATAACTGGATAGTCACTGGCAAGAGAATATTTATCTTCTATAAAAAGGTCCACGTTGTTATCTCGCACCCTCCCGTACAGAGATGACAGAAAAAGCTGCATATATGTATGATTTATTGATTTTTTTTTTCATTTTTCTTAAATTCCTAATAAGTAACCACACATGATATAATCATACTATCACATCACCGAGCGATTGAAATATCAAAGACCTCTTGTACAACATGCAATACAAACTAACGATAATGCAAGCAAGTCTTTTGTAAAATACATCAGCACTATAGTCGGTTTATTTTCATCTTAGGGAACTGAGCCATTCTTCCAAGTTAAATACTAATTCGAGGTTACGTGAAATTAGATGAACTTTAGTTACAATGTAGAATTGGGTATCCTTGGTTACTAGTCAGATTTCCCCTTCAGTCTGACTACACCTGGCTCTCAACTGAGCTGTAAAGAATTGGGGAACCTTGTAAGATGAGATTAAACGTGCTATAGTCAGCTGGAGCGAAGGCCATTTAATTCGCATGGCTGTTAAACTGGTTTTGGTGAAATCCTATTAGATTTATTATGTTCCGTGAAGTCTGCCTTTAGAATCAGGGCATTTCATAAAGTTCCACTGAATTACAGACTTTATCCTAAAACCAATAGTAAAACAAAATATCCGGCACTAACTCGTAGGAGAGTAATGATATCACTGGTGTTACGGCCGATATATTAAGATACAGTGAATGTTTACCTACACCCACACCTCAGATAGTCCAGTTTAGCGCCAGTAGCATAAGTGGCGTGTTTACTATAATCCAGAGCGATTGTAAATATGAAGAAATAAGAGATATTTACCCTTAGCGTAAAACATTTCGATATAGGATGCTTACCCGAACGGTCTGATCTTGAACAGTTCCGCTTTGGATTAAGAGCGTAACAGGGTTGTCAACGACGTCCTGGAGTGACTGTATGGGCATGGGTATGTATCTGACGGCCAGGAATGATGTGAGGTTGCCGGCATAGCTCCGCGTCATCACCAGCGTGGCCAGCATCCACACGCCCACCAACACACGCTCACACCTCCACCAACCCGAAGACTCCACCACATCTAGATTAGGTTAGGTCAGGATCAACAATAATATGGCCAGTGTCCAAGATACCCAAGACTGCGATGCTCATACCACAACTGGCCAGCAGATTAGACCATATCTAAGTTACGTTAGGTTAGGCTGGGTTAAGATCAGTACGAACATGACCATCAACACACCCGAATCTACATGCCCACAATACCACTAAGCCTGGGACTCGACCACACCTGGATTAGCTAACATTCATTAATATTTATCCCTTACATAATGAGAGGTCACACCTAGCCTGAATAATACTGTCCCAGAGTGACAAGAATACGTCAGTTACGTTTTCTCTCGTCGTCAGAGAAACTAGCCTGCACAACCCCCATCACAAGCTGCACCATCACCATCCCACAGATTAAAATCCATTCAGGGTTTGGGACAGTTATATGCTGCTAGATCATCATAAACCAAGGAAGTGAGAATGATTATGTTCAAATCACAATATAATGTAAAAAAAAAAGACAATTATATACTTTTCTAACTACCTACCTAACCCTTCAAAACCAAAGGTTTCTGCACATGTGATGTAGTAATTGCTGTACTTAGTGTACTGTCCTTGGCTTATCGCCTCATCTATCTATCTATCTATTGCCAGACGCCATAATCCCTCATAAAGTTCATAAATCGAGACCACAGTATTCCCTCCTGAGTTTTGAAAATAAATCACTGTACTCCTCGGTAACACTGGGTTTTAGAGGGTTAAGTATTTAACAGCTGTTTCCGATTATAAACAAAGCATGGGTCATTACCTTACAGTTAGTTCTGACTGACACTGGCAAAGCTACACTGTCGCAACCCCTCTACCTGACCAAGCATATACCCCCACCTCTGCGCACACCTAACCAAGCGCAAAACTCCCCTTCCCCCCCCCATATTTCCTTTTAAAGATGGGTGTAAGGAGAACACCTTAACATAGCCTGGGCCCTTCAGATTCCTTGCGCAGGTCGCATTGAAATATCTGGAAAATTTTCTTTTTTTTTCATTATTAAAAAATAAAAATGCTTAATACACAGCATTCTACCTATCAAAAATCACCAGTTCACAATAAGCCACATAACTATGTGAATTTTCATGACTTTAGTGAATACTTTCTGATTTCTGACCCAGAAACAAAATCTCTATGCTGGGCAGCCACACAACTCTGCAGACCGACACCTATTGATCCCGGTGATAACAATACCCTCCTCTGACTTCGTCAGGTGGAAGGTAATAAGTTTATAGAATAATCTGATAATGAACATACAAAAACAATAAATTAGATTCCTTGTGCAAGTAAGATGACTTCTGATTTTTTTTTTTTTTACTCATTCATTATTTTTAAAAAACTACTACTTAAGACACAACATTCGGCCTATCAAAAGGCACGAGTTCACTATAAAACACATATTAATATGAAATTTCTTGATTCTATAGTGATAATTTTCTGAGTTCTGGCCCAGAAATGAAATGTCTACCCGTCCTGCCACCCAACTCTAAGGATGGACACCTATTGATCCCAGTGATAACACCCTCCTCTGACTTTGTCAGGTGGAGGGTAAAAAAATGTACTTGTCCCTGATAACTACCTCTGGAATATAAGTGAGGTTTTCTTAAACGACCGAAACAAGAATAGATCGTGTTTTTTTTTTGTTTTTTTTAATTCTGGCTATAGGAGCAATTTCCTAAATTAAGTGGACTATAGGCCAGTGATTACTCACCTTGCTGCAACAACACACGCACGCAAGTTGCTGCTTTGGTTAGGAACTGTGTGTGATGCAGTGGCTTAGCAGGGAGACAGAAGGCCATTCCTGCCATAACAGCTACAACCACCACCAGAGCAGCTACCAACCCCACCCACACCAGAGACCCAAAAGGTAGTAGGAAACTCCAGGGATCCACCTCGGTTTTACCTCGTCCGATTATCAGTCGAGTACTCACGATGTCAGCAGGGAAGGAGAAGTCGACCACCCTGGCTCTCGCGGCAGTCATATCGAACAAGCCAAGGCTCATGTCAACCTCCTGCAGCAAAAAGTGAAATTCTAGTTCTTTATTTTCATTGTAATTTCCAGCTATATTTATTTCACTAATCTCACTAAATTTTCTTACACACATACTGATTTACTTGCACGGATTCAATATTACTGCTACTTAAAATAGCTCGTTGAATCCTAGTATTGCATCTGTTGATGCTTTCTCACATGATCGTCACATCTCTTCTCATTTTCAATCACTCTTCTCACTTTCAATCTGTGCTCTTTTACTCTCATTATCCTAAAGCCATATCATTTCATTTTCATTTATTTATGTTCCATTCTTTTAAAAACTTAAGTTTTCGTAACGTAACTTCCACAATCTCTGCTGTTGGCGTCGCGTAGAAACGAGAAAAATAATACGTACGCACTGCCTGCTTGTCAAGATACCACGATAATTATATCTATTAATCATGCATGTTTACCATGTATGTTTCTGCTTTCTAACTTTTTGCTGGCATAATTATGTGTTGTGTGCGTCATGTCACTGCTGCCTTGCATTTGTGTTCATTCAGTTTTAATTGTGCCATATGTAGATGATCCATTGTGACAAGTGGAAATGTTGGGTGGGAGAGAAATACAGGTTAGAGCTTGATTACTATATATTCTCTAACGTTTCGGGTTACAGAGACCCCAAACTAAACTCTGAAAATGGGTTCTGTGTAGCCTGAAACGTTAGAAAAAATAAACAATTCACGCTCTAGCATGTGTCTCTCTCCCATCCACCATTTCCATGTGCCTTATATGACCGTGTTTGGTTTCCTCAACTTGGCATATTGCGTCGTGCTCTATTTGCACCAAATTTTCCTATGTTCTCTTCATTGCATCGACTGTGCCTAAGTTCTCAGGCCGTAACCGTGGCTATTCTTATTTCTCATGGCACCAGTACTGCCTGCGTTCTCACTGATGCCTGAGTTCTGTCACTTCTGAATGCCTTAGTTGTATTTGTGTTCTGTCACTAGTAGTCTCACTATTTATACAAATATTCCTTTATCCTTTGTTGCGTCGGTAATGCCAGTGTTCTCTCTAAAAAAATAATGGGATTAACACCAGTTAACGGTCATTTATACACAATCGACTTTGGTTAGGGAACAATCTTCCAGCTAGAATTAAGCACGCGACATTCATATTTCATCCAGGTCCCCAGAGATTCGTCTTAGTAGGCAGGTACAACGGAGAAACAAAATTCGTGCAGAGTAGGACTGACCCTAACAAACTCTAAATCTTTAAAATGCAACCTGGCTGTGGCCGAGTCGGTCGGTAAGTTGTCTTCTGTCCCAGTGGACGCCGGTTGGAATTCCGGCTGGGGCAGAAAACAATATAAAAGAACTGAATTTCTTTAATGTAGATTGTACTAATCTACCACAAAACCTGTCGGTATGTTATAAAAACACCCCAGGAAATGCCAATACACAAGTCATGTAGGATTGGTAGCATAATTATATACAAAATGGACGATGGGTATCAGCGCCAAAGTGGTGACATGTGGAGGTGTATGGTATGTAACGGGACTACAGGGCCTTAGGGAACGAGCTGCTAAGCCAGTGCTCATGTCGGACACTGGGATTTGCAACCACTACACCACCGGGTTTCCGACTGCCTTACCTCTCGCTGTGCCATGCCAACCATACCAGTCCAGGATCCGTCTGGCAGCTCTGTCCCCCAGAGTCTGTCCTCCGGTGTGACGTATGTGAACCTGAAACACCATACTTTTCTTACAAACTCCATTATCCCTGCCACCTCGTTTTAATTTTGTTCTTGCTATATACACAATCTGGTTGAAAAACTCTCCTGGGTGGAAGGGTTAAGTAAAGGTATTTCCCTTCATTAATGCACTTAATCTGAGACGACCTCCTAAACTCAGAAAACTGGCATGGCGTGAGCAAAAAGTAAATCCACAAATAAACATACAAAATATATAAATAAACCGTAGCAAAAGTGTTAACTATTAAAATGAAATAAATTGCATACCCCAAGGAGGTCTTGCCTGTGTGTCATTGTACCCAGGTACTAAACCCCTTCATTCCCATGACGTATTTTATTCTTGCTGCCCCTAAAGTGACTAAATTAAGCTTTGGAGAACTTTAACCTGCTGGGACGTGAGAAAGTCCTAAGTATCTCCTTCCAGCTCTCCTGCATCTCCTCTCACCTCTCCCTCTCCTCTCAGTGGCTCATATTCTCGTCGTCTATGGAAGCTCCCTAAAACCTTTTCCTAAGCGGTTTATTTCCTCTATCACATTTTACTCTCCTGTTCTGTGGTACATAAGTCCTTCCAAATCGCCATAATCTGCATAAATAATGTAAAAAAAAAAATAACACTGACCAGCCATATCCAATAATAAATAGTTAAGGGCGAGGCGTAACGGAGCATCCTCAATAGACGAGAGTACGAACCAGTGTCTCCTCACTTCTTTCCTTAACACTTCTCCCATTTCCCTCTCCTCACTTCTGTTACTTGAAATCTGTTCTGTGCTGAGTAAATTCTTTGGACACAGCAAAAATACACGAGAAAATTACGTACGCTAAACTGAAGGGGTTAAAATTACCTAATAAGCTGATTCATAAGCACCTTGAGATAAACTGACCTCGTGAAGGGAACGGAGAGTGAGATACTGACGAGGAGTGTGTGTGTGAGTGAAGTGTGGGGGAGGGGGAGGAAGAGACATAGGAGGGGATGGAGATATGTGGTGGGAAAGTACATGAAGTAGGATACAGTGACTTGGAGAGAGGGCAACCTAATGGCGGAGGACAGGACGACATGGAGACGGTTCATTTGTGACCACCTCTTCCGGAATTAAGGTGTCTTTGTATACTGTAGAAAAAAGACGGATGGATGAATAGATAGAGAGATAGATTCAAAAAGATACACATAGGTGGATGGACAGACAGACACATATACGTGTAGACAGACAGACAGATAGATAAACGGCCAGGTAGATACAAAGGTAGACAGATATATAACAGACATACAGACATATATAGACTGATAGATAGTTTGACACAGATAGAAGGACATAGATAAATAGATAGAGAGATAGCTAAATATAGTTCCTACTCAACCTACTTAAAATTCATGGCTGAGGCTATACTTTCGAGGAGTGCATTTTCCGGACTAAGGACGATGACCCTCTTGCCGCCTGGCGCCTTGGGGTCATCAACCACCTTGGTGTTGAAGGTGGGAAGCGGCACGTTGGACACTACCAGATTTGGGCCCTCCGATAGCCTGCATAGACGGTGACTGGTAAATGGACTGATCGAGTGAGTGAGTAAGTGATGATTGGGTGATGCATTGGTTTCTGGACTCATTGATTGATTGATGCATTGGTTTCTGGACTCATTGATTGATTGATGCATTGGTTTCTTGACTCACTGATTGACGCATTGGTTTCTTGACTCACTGATTGATATATGGGTTGATTGACTGAGTAATGAATTGGTTGACTGACTTGTTAAATGAGTGATTGATACACTGGTTGAGACAAAGTGAGGTAGATAAAAAACATGGATAGATTTAAAGATAGGCTGATGGCTGTAAGACTTATACAGACATAATGAGAGAGAGAGAGAGAGAGAGAGAGAGAGAGAGAGAGAGAGAGAGAGAGAGAGAGAGAGAGAGAGAGAGAGAGAGAGAGAGAGAGAGAGAGAGAGAGAGAGAGAGAACAATCATATACAGGCTGGTCCATTTTGTACTCCCCCAACAAACTCAGCTGACGGATTTTTGTGTGCTGTGCTGATGACTCCTCCTGGTAAGGTGTGCAGCGCCATGAAATTCGCAATCAACCATAATCAAAAGATATAAAAATACTTGCATAATGGTTCGTAGAATAATTTAAGGAAAGCATAAAGAGATGCAAGATTGACGGTATAATTGGTTTGTTTTCAAATGACAAAGATTCATAGCCCCTTTTCAGTTTACGTGATGTGTAAGGGTTAGTCAGACTGTAGAGTAAATCTGATCAGCAACCAAGGAGACTCATTCCTGCCGCATAACTAAGACTCGTCGAATTTCAGTCAGCCACGACCTTACATTCAAGCAGTGAGAGTAGCCGAGTTCTTATGTATGAAAACAACCTGAAAAGTATCACTGACTAAGGGGCCTCACAACACTCGTGAATCCGCCAAATGAGTGGCAAGGAGGCGCAATATATGTACCATCCTACTGATATACCAAACAGTGCAATATGTTGACGATAAACACAGTGTTAATATTTTGATCTAGTTCTTCCTTACCGAGAGTATTTGTCCGGAAATACTGGTGTGGTGAATCTGCGAATGAACCCTCCTGAAGGGGTCCAAGAGGCCACCTTATGAGGCTCTCCTCCTGAAGGTCTATAGGGCATCTCTACAAACATTTGGCACCTTGAGAGCAAAATATGAAGTTATTATTTGTTAGGGCGAGGGTTAACTTTGAGCATAAGGACATTTGCAGTAAGTTCTCGCTGTGATCAGATAATCGCACCCTGAGAACAAAATAAGAAGCTACTCATTGTTGGGGTAAGCATTAACTTTGAAAACATGAGTATATTCATTGTGTTCTTCTTGTGGCCAGGCACTCATACCTTGAGAGCAAAAACTGAATTTACCGTTTGTTATGATAAGGATTAACGCTGAACACAGGGACATCATTAAGTTCTTGCTTTGCCCATGTGACTGAATTACGCTAAAGAGAGCATCCTAGAAGTGAAAGGCGACGTGATTGTTACCAGCCGCGATAGCGAAGCAAGCGTTGTTTTCAGTTTGTCTGCCTGTGTCTGTTTGTCTGATTATGTGTCTGTTATCACGATAACTTTGCAACCGCTCAAGATAACATTATAAACTTTTACAGGTACGTAGTAGGGGAAAAAATAGATCACGAATTCCAAGCTGGTGAAGGTAGGTCAAGGTCGGTGTGTTTGTTACCACGATAACTTGGCAGCGCTTAAGGTATCATCACAAAATTTTACAGGTGTGTAGTTGGAATGAAAATCTCCTATGAGTTCGAATTTGGTGAAATGGTACGTATCGGCTCGCAGCTGGTGTGATTACCTCCTTGGAGGGCCTCTAGTTATGTTACCTTTCATTTCTAAAAGCTTCTGCTAAGCTGAATGTAATCACGTAGTAGCGACAAAGATTAACATAACACACAGGTCGTTCGACTAAAGAGGTTTTTAAGTCATATAGGATAAACAGAAGAGGAATAAAAACATTCTTGCATAGAATAGACAGAACAAAAAAAAGGGAATTCGTAAATGAATGAAAATATGGATGTCTATTGAGCTTACGACACTATAGTATATTCCATAATACATAAAACGCAACGAAAAAGGTAGCTGAGATGTATATTACGTTAGGAATGTTTACATCGGCACTCGCAAAGTGACAGCATATTTCTTGATATGGTTAGGACAAAACATGTGTTCAAATAACCTGAGTGATGGTTTATCTGTGAGCTGGAGAAACATGGAGTTGGTGGTGGTGAGGAAGTTACGAAGGTGGTGGAGGTGATAGATCGGGAGACGAGTGAGGACGAGGAGCCTTGTTGACCATACCATCAGTCGGATTCTGTGTGACAACTCAGCGAAGGCGGTGAGGAACAGTGGGTCGTCACTCACCACCACCACCGTCATGTGTTTTGATACCAGTCTCATCTGCAGCAATAAAGTGGAAGGTAATCCTATTACTAAAAATTAAATAGGGTGAGAGTTATTTCGGAAAGACTTAAGCAACACACAGGAAAGATTTTTACTTCTTTCAAGATTCATTTCACTCTACAATAACACTGTAATTACTGTCATTTGGATTTCTGCCACCAATGTTAGTATTAGACAACTTTGCATAATATGTTAATGCACTTTGTTGCTCAGTTGCACTGTGGGAGAGACCTACTGACCTTGGCAATAATGCGAGATAGACCTACCTGGCGAGCCAAGTTGATCACTTGGGAGAGCTGTGCCTGGGTCACGTTGGTGTCCTGGTCGTCTCCAGCCACTTCGAACACACCCACACCCCAAGGTGCTGACACCTCACTTACACTGCGGAACTATATTAAAAGCCTAGTATGAATGGGGATATGAGTGTTGAAGACATATGAAAATTCTATACAGTACGTCCTGGAGACTAGGTGTCTCAAGTCTGTTGGTCGGCTCTTCTTTCTCTGTTGCATGGCTGCATCATTACTGGGCATTACTGGGCAGGATGTAAATTTATAATAAGCATTCTTCGCAAAATATGATAAAAGTGAATCAGATAGACCCATTTGACTTTCCCATGCACACGATATTATTTCCATGACATTCAGCAAAATACGCCTCTCCAACCACGCTCCACTTTCCTCTTGTTACGAACCTCTTATATGAAGACTGGATATCGTGTTAAAATTTGCAGTGAAGATAGATTACACAGTAAGAATCAACTATGAAGACTGAGTTGTAGGGAACAGCTGCTAAAGCACGTTGCTTAACTTATGAATTAATATCGATTGTAACGGCAAATCAACTTCATGTTCTTAAGTGAATACACCTTACTTCAAGGGAACTTACAAATCTTACACAAACTTTTTAATAATTACAGTACTCTTTTGTGATGCTATAACTTAGTCCAAGAAAGCGATTGAATACAGAGTCAGGTTAAAAGGACAGACAAGATTATAATAGCAAATACACTAATTAGATATTATGTGTACACGTTGCTACAATTACCTGAAATCTTACTCATGGTATCAATTGACGAATATGTATCGTCGGGAGGAGCCAAGTCAACAAAAACCCAACAGGCATTAAGGTTTAGAGGTGTAGCAGGTTGGTGGTATCCCCATCCCCCATCCACCAGTCTGTCAACAACCTGGTACTATCACGGGAATAAAGGACACCATGCACATGTAACACTCATCACTCCCTCAGACTCAACAGTTACCCGTGTAGTACCATTTAAGTGCCTCAGATATATATGCATCACTCCAGCAGCAATATTGCTGACTCTTCACTACGCCTGGAGAAAAACGGTCAAAGTCCTATCACAAACATACTAAACTGGATGTGCGTTCAAGGGGAAGAAGTTTTCATCGAAAATTTGTGTTTTAGTTTCACTATCACGACGTACAGAACGAAAACAAGCACGTACAGAAGCGATAGATAGATGCAAAAGCTTCAGCGCCCTGATATGTCACTGCCTACAGGTGCGAGGCGGAAACTTCAGGGCCATAACATGGGCCTTCGGTAAAGTAGCGTAAGTCTGACGGACCAAAACAGCTCATTTATGAATAACGCTAGTGAACTACCGACTTACAGGTTCACTCCAAATGATTCCTCTCACATCTAAAGAGTACAACAATTATTACCTTACTAGAGTTATTATTATATATGTATATATATTTATTTTATGATAAGAGCATAATGTATTCTAAAAGCACCATTCTCTCTAATATAGGTAAGTGATCAGAGCCATTTTAAGAAATTATTAGTGCCTCACTCTGTAGTATAATGCTAATTTCAGTAATTTACGAATTACCTGTTCATTTAGATGACACTCACCCTATAGTACAAAGCATTGCAGGAAGTGCTTCACAATCCCACAGCAAAAGCGCTACAGATGTGAGAGAGTGAAAAGATAATTTTTGCTGTTTATTAAGCGAAACCACGTAAAGTACAAGGCAGTGTCCCACATGCTCATACACTTACTCAAGGTCATGGCGGAGGTGCAGAGATGTTTGGCGTGTGTGTGTGTGTGTGTGTGTGTGTGTGTGTGTGTGTGTGTGTATGTGTGTGTGTGTGTTTTATTTTCCTTCATTTGGTAAGCAATATTCTTATGTGAGCGGCATATTACCGCTGTATTTCTGAGCTATTAACACGTCAGACATGTTGGGATACAAAATTTGCAAAATGGTAACACAAGGCAGTATGCATTAATGTGGCAACACCACCCGTCATCCAAGAGCCAAGGACATTTAATAAATAGAATCATTCGATAAGCGAAAAACAATGTGTTCCTCACTGGTTATATAAAATTTTAGGCTATTTTTGAGGGATTTAACTAATATAGAGTGAAAAAGGAAATCGCTTGTATTCTGACTAGGACTGATCAAAATTACCATACTAACCCTGGCTATTAACAAGTAATGCAACCCGGAATACAGCTAGTAGGTTTGGCCTTACCGATTAATTATTGTCAGAAACTGGAACTGATTCTTTTCCGCTGATAGGTAACTGGTACTACGTCAACATTTACTAGGCATGTGTGAATCACTTGGAACGAGAAGAGCAAATATACGGGAGATAAGGCGATATATTAAAGGATTGTGAGGATTGTGTTTTACCGTATTAAATACCGAATGTATGATTCTTTGATGGCCACGGTATGAAATGGGGTGCTTATTCGACACCAAAAATATTTAGTATATAACCTGGCCAACTCCTTGGTTGGTAATCGGTCATAATGAGGAAATCTTATTACTGTGTGTGTGTGTGTGTGTGTGTGTGTGTGTGTGTGTGTGTGTGTGTGTGTAGACAAAGAGAATAATTGACAGAGAGACAGATAGATAAATTTCCAAGTGACGCCGTCTGCGTATAAGGATGTAGAAAGCAATACTTACCGATGTAGTCCCAATGATAAGGGTGACAAAATCATTCCGCTCGGATGCAGCCTCCAGTACTGCATTCACCACTTCCACTCCTTTGTCAATCATGTCTGTTCCTGTATGCATTAGAATTCCATAACAATTATAGGCAAATTCAGTATGCTCATTAAATATGGCGGTATAGGTTCCAAAATAGTTTATATATTTAACTGAAGCCTCCGACTGGCATGGAAATAATCAAACAGAAGCTACGTGTGGATGTATATGGGAAGGAATGAAGGCTATGGAGTATGAAAATGCTAAGTGCAACTGAAGTATGGAAGCTTTCACTATGCACACTATTATCGGTTTCAGTGTTTTGTTTTGTTCATTTGTTTTTATCCACATCCATCCTAACGTTAAAAAAACTGAGGTCACGGTCATGATGACGTTCTTGATCTAACCATTTCTCTGCAGTTACATAATCCTCTATCATTCCTCTACTTCCAAACGATTTTATTAGTGATATTTACGGACTGCATGGTTAAATATATCATCCTGGGGATGTGGTTAGGTGTTTATTATTAAGGGAGAATTTACCCCATTATACACAGGATAAGAAGCTGATAAAGTTCTTACCTGGGTAAAATAGTGCTTCATTCACCACAAATGATACTGTGGCTGATGCGATTAAGAACAGCAGTGGCACCTTAGCCCTCATATCTCATGGAGTTGACTCTGAAATGATGAAATTATCTGAGCTAGACCAAGGCTTTTACTCGTATGTCAGTGGGGACAGGTGTCAAAGACGGAGACGTACAGAACTTCCTGCTCTCCATAAGCCAATAGCAGTGATTCTCTTGTACCACAGAAGGTTCAGATTACTGCTTGATGACTGGACGAAGGCCATAAGGAAGACACAGGATGTACTACTTTCCCAGATATACGGCCAACAGCCATCAAATGAACACCTAGGTCCTTAACTCTTGCTGGTGGGTGAACAGGGACAATGGGAAGTCGGGGATGCGTATTGAACGGTCCATATTTATCCCCATGCTAACCACCCTCATACACAAGTTCTGTTAATATTCTCCCCCAAAGTGATCTACCTTTTACACTTATAGGCTATTTTGCCATTTTTATGCAATAAGGGTGTCCAGAAATGTTAATATTTACCCCCCATAAGTAGTGAAATGGCGGGGGACAGGGCGACGTGGAGACGATTTGTTTGTGGCCACCCCTTGCGGGATTCAGGCGTCTGGCAATAGATAGATATATAGAAGCTCGTCCCAGTCCACCTGTATTCTGCACTTCATTTTGTTTTTTCTCTTTCAGCCCTTAACTACAGTCAGAATTTACTGTGTTCCCTCGAGGTAGGCAGAATACTGTACAGTATATTACGTTGATGCCTGCGTAAAGATGAGGTCATACAGTCTCTGTGAAGCACCTCTCTCTCTCTCTCTCTCTCTTATATAGATAGATAGATACCAGTAGATTAATATAGATAGATGGATAGATATAGACAGACAGATAGACAGAGAGATCACTTATAAAGAATATAGCTTTGGTGTGGGTAGTAGGTTACAAGTACGATTTCTAGGGGTTTGCACGATGAGTATAAGGGTGTCTGGTCCATTTTACTGCCCAGGATATTAGCTTTCCATCTATCGTGTTTTCTTTTTCCAACCGTATTAGTTCTTTTCTGCCCTTGCCCTTAAGTCTTTTCTGCCCTTGCCCTTAAGTCTTTTCTGCCCTTGCCCTTAAGTCTTTTCTGCCCTTGCCCTTAAGTCTTTTCTGCCTTCCCTTACGCCATAGAATTTTTTGTTTTTTATGTGAGGAAGAAGGAACCAAAGGCAACGAGCCCGCAAAACTGTTCCTTCCAAGAGAAAAACAAACTACAAGAGAGAGCCAAATTCAAGATCCATTCATTTCGAGATGCCTGGACACACTGCGTTTGAAAGACTGGAGATCATAGGAGGCAGGAAATACAGACAGAGGGAGACAGTTCCAGAGCTGACCTGTTGCATAAATGAAGGACTGGGAGTAACAGTTAACTCTTGCATTAGAGAGTTGGACAGAAAAGGGGTGAGAGTTTGCTGGTAGATGGGTGCTGCGTGCCCGTCGTAGAGGTGGAGGAATGCATGCAGACATTTCATTGGAACAGTGACCATTGAAGTAGCGATAGAAAAGTGAATAAAGATGCAACAGTGCGGCGAAGAGACAGAGGTTGAAGGGAGTCAGTAAGAGGGGGAGAATTAATGAGACGAAAAGCCTTTGACTCCACCCTATTGAGATGAGCTGTATGTGGGGAGCCTCCCCACACATGAGAGTTGTACTCCATGCAGGGGAGTATAAAACCCCTGTATAGAGTCAACAACTGTGCAGGGGTAAAGAAGGAACGGAGTCGGCTTAGCACACCCAATCTCTTGGAATTGTCTGCCAAATTTATATACTTTCCTGTAACAAACAGCCTCGAAAGAATTAAAGGGCCTGCTGCTGTTTGCTTTTTTTTGTACTCTTCTGTATTTTTTGTACTTCTTTGTACTGGACTTAATCAGGAAAATGTAGTCAAGGTATAACTAATTTAAATTATGATTTCCCGAAAGAAAAAGTGAAATCTTTCTTCTTAAGCAGTATGGTAAATACAGGATAAAATGATACTCATAATATATGTATTTTCATTTAGGTATTCAATAAATTAGAACAATGCAATTAAACTTTACAGATCAAAAATAAAGGTCAACATAAAAACACGGCGACAAACGTTTCTCTGCATCGGCAACTACTGTACTGGCCTAAGATATAACTATAAAAAATGATATGGAAAGGTGTATTTGACCTGACGGAACTGGACCAATCCCAAAACCTGAATGTACTGTATGCCAAGGTTGCATGATTTTCGATGAAACTTAACTATAAAGTACGGATGAATTTCCTTGGTTACTAGTCAGATTAACCCTCTGTCTGGCTATGCAAAGCCATCAACTTCTATTGACGGGTTTACGGATCAGTTCAGAACAAACGTATTATATTCTGATAATCTTATATTAGTGCTTGATTGTATACAGTAATGAAATGAAGAAGCTGACGTTAAAAGGGAATGGTGATGGCTTGAGTACGATGATGACAAGTTTTGAAGAGGGACGCCTTCATGTGGTGGCAACGATATAATCGGTTGGCTACACTACCAGGTTATGCAACTGTCCGTCAGATTCTTCCCTATCCCCGGAATGTAGGATGGTGGTCTACAGGAAGAAGCACCTAAAGCCTGCCGTCCACTGGGTTGACGTTTCAGACGAGCCTGATGTCACAACAGTAACACGATGACATTATTTGCATTTTGTCTTTTGCTGCCACTAGACGAACAAAAAGCACCAAGAGGACGCATACCTCAGCCTGCACTATAGTCTATTTGATTGACCTGTGCAACTGAGAAGTATGGGGCAAGTAGGGTGTGTTTGATACACGGCTGCTGATTGGCCGCCGATGATGTCACTGAAGTAAATGCAGGCATGTATTGTTGTGCAACATGCGGACGTAGGTGTACACCGTGGGTGGATATTATAGTGCAACATGCGGATGTGGGTGTACACCGTGGGTGGATGCAGTACAACATGCGGACGTGGGTGTACACCATGGGTGAATAATTTACTTCACACGCCACTCATCGTTTTGTGAAACATTATAATCAAGTTTAATTTTCTCTGATAACAGTAAACTTTTACAGCTAATTTTGAGCTGTTTAGCTTCGGAAATTATTCCATATTTAAATAGGCTGCTTATACTGCAGGCAATTAAATAATATAAATACATGTGTTAAAATAAGAAGAGCTGTAGATTCAAATCATCGGCGGCCAATCAGCAGGCGCGAATTAAACATTCAACTCGCCCCATACATCTCAGTTGCACAGGTCAATCAAATAGGGAATAGTACACTCTGATATAATGCTGTAATTTTCTTTCGTACCAAACAAATACTTTTAAGGTCTCACACAGTCAGTTAATTCTACGTCTTAGAGTGCCCCGCTTACACTTCATCAGAGGACGCATTTCTCCGCCAGTGCCAATTAAATTTGATTTATTCCTGCATCTGGATCCGGATCCACCACAAAATCTAACAAACTCTTCCTTGGTCCACTGCCCACCAGTCCATCCGATTACATTGAAATCCGATAACAACTTTTTGAGATCCTTACACAGATAAATAGATACGGGTGAGTGCATAACCTTTGTCCAATTTCGTTGGCGGGGTAATTAGTTCATCTGAGGAAATTGCCTGGTAGTGGGGTGAGTGAGTGACCACGTCTGTGAATAATATCGTATTCGTACAGGAAACTCATCATTATACAGATAAACGGAGGTGAGGTCAGAAGGCAGTGTTGTGGGTAATTGTGGTAAACAGATGCACAGTTGCCAGTATGGGGGTCCAGGACGTTACCGGGTCTGCGGGAGAGTAAGCTGCCTTCCTTCTGCCAGCGCATCACCCACCGCCGCGCTGTGTTGGAACTGCCAAGGTGAACGTCACATGGAATTAATGCCTCTCGAGTATGCAAGGTGCTCGATAGGAACGCTTTCATATGAACAGCTCAAGTGTCTGGTTACACTAATGTCCCTCACCCGCTCCCTATCCTCCAAGAGGAGGTTATGGGCTGCAAAGGGAAAGGGGGCCTCTGCAATCCATCAGGTTCACGATTCCGATGAACCGGGGGCTACTGCTACTACTACTACTACTACTACAACTACTACTACTAATTCTTATTCTTCTATTACTACTACTACTGCTAGTAGTAGCAGTAGTAATTGTTGTTGTTGCGGTGGTGGTAGTAATACAAGTAGTAGTAGTAATAGTAATAGTAGTAGTAGTAGTTTTGATCTTCACAATATAATTCCCCAATGGATGAAGGTGATTATTATTTAAAAAAAATAAGTAGTAGTAGTAGCAGTAGTAGTAGTAGTAGTAGTAGTAGTAGTAGTAGTAGCAGTAGTAGTAGTAGTAGTAGTAGTAGAAGTTGAAGCATTAGATGGCTAACACCGTTTCACATCGCTGCTTCACTAATACAGGTGTGTGGAATACTTCATGATTATACATGGTAGAAATCAATCATGACTACAGTTGGTGGCGATTCTTCATAAATAATACTTCCTTCAAGAATGTGATTGATCAAGGTCGACCATGAATAAAGCAGGAGGGGACGGGGAGAAGGAGATGAAGGATGATATGGAGGAAAGGAAAAGAGAGAGAAATGGGAGAGGGAGGGGGGTGAGTTAGAGGAAGAGTATCCAAGTGGCAAAGGACGGTGCGACATGGAGGCGATTTGTTTGTAGGGACTACTTATGCTATCAAGATTCTGTCGATAGATAGAGTTAGTATATTCTCACACAGATGTTACTGTATTTGGCTGTAAGATGTTGGTAGCTCAATGAGTGACGATAATTTAAGACAACGTTTATCATTTTATCTGAATCCGTTCAGTATAATCACATCTGTTTCATCTGTCATTTGCTCTCCAGACGATTTTCATTAACTCAGAGGAGACTTTACTACTTGAAGAGATTTATTCTCCATTGCGCTAATTCCGTCATTATAAAGGTTCTTCCCAAGAGACTTAAATTATATGAGGGCAACGAGAATATACATATAAAAATGACGTAATCGCAGCAAATGAATAAACATAGATAACAAGGATGTGAAAAAACAACGCTATCGGAGCATAAGGATGAAGCTGACATCAAGTACAGATAGCAAGGATATATAGAATGAGTACGTTATTCCAGCAAAAGGATGGAGCCCAAATAATTTCTGGAATATGCTACCTGGTTCCCGTCCTCTCAGCAATGGCCCTGAAGGACATCCCAGCCAGCCACAGCAACACATACGTCTCACGCTCCGCCATCCCGGTTTTCCTGCGAGAGCGATAGGTCTGCATCGCTTTGTCTGCTGGGAGGGAAATATTCGTTCTGATCTTACACATTTTAGAGAGTGTCCTTTAACACCGACAGTACGAGTACCTTTTTTGTTAAGGCTTCAAGCCCCACGATCACCACCACAATTTAATTCCTCCTACACGAGTATAGTAAAGGGCTGAAGTGAGTAGCTGGTATCGCTCCGGAAATCATTCGGAGAACATAGAGGGATGAGGAGTTGACTGAGCACTAGACATTGTGTGTTTGTGTGTGTGTGTGTGTGTGTGTGTGTGTGTGTGTGTGTGTGTGTGTGTGTGTGTGTGTGTGTGTGAATAAGATCAGTGCTCGACACTATAACCTACTTACTCTGACTTGACCTAAAATTACCATCACTCCAGTTTTAGTGCTGATGTGTAACAATGCATTAACAATAAAATATGATGCTAGCCAAGAAGAGGTGCTGTGGGAAGGATGTAAAGCTGCAGTATTTTCCTTTTCTGCCACAGAGCTGTGTGAAATAAGCTGTAAAAGGACGAAAATCTGGGTAAAGCTCGAATACAACAGTATAGCGTTTATTATGTAATCAGGGGTTGCTTGTGTCACCATTGTATAATTCCTGCAAAACTCATCGTCTCCAGAAGGGCTGAAAGTAGAACTCTGAAAATTTGCAATCACCACTGAACCGGTATGAGCATCAAAATTTCGCCATGGAATTAAAATTCCAACTACTGTTTAACCGCCATTCCACTTAAGATGTATAATTTTCCTGGACTACAAATTTAAAACTATGTTATATAACCGCTAATCCAGTGAAGTCTGAATGTTGTATGCCTCCTTATACACTCCTCTGAATAAGAAATAAATTCTCAGTAACTCTTGAACCTCTCACATTGCTCATTTGGCAATATATCTTAGTAAATGAAGCTGGCCATTAACCTCTGAATCCGAGACCCATTTTTCATTCTCTGCTTGCTATCTCCAGGCGATTATGTTAAGCAAAGGACATGTTTTTCTAACTAGACGCTTAGATAGTCTCATCCACCCTTTGACTACTAAAATTTTCCCTAAAGCTGAATAACAAGATGGTGAGAATAAACCACGGAAATTATGTCATCGGACTGGCGGGGAAGATTGCCCTGTTCTGCTTGAACTGCCCTATATTGGTCTGGATTGGTCTACTTGGTCGGGCTGCTTATAAAGGGCCTGAATGGACATGGAGTGTTCTGAATGATTTTACTTGGTTCTGAAAGACGTATACTGGACGTAATGTAGTTGGTCCTGAAAGTACTGAATCTTACCTGGCTCTGAATGACTAAAATTGATCGTAATTCAGTTGTTCCCACAAGTCCCTGATTTAACGAGTAACTAGCTCTGAACGACTTAATCTGGCAGTATTGCAGTTGGCACGGAAAGTACTTGATCTTGATTAGCTCTCAACGGCATGAAGTGATCGTAATGTTGTTGGCCTATAAGTCACTGAGTTCTGTATTCGGTCACTAGGGTTAGGTTCGATTAGACGGTCGTGAACCTATGAAACCTGTATCGAATGGACCTATTTGGATCTAATTGTGCTTAATTGGACCAAATCAGCCCTGAACAAACTTAAGCGCTATGACCTTGCCCGGCTGGACATTAAGCAATGAAGAGGTTAATTGGCTCATATGTATTCTTAATCAGGGTTGCACAACTTAATTGCTTCTAAAGCCACATCACTAGGGTTACTTGTAAGCGACGGCCGCCAGATTTATGAGGATTTTTTTTTTTTGCACACACACACACACACACACACACACACACACACACACACACACACACACACACACACACACACACACACACACACACACACACACACACACACACACACACACACACACACACACACACAAACACAAACACACACACACACACACACGACATTACTTTTCCAATAGATTCTCACCCCCCTCCTACCACCCATCTCCCAGTTAACAACCGTGGGTTTAGTGGGTTAAGATGGTCTAATTGCTAGTGGTCCACAAGGCTGTAGGGGAGGAGGATGGTTTACATTGGTTGCTGATCTGCTAAGCCAGGATTCCCAGTGCTTGAATGGCCATGGAAGGGAGTGGCTTATTCTGTTAAGCAAACATTGGTATATTATTTTGTCAATTTTCTCTGGCCCTCTGGACCCTACTACCTCAGCCCACCTTGCTGTGGGAAAACAGGATGATGATGATGATGCTCTTTTTTTTTTTTTTTTTTGCTTTAACTCGTTCACTAAGAGATTTATTTTTTCTTCTGTTCGCGCTATCTTTATGAAACTTAGCTGTGGTTAGTAGAGAATGTTCGAATAGAAGAACTTAGATAAAGTCATCTTTAACCCCTTCACTACAAGAGATCTCCATTATGCTAAATGCGATCGTTCGATGGTGGCTTAATTAAAATTAAAAGCACGTCTTCTGACGTAGGGGATATAAATGAATATACTGAGTCCACTAGTGTCGGGATCTACATTGTATATGGTGCCGGGGAGAGAGAGAGAGAGAGAGAGAGAGAGATGCTTCTTGTGCTTGCACTGATATAACTGAGATGGTCCGTTACCCGGGTGTATAAACACCTCTCACCTCCTTCCCTATCCCCCGAAAGGAAGATGGTGGATTAAAGGAAAGGGAATTCATCCTGCAGTCCATTGGGTTCACGCTCAGATGAGCCTGGGTTACAACTGCAACTACATTCGAGATGGGACAATGAAAGCTTTGGATGATGAACAGATGGAAAGGTTATCGGTCGTGGTTTAGGGAGTCTGCCATTATGGGGTCTACAGTGAAATGATACTGTCATTATGGTTGCTTTTGTCTTGAGTTATGGGGTCTGCCATAATGAGGTTTAGAATTATGGTGTATGTCATTATGGATTCTAGAATTATGGTGTGCAATTATGGGGTCTGCCGTTATGAGGTCTAGAATTTTGGGGTATGGTGTGTGACATTATGGGGTGTAAAAGTATGGTGTCTGCCATTTGAGAATCTAGAGTTATGGTCCACCATTGTGGGATCTGCCATTTGGGGATCTAGAGTAATGGTCTACCATTATGGGGTCTTTCATTTGGGGGTCTAGCATTATGGGGTCGAGTTATGTAGGTTTGGTCTTTAGTCTCAAACGATTATATTTTACTTTAAAAAGGATTAAGAACTCATCATTAATACATCTTATGCTATGGAGTATATTTCTGAGTTATGTCTGGGGTTGAGGAAGTATATCTGTGGTTATGGGGTTTTGTTTGTGATTATGAGGGTATTTGTGGGGTTATGGGGTTTGATCTGAGGTTGTGGGGGATATGTTGAGGGGTTATGGATTATGTCGTAAGGCTACCAGGTTATAATAGTGGTTATGGAATTTTGAAGTGATAGGGCATTGAGGTTATATCTGGAGGTAAAGAAGTTACAGGCATTTAAGGGCACTTGCGAGCATTTAGAAAGCACTGGCGGACATTTAAGGGCAGTTAGCGACGGCTGACGCGCTACTGCAGACATTTAAGGAGCACTGTCTATTTACAGGTTTTTACAAAGCAATAGCGGGCATTTGCACAGCATTTACGGTCACTTACGGTTATAGTGCTACGTCTCGGGGTGTGGATTAAGATTAGGGTCGTGGTTTTATGTCTTTGGTTATGCTGTCTGTTCGAATTGTGGCTAAACGACCTTATTTTCCCTTAAATAATAAGAACAATTTTACTAATAATTTTTAAAACAATGACACCTTTCATATTACAGTCCTATTACCTCTAGATTATTTTGTTAATCTCCGAAAGGATTTAAAATGCTTTTTAAACCATGATAAAACAAATCCATTTTTCTATAAAATTCTAGCTACACCAAAATTATTTTTGGAAGAAAAAAATTTATTGCTAATGGGCTTAGCCACAACTCATTAAGCCCTTTAGAGAGATGATGTAGTTCTTTAACTGCAGCATCCACTTTGTTTTACTTATCTAATGCCATCTCGTATGGAGAGTTCATTGAAGTTTATATCAAAATCCCCTGGTTCAAAAATAAAATCTTAAGGTAAAAAATATCGTCTGGCGTTTGCAAGTTTAATCTACTGATGACAAGTTCGGGTTGAAAGGGATAAATCCTTCTAATGCAGTCGTGTCACTCTGTATATTCAACCCACAACAAGACGATTATATTTAGTCCAAGATTCAAGAACCTCTACTGCTATGGAATTTTAAAAAAATCTTATATTCATTAGTCACTGTTAATGTTTATATTCGTGAAATCCTAACCAATCTTCTTTCGCCGCTTATCTGTATGTGAAATTATTGTACTGAACTTATCATAAGCCTTTTACACATCATTTGTACGGTTGATGTTGCTCAAATCCTGCATTTTCCCCCCTTTCTGGCGTTTGGAAAGCTGCAGATGTAGAAGTGTAATTCAGTGTGATCTGTGTTCTTCAGACATATTTGCTTATATCCTAATCTTAGGCAGGGGAAGAGTGGCAAATGTAGCTTTGTTCCCAACAGCCAAAACATTTAGTTCCCCCATCTCTCAGATATGTACAGGTCTTTCAAGTCCGTCCCTCATCATTTTTAATTTTTTTAAAGCCATGTGCGTTATCATTTCCGAGCTCGAATATTGCTCACACTTGTGTAGTGGATGTAGAACAGTTGCACTAAACAACTGGACAGTGTTCAGAACAAAGCTATAAGAATAAATAATACCCCATCAATTACAAATGAACTACCTCCCCTACAGGTAAAAAAGAATATTGCTTCACTTGCATTATTGTACAAATACTTTGAAGGCAAATGCTCACATGAAGTTACATCCATTGTGCCACCTCTCCACCCCTTCACCCGTGCCACACGGGTATCCAGTAGTGCTCATGGGATGACCGTCACACAGTCATATTGCAGAACCTCTGCCTGTCATAATTTATTTATTCCCAAAACTGCTATTCTTTAGAACTTGCTTCCCAAGACTAGTTTTCCCCTGAACTTCAACACAGCAGTTCAAGAGTCAACTGTTACAGATTTTTTCTTACAATGGGGGACACCTGTAATATGGTGTAGGGATTTTTTTATAATAGTTTTTCTTCCTCTGTTCATCTTCTGCAAAACAAAAACTATTTATAAACTGGAAAACAATCAGAGAGAGCATACCTCCATCAATGCCATTGCCATTAAAAAGGATCCAGATCCAGATCCGCCCCCAAATTTAACCAATTCTTTCTTGGTCCATGGCCCACCTTTCCACAAAATTTCATTGAAAATCATTGAAAACTTTTGGAGATATTGTGCGGGATACTCAGGATCCGGATCCGCCCGAAAATTTAATTATTTCTTTCTTGGCTCATGGCCCACCCATCCACAAAATTTCATCCAAATCCGTTCATAACATTTTTAGTAAAGTTGCTAACAGACGGACAGACAAACAAACAAACGCAGGAAATAACATAACCCCCTATGCGGAGGTAAATAAAAGCTCAGACACTTTATGCTCAATCAGTTTCATTCCTTTCTTGGACTCTCGCTGTCTTTCAATAGTATTTGTTTCATTATCCTTGTTTAAATAGGACTACCTCTGTTACAGTGGACTCCACACTTTTGAAGTGTGTTTTGCCTATCACTCCTTTAAGGAGGCCATGGAATATTCGTCTGACAACAAATTTTTCCCACTTTGTCCATTTCGATAAACGTGTTATTTGGAAACTTCAGCCATTCACATGAACAGAAGTTAGGAAGAGTATTCCTCACATTGTCTTTCAGTGGGAAACCCAGTCTTTCAAACAGAAATTAACCCTGGACCTCAAAGTAAAAAGATCTATAATTTGGTCGATTCCTGTTATAATTTCTTGTGCACAAAGCGATTTTACAGGGTTAATACTGTTTTCTTGTAATATAGATGACACCGTCAGCCGCACCAGCACCACACTAACACCGTCAGTAACACCATCACCACACTAACATCGTCAGCCACACCAGCACCACACTAACACCGTCAGCCACACCAGCACCACATTAACACCGTCAGCCACACCAGCACCACACTAACACCGTCAGCCACACCAGCACCACACTAACACCGTCAGCCACACCAGCACCACACTAACACCGTCAGCCACACTAGCACCACACCATCACCGTCACCCACACCACCACCACACTAACACCTTCAGCCACGGCAGCACGGCGCCTCACTTCCCAGACTTACCAGCAGAGAGGCGATGGTCAGCCAAAGGTGTGTGAGGCAGTCACCCGTGCAGGGTACGATGCCTAGACCTTGTGGGTCGGCCAGATCGATCCCTGGCTTATATTACTTAGTGGACCCTCTCTCTTCAGACCCACACTTTCGTACAGTAAATCACTTGTTGGCTGAGATAGTCTATGTGTGGGAAGGGACATGACCAAAAGTGTGTCACGCCTTTTGCCAACTTGATAGTGGACAGATTGACTTACTTTGATAGGTTTATGTGGGGAATATCTATATGGGAAGAATATGTACAGTTGTTTACGTTTGGAGTGAAGGCAAAAGTATGTAGCGAAAATGATGTTAATGGTTTGTTTTGTCCATTGTGCTGGGCTTTTCTTGTTTTTTGATTATGGACAATACCTCATCCCATTTTCATTTGTAAAATAAATGTTCCAATTGACAAAAACGACTATGGCATTCTTCAAATTATACAGCAAAGCAGGATGCATTTCTTTCTTAATATTCTGATATGAAATAGGAGAGTGGTTCTTATATAACGTACACAATACTTTAACAAATTTTTTTGTCCATGGAAAGAAATAGGTTAGGGGTATTATTTTCACATATTCGTTTCCCATATGCCGTGAGGGAAGATTAGTAGTGACGATCGTTGGTGAATCTGTCATGACAACATTTTAGTATATCTAAATCCTCCAAACCCCTTCCACCAGATGACGCCATACTTTATTCATTAGTTATATTATCAGATTATCTTATTTAACTTTGGAAGGATCTGACGACTGAGGTTCGTGAATGCAGAGACTTTCAAACCCTATCAAACTAAGAAGTGTTCCGTAAATTGGAGGAAATCGTCTTGTGCGTAGCCCAAACGAATGAGAAAGACGTCATCCTCCTGAAATCTGCAAATCCTTATGTGTGTGTGTGTGTGTGTGTGTGTGTGTGTGTGTGTGTGTGTGTGTGTGTGTGTGTGTGTAATTTGTGCTACGATTTAATGATATTATTCAGATTGACGGAAGATCATTAACAGTAAAGAGATTAAATACAGTCTTCATTAAAATCTTCACTACGAAGGATTCTGACAGCAGTAGAATGAAATGAAGAGGTTTTCGTGCTGAAGACAGTAATGCAACCTAACATTTATATATATTTAAGAATTAAATAAATAAAAAGAAAGTATAAGATATTGCACACGGAGAGTTAAAATGTGGGTAAATATCATGAAGACTGAATACTCACAAAAAATGTGTAGAAGGAAACAATGATATAAGGACATTGTGTGTTATAAGAAAACATGGAGGTTTAGAACAGTATAAAAATAGGCTCTGAATAAATTAGCTTAAGATTGCACTGAGTACTGAAAAATAAGGCAAGACCTAGAAATGTTCCCCGCCTTTGTGCCGCACCAAGTCTATACTATTATTCTTGCTCCCTTCAGTTGTTTTAGTCTGTTAAGTGTTAACTTTTCGATCTTCAGGCGTTAGGAAGAATCCCTTCTTGACCCTTTCAACACGAAATATCTTTACTTGGCAGGTTATTCTAGTCTGGATGTAGTTTTAATAAAGAATGAAAAAAATAAAATACTAGAGGCACCCCCAAAGGAGTAATTACACCAGCCGCGAGCCGATACATATCTAGTGCGGCGCGGAATATGACCTTGGCCTTGATCTGTATTCACCAATTTCGAACTCGTACGAGATTTTCATCCCTAGTACACACCTGCAAAAGTTTGTGATGATATTATTATTGGCTGAGAAGTTATCGTGGTATCAACACAGACCTTCACCTACAGTACTTCCACCAATCTCGAACTCGTAGGAAATTTTCATCCCTACTACACACGTGTAAGATTTTGTAAAGATATGTCGAGCGGTTGCGAAGTTAAGGTGCTAACAGACACCCAGACACACAAACAGACAGACAAAATGAAAACATTATTCGTAAGAGATTTTCATCTCTACTGCACACCTGGAAAATTTTGTGATGATATGAGTTGTTGCGAATTTATTGTGCTAAGAGACACACAGACACACAGACAAGATGAAAACAATATTCGTAGGAGATTTTCATCCCTACTATACACCTGTAAAATTTTCTGATGATATCTTAAGCGGTTGCAAAGTTATCGTGGTAACAGACACATAGACCTTGACCTACTTTCACCAATTTCGAACTCGTGTTTGCTATTTTTTCCTTACCATTGGCCTGTAATATTTTGTGATGATACCTTGAGCCTTTGCGAAGTTATCTTGCAAACAGACACACAGACACGTACACATACAAACCGAGAACAACACCAGCATCGCTATCCCGGCTGGAAAAAATGTATTCATCGAGTTGAATAGGAAGTTCCTAGCAGTTACGGCTTGTTTCAGTTCTTTCACAAGCTTCTATATAATAATAATAAATATAATAATAATAATAATAATGTCATAAGAACAACAACAAACAACAATAGCAACACACGCCTACCAGTTGATGAAAGGAACGAGCATATGACTGCACGATAATTTTGCGAGTTGTTTTTTAAAAGTAACTCAGTCACAAAATCTGGTCCAGATCGGATCAGAACTGAATGAGCTTCTCCTGTGACTCTGACTTTTGACATTTCACTGTGACCCTGACTTTTGAATCATTGTTTTCAAAACCAAGCAACTTTATTATTGCTCTAAACCCTTCCAAGAATTCGATGCAGATTGGTTAAAAACTGCTTGGAAGTTGCAACGGCCGTAGTCTTAAACTGTGGGCAAGTGTTCACCTTGTCCTACCTTTATCTTTTGGTAATCTTAACAAAAGAAAGGGAGTGCATCCCCCTACGAACGGGAGAGGGTTATCGCAGCGTACTATTGGAATTCGGGGGCAGTCTCATATCACCCATTCGCATGTCCCTTCGTCATACTATAGTAGCCTTCTGCAATTAAAACTATGTAGAATCTGATGGACCGTATGGTATGTGTGAGGGGAATTGTAATTTGATGATAAAAATATCTTGTAAGGAAATAATCTTTTAATATTTTTTTTTCGTTTAAAAAACTTCACCACCTTCGGAGATGGTTAATTTACGGCGAGACGATAACAAAGTACCGTATCCACTTCCATTTTTTAATTCTGTATTTCTGCCAAGCTGTTTATCAGATATGGTGCATGAATAAGAATATAATTAAAATCTGGCGGCGGAACTGCCAGGGTCGTATGCCGCCGGATTTGGTGCATGATACTTTAATAACTAGTTAGTGCACGAAATGATTCCTACAATAAAGAATGACCGAGAATTACCTAGACAGACGAATCGTGCATAGTCAATTAGTGTAAATTACGGTTTCACGTACTGTATGCGCTCAATAAACTTTTACAAGTTCGCACCATTTCTTTTGCCTTAGCAATAGGTTTTCCTGGTGTGTTTTGGTGTGGTTTGAACGAATTCGATTATTATTTTCAGTTCTCTTCAATGGTTTTGAAATTACCCCCTCCCTCCCCCTCAAGGGTCTTTCGGGACTGGTGGGATTTCGGAGTTTTGGTTTGGGAAAAATGGCAAAAACAAGTAATTGAGGAAGAAATATTGTCAAAATCATTAAAGTCGCTTCAGTATACACCAGAAAACATGTTACCATAACCCACATTCAGTCCATTGAACCTAACGACCAAACCTAACCTAACCTGGAGTATACCAAACATGAGTCCTTACCTAACATAACCTGCAGGTGCAACATAAATGTTAACCAGAAAAGTGAAAAAAAAACTTGGATCCTTACCCAACCTAAGTTGCAGGTACCATAATGAATATTAACCTGGAAAAAACATTTACATAATTCTTACCCACCTGCAGGTGCAAATGTTTAATGTACTAACCTCATTGGTGCAACAGCTCACAGATTGAACGATCAGGTAGAAAGATCCACCTCTTACTTGTCTTGTAATGGTCATAGTACCACAAATGACTGTCCTCTCTCTTTGAAGACAGGCCAGCCTTAATAGTTCTCACAACAGGTGTCCCTGTCAAGGCTTAATTAATATGAATAGGGTTCTCAATGGCGCTATGTTGAAAGAGTTAATATGATTGGTCGTGATAAAAAAAAAGAAAAAAAAAGTCGTCAATCAAAGATGGCTGTGATATACTTCACAGTTACTAGTTGATACATTGTCAGTATAAATGCCAGTATAGAGGATATTGGAGGTTGGTGTGCAAAATTATCTCCACTAGAAAAACATAAATCTCTTGAACGAAACTCATGCACCGTTTATATAGGTAAGAATCATTCGAGTCTCGGCAATAAACATCAGAACATAATATCAGCATACGAGAAGAAAATGTTATGAGCTTATACAGTTATACCACACGTTCTATAATCTGATGGCCACACATATGTTTCTGCACTATTTTTTTGCTTTAATTCAACTGACTGCAGTAAATGCATGATGTCTTGCTGGTTTTGACTTAAAGGTCGACATTGTTTAATAAAACTATATTAAATATTGCCTGTCATTAAGATTTTTACTCAAAAACTCTGTTTTCAAGTAATCTTCTTAACGTTTCCTCATCTCCGCTACTTGGAACGTCTAGATCGATATGACCAGCCAAGGCATACTCGTAGGATGATAAAGGGGTTAACAGCCCCTAACATTAAGAGATTATATTGTATGTGAATTTTAGAAACTCATACACGGTTGTTTAAATTTTAAAATTATAATTATTAAGACAATATTTAAGCTTCAAAATTTTGATATTTTATTTTGTTTATTTTTTAATTCATGATATTACATACCATTACTTTTCTTGATATTACCTGCCTCTTCTTTTTTTGATAGGTTGCCCACTGCCCAGTTCCACCACACATACAGGTTATCATAGCACTAAGGTGCAAGGCAAGTGGCAGTCATCAAATGAATGTCGCAGACTTTTTTGACATTTCACAAATATATGTGAGTCGTTGTCTGGCCAGAGTTGCAAAGGCCATAGCGCGGAGGAGCCGGGACATCACCCAGTTTCCCTTGGTCAGGGAAATACATGAAAGCATGCGAGCTTTCAAGAGCAAATGGTGACATGCCTGATGTGTTAAGTTGCACTGAAAGTACACACATGCCTGTAAGAAGGTCTTCAGTCCACCAGCCTGATATTTTTCATTGTAGAACGGAATTCTGTTCTTTGAACGTGCAGGCTGTATGTGGACCACAACTTCAGCTCTTTAATATTGTTGCAAGGTGGGCCAGTAGTGTCCATGACAGCAGGGTCTTTGAAAACAGTAGATTATGTCAAGAACTGGAAGACGGCCTCTGTCCTGGACATCTGCTTGGTGATAGTGGTTATCCCTGTCGTAACTACTTGCTAACACCACTTCTGAGACCCCATGTGGACAAGGAAGAATGGTACAATGCATCACATGTTCGAACAAGAAACACAGTATTGCGTGTCTGGCGTGCTTAAAAGGAGTTTTCATGTCTTGGCAGATCAATGCAGACAAGTCTCGACACGACGAAAATCAACATCGTAGCAGCTGCAGTGCTCCATAATCTTGCCATTGAATACAGGGTCCCTCCTGTGGATGAATATCCTGTTGAAGCAGAGCAAGTGCCAGAAAATCTAAAGACAACAGGAATATTCTAGGGCGAGTTACGAGACTTCAGATAATTCGAGATCATTTCTAAATGTTTATTCTTCTGAAAGGACAGAATCCCAAATCTCTCCCTCTACTGACATACCCACATTTTCTTTTTGAGATTACCAACTCCTCACAAACTTCCGTAACCATTTTGGAACCTGTTGTTATATCAAATCTGAATTTGTTGCTGACACTAATTTGAATTTCACTAAACCTAATTTTGGTTATTCACTATATAAACTAAATTATCTAAATAGGGTGGAGTCAAAGGCTTTTCATCTCATTAACTGTACTCCTCTTACTGGCTCCCTTCAACCGCTGTCTCTTCGTTGCATTGTTGCTTCTTCTTATCTCTTTTCTGTCGCTACTTCAATGGTCACTGCTCTTCCGAACTGTCTGCTTGCATCCCTCCACCTCTAAGATGGGCGCTTAGCACCCGTCTAGCAACAAACTCTCATCCCTTCTCTGTCCAACTCTCTAATGCAAGAGTTAACTGCTACTTCTAGTCCTTAAACAGTTTATCTTTGAAACTGTCTCCCTCTGTCTGTATTTCCTACTTCCTATGATCTCCAGTCTTTCAGCTCAGTGTGTCCAGGTATATCGAAATGAACGGATCTTAAAACTGGCTCTCTTTTGCATTGTTTTTGTTTGTTTTTTCTTGAAAGGAATGGTTTGCAGGCTCCTGGCCTTTGGTTCCTTGTCCCTTGCATTAAAAAAAAAAATTATCGCTTATCTAATGCTTCTTCAGAACCCAGTGTATTTGACTCCATATTCACACGGTTAACTAACCTAAACATTATCCTTACCACTGAAATGACCGTTTGGGGAGATTTTAAAGTCCATAATGTAGAATGGTTATTGTATTCTGCCAGGGATGCCGTCACTGGTCTAAAATGCGTGCTGTTTGCAGAATTGTTTAATCTCCCGCAGTTGGTAAAGCAACCAACCAGAATACCAGATAATCCTGACCATAACGCCTGTCTCTTGGACCTATTTCTGACAAATAATACAAAAAAACACAGGATAGTAGCACCCTCACCACTTGGATACTCCGATGTTTCGGCCAAGGACGTTTGAGCCATGGGCCACCACCCTAGGACGTTTTAGCCACGGAAGGTAGGGCATAGGTTAGGTTAGGTCAGGTCAGGTAAGGTTAGGTTAAGGTTCACAACACTTCACACTTCAAAACGTCCTAGGTTGGTGTCCCATGGCCCAAACTTCCGTGGCCGAAACGTCCTACATTCGTTTCTCCCTGTAACTCCGCAACAGTCCGGTATTTTGTTTCAGGATAATAGTAATTCTTTGCATACGTGTATGAGCCGCATTTAAGTTATGATTTGAATTTGTGCATTAAAATACTGATCGGTGACCACAAAAGCAGTTTTTAATCTAATAATGTAGCGCACAGTACGAAACGAGGTATAAAGATGGCCATTCCTTCCAGGTTAGGCTCGGAGAGCCCACGTTTTAAGTTATACAGGGTTACACTAATAATGAATAATTACTAAATAGAGATCGGTATGCCTATATGATATCCGCTGATACTAATCACTCACCCAAGACGCCACAAGGACGCAGGAACCTTTCGGGTTCGAATTACTCTCTCGTAAAAAAATATGTTTAAGCAAATAAGATATAAATGACAGAGAAGCGTTCGGGAGCCGAATGCTAATTGCCCGCCAGAATATGTTTGGCCAAGTCCAAGATTTTGGCCATATCTTTATACCCTGAAGGTTTCATGTTGATAGCTCAAGCTATTCATGAAATATAATGGTGTTAAAGGCTGGCGATAAACTTTAGTAGACTTCTGACAGCCATATTAGTGACCTTAACCCCAAGTGCCCATTTTCGAACTCGGCCACGATTTTGGCCATATCTTGATACCCTGAAGGTTTCATATTGATTCCTTAAGCCTTTCATGAGATACACTGGAAACACACACACACACACACACACACACACACACACACACACACACACACACACACACACAGTGTTCCGTTATACAGTAACTGTATGAAATGATGCAGTGCTCCTTAGGTCAAACAGTGTTAGGACACAGCAACAGAGGATTGAGGCACATGTTAAACATCAATTAGCTACGCAGAAACAATACTTTAACTTACTTTGGTCAATATGAATTCTGTTTCGATCCTCTGAAGCGAATCCAACAAGATGTAATATAGGTTGCCATTGGCTGCTGTTCCTTATATTACTACGGTTTAACCAACTGTAGATGTATGTAAATAATGCTGATACATCTACTCAGTACGACTGAATCAGTGATATCACTACCATTATACTGACAGTATCACTCAATACACTCTAGAGATGCTTAGAAGGTAATTTTTTATTTTCACACTGGTAACCAATGGAACTGAGCGTCTGTAACCAACAGCGGGCACGACACAAATCGTTGCCTTCATTCATAGATTACTACTATGTCGTGTAGCAAGAGGATGCCAGATACCTCCAGATGTGTCCAGGGAATCATGAACGCAACTGTACATAAGGCATTGATTTTCTCACCTGTCATGCTCATGATTGCTACTTACAAATCAAGGCAAACATGAAATTCGTTGAGGAATGGTACAAGGCAACTAACGACATCCTATAGATTTCTGTTATTATGTGGACTACAAACTGTGAGTTTGACACACTGAGCTCTATATTATGCAGAGGCTATCTCCGCAGGTAGCGTGTAGCTTTGGCCGCCACATTGAAATACCACCACTCGTCGCCTTCACCATGGAAATGCAGTTGGATCACTGTTCTTAACTTGCTGTTTTTGTTTCGCTGTTGTTTATATAAGCTGTTGTTTATATAGTCCATGGCACTATACTTTCCGAATTCTTCGGCTAATTTCAAAAAGACGTGGGCGTCGGTGGTGTAGATAAACAACATCAGCGCCGCCCTGGGCCCCTGGCGGCTTTTACACAAACTATGTGGTCTTACCCATGAGAAAGACTCTCCATATTATAAAGCTCAGTGGTTTGACAGCTCCGTAAAATATTTTTGAGACGAGCCTACGCGTGCAAATTTTTCTTTATATATATATATCTATATATATATCTATATATATCTATATATAGAGAGAGAGAGAGATAGATAGATAGATAGATAGATGGATAGATAGATATTATATATATATATATATATATATATATATATATATATATAGGCTGCTTCCCTCAGGGAAAGGGAGGTAGCCGAGACAGGACGACACACTCCCCATTTACTCATCCATTCAAACACACACACACACACACACACACACACACACACACACACACACACACACACAAATATATATATATATATATATATATATATATATATATATATATATATATATATATATATATATATAGTCACGGCTGTAGTTATCCCGTGGAGTATGAGACAACGAACGTGTGAAAGAGGTGACTGATAAAGGAGAGATATAAGGCGAACACCCCAAAACACTACAGTAAATCCTTTTCTCGAGAGTCTGTCTTAACTAGCCAAGCTTTCTTGTATGTTTGTTGCACGCGAGCTGGGGAAAATTATTACCTCTCTATGTTAACTATTTACACAAGCCCTGAGAAAGGCTTTTTTTTTCACTCAAGAAAGCACTTTAGATCACGAAATCATTTTGTTTTGTTTTTTTCTGTTTCCGGGCAGAATATCATTAAATGTTATTCATGTTCATCGCATAGAGACCTTGTCCTTGACCAAAAGTGTGTGTTACATATCGTGTGGGAGGAGCAAATGAGATTGTTTATCAATAACTAACCGGCTCCGGCCTCTTAACGACTCTAAATTGGCTAGGAGTTATGATGTGCCAGTTTATAATTGGTAGCTCATGCCTTCTTTATGTGAAATTGGCTGGAGATTATACTTAAAACCGTACTTTGACATTAAATCTAAGAAGACGGAGTAAATAAGCTTGAGGAATTAGCATGAGAGCTACATTTCATAACTAGACACATTTTCACACAGTTTATTACTAGATACATTACTTTGATTACAAAACACACTGTACATCATTTCTTCTTTTGGTTTACCTCTCCATACCATATGGTTGTGTGGTTTAAGTTTCAACGAGTTCTAATACCTCAAGCTGTTAGTACGTAGCTTCCATTCATTGTAACGTGGTTAGGTAAGACATATAATTTATTGTTTTATATTTGTATTGTGATGCCTGTGTGAATTTCCTTTTGATATACGAACCTGATTTTGTTTTTGTGTGTATGTTACAGTGTAAAGGAAAGTTAGTTTTCCTGTGAGCTTTACCTTACCCCTTTTGGTGATGAATTAAACGCTAAGAGTGCACTGCCATATATGCCCATAACATATACTGTATATATATGCAGAATGACAGTTTATTATATACCATCAGTTTGCAATATACTATCAGGTCTAAACTGTCGTTCTGCATATGTGTCAATCATTGCGGCCGCATTAACTTAAACTCACCGTCTCCCCCACTCCAATGGTTCATGTTAGGGAATCCATAAGGAAACATCACCTAATGAGAGGCGCCCACACCTTTTAGACTCGCAGCAGCAAACCGGCGCCGAGGTCTCAGTCTTAGAGGTGTCAAATGGACCTGATAGTATAGTCTATATCTATCTATTGCCAGACGCCTCAATCCCGTTTGGGGTGGCCACGAACAAATCGCCTCCACGTCGCCCTGTCCCCCGCCATTTCACTCCCCTGCTCACAACTCACACACCCCTCTCTCATATACCTCTCCACCCCATCCCTCCATCTCATCCTCGGCCTCCCCCTCCCTCTTCCCCCCTTCACCTCACTCATATACACTCTCTTCGTCAGTCTCTCACCCTCCATCCTCTCCACATGGCCAAACTACCTTATTGTGTTCCTCATAACGCTTCCTATCACATCCACATCCACATCACAACGCTCCTTTATATCCTCATTCGTCAGCCTGTCTCTCCATGTGACTCCACAGGCTCCTCTTAACTTATTTCCACTGCCCTCACTCTTGACTTGTGTCCTTCCAACAACGTCCAAGCATCACTTCCATATGTTAGAATTGGTATCACATTACTGTCATGTAACTTTTTCACTTCCATGCTCACTTCCCTGTTTCTTATCACTGCTTTCAAAGAACCAGCAACCTTTCTTCCCTGCTGTACCCTTTCAAGAACTTCACCCTCCAAACCTCCATCCTTACTCATCACACTACCCAAGTACTTAAACGTACTCACATTTTCCAATTCCTCACCATCCAACCTCGCTGTACATTCACTGACTTCACCTCTCTCAAAGACCATCACTTTACTCTTCCCTACATTCACCTTTAGATTCCGTTTCTTACACACTCTCCCAAACTCATCCACCAAGCCTTGCAGATCCCCCTCGTATTCACTCAACAACACAGTATCATCTGCAAACAACAGTACAGGGAGTTTCCAAACACTATCCTCTCTCACCAGGGCCACTCCAACATCCACTACCCTACCTTGTACCTCTTTTATTACCCCATCCAGGTACAGGTTGAACAACCATGGATACATGACACGTCCCTGTTTCAACCCAACCTTCAAAGAGAAAAATTCACTTAGTTCACCATCCACACGCACTGCAGCCTTAGCACCATCATACATACTCTTCACAGCATTCAACAACTTCCCATCTACTCCATATATTCTTAATACGTCCCACAATCTTTGTCTATCCGCCCTGTCATATGCTTTCCCCAAAGCCATGAAAGCCACATACAACTTCTTTCCCTTCTCTAGAAACTTTTCCACTAAGGATCTAAGAATGAATATCTGATCTACACAACCCCTTCCCTTCCTAAAGCCTCCCTCTTCTTCTCCAACTAATTTCTCTGTTCTTTCCCTAACCCTATCAATAAGTATCCTACCATACACTTTTCCTAGTATACTAAGAAGACAAATGCCCCTATGATTACCACACACTTCTTTTTCCCCTTTTCCTTTGTACAAGGGAATAATTATACCTGACTTCCAATCCTCCGGGACTCTACCTTCCCCCCAGGCCAATCTGCACATCTTCCACATCCATTCTACTACTATCTCTCCCCCATGCTTCAGCATTTCACCACACACTCCATCAATTCCTGGGGCTTTCCCAAGTTTAACTTTCTTCATTGCTTCCACAACTTCTATCCTACTGATTTCTTCCTGTCTTCTCACCTCCCTCCTTCTCCCAGCCATTCCCCAGCCACTTATACTCGCATTACTTCCATCCTCTATGTTCAACAATTCCTTAAAGTGTTCTCTCCATCTGCTCACTTTTTCTCCCTTCTCCACTAGTAATCTACCATTTTTATCTTTCACTCCCCTGCTAACCTCACTTCCCCCCTATCTTACTCTCTTCACCTCTTTCCAGAACATTTTCTTACAGTCCCTGCACTTTACACTGAAATTCCTTCCAAATTCCTCAACCACTCTCTTCTTACTCTCTCTTACTAATCTTTTTACCTCTTTCTTTCTGCATATAACTCTCTCTTCCGCCTCTCAACTTCTTCCACGCCCCTATTTCTCATCCATTCACTGTATGCTTTCTTCTTTTGTGCCACAGCCTGTCTCACCTCTTCAGTCCACCACGCTGTTCCTTGCACCCCCCCTCCGTCTTCTCTTCCTCCCACACACCACATCACATGCTGCACATTTTTCTTCTGTAAGTATCCTGCACACACCTTCCACGTCCCCCATCTGCTCCAATTCATATTTGCTCAATCATTCCTCCACTTCTCTCTTATACTCTGCCTTTTTCTCATCCTCTTGTAACCTTTCCACTCTCTTTGCAACTACTCCTTCCTCTCGTCTTTCCTTTCTTCTATTCCTCCATCTTACTTGGATCCTAATTCTGGCCACCATCAAGTATATATATATATATATATATATATATATATATATATATATATATATATATATATATAGAGAGAGAGAGAGAGAGAGAGAGAGAGAGAGAGAGAGAGAGAGAGAGAAACAGACATAGAAATAGATATATAGGTATCTTCCAACTTGTAACAATAAACCACCCTCCCACACATACAAGCAGCAACAGGATAACAGAATGAACACAGAATGGAGGGTTAGGCCTCAGGCTAATCGTAAGCTTCTTTCTAATTCCTTGAGAACCTTACAAACACAAGAGCAGAAGAAATTCGACCTCTGTTGTGTATTTGGTGTGCCATTGTAAGCCACCCTTTTCTCAAGTTGGTTTGTCAGAACCCCATAGACAATTGTGACCATGAGTGGCTGTCGCATCTCCACCTGTTCAGTCACCTGCAACGTAAACAGTGCCTATGAAATTTTATTCAGAAACCAAGGAACATATTAAGAATATAATTATTCATTGAGGGCCGCCTTGGTTGTAATAGTACATTGACAGCACACATTCCACGTAATTTTATATCGATTGATCAATCATTCAAATAATTCCCCCCAAATGATGGTCACTGACTAGGCAGCAGCTTATTTGCAACAAAGTTGTGGGCGGTAACCGAAAAGGTTTCATATGTTTGTCATAGAATGTTATGAATTTACATCTGAAATCATGACTTTACATCTGAAATCATGTAACGAAGTCGGTCAAATAGGTACTTAGGCAGAAAGGGCTGTGGGTGATCACCAATCAGGCTGTGACACAACACATCCAAAATGATAAAGATCAACCATCATAATATTTTAGTGTGTCTACTTCTGTGTTTAGGAGAAATAAAGAATACAACCTTATTCCCGTGTGTTCTATCTCAGCATCACTCATTCGGCAATATGAATCAACGACATTAATACTCTCAATTACTTCTTTTCAGCTAATATCCTTAAAACTTGCTTCGGATTGCTGCTGATTTAATGATGTCCTCATAGTGTGCGTGCATGTATGTGTCCAGTGAGTGTAATGTCACCTGAATACAGCATTACACACAGCGTATAGATGTTGGACTATCTAATTTGAGAATATATAATGGGACAGTTTTTAAGGGAGAGTGGAAATGCAGAAGTAGGTTAAACGAGCTAAGATGGTATCAGGGCAAAAGGGGAGAGTACAGTATTTCTTTTCAGTGCGACTGCTTAAAGCAATGATTTCCTCGAGAGGAACATGAATGTAAAATACGATTTCTACTTTTTCCGTAGAGAGGGAGGTAGAAGCGGTCATTGGCATAAAAAAATGTATGTTCTTGTGAAAGATCATTGTTCATGATTAAGTTTCTGTGTTTTTACTGTGGGACATTTTCAATAACAGTAAGGGAACCTGTTACTGGGAAATATAACTCCAGCGTTCTGTATCACTTACTTCTGCTGTGAAAGTATGAGTATCAGTTATTCGCAGAATCATTGGTATTCAGCCTATAAGACATGGGGTAAAAGTGGTCGACTTTACACTGGATTTGCCAATTATTTAGTTTTGGACGAAACACATGATGTCGTGGCCTCCCAAACTATTACCGATTCTTTGTGTCAGACGACATGTTAGAAAAGTACGTATTTACATGATCTTTGATTTATTATGAACACACACAGACATTATAGCTGTATCAGTACTTCTCTCTCTCTCTCTCTCTGTATCAATGTATGTAATCGTATGTGTGTATCTATCTATCTATGTAATCTGCGTGTGTGTGTGTGTGTGTGTGTGTGTGTGTGTGTGTGTGTGTGTGTGTGTGTGTGTGTGTGTGTGTGTGTGTGTGTGTGTGTGTGTGTGTGTGTGTGTGTGTGTGTGTGCGTGCGCGCGCGCGCGCGCGCACTGAGGGCATTGCCGCCGTTGGTCGCTCTGTATTCCTTGTATAGTTTGACATGCATTACAAATGCCATTCCCTTATATGTTTTACATATGTACGCTCCATGAATGAACCCAAATATATTATCTTGTACCCTACCTTACAGATAATGTTCGGGCAAACGTAACTAGATACGCAAATGAGACTTCGTTCATTTACGTGGAATCAAACCTGTGGCATAAAGTATTCCTCCAAATGTCATTCAATTAATTTTCAAGATGATACACCAAAAAAAAAAAAAAAAAAAAAAAAAAAGGCAACAATGAGGAATTTACTGTTACTTCTAAGGTAAGTTTGCTGTTATTGTTCTGGTCACTTTGTTTATTCATCCCGGAAAACAAAATGTCAAGCCAAGCAAAATGCGGCAGAGCAGAGCCTGTTGTGCGTCGTCGCTGTGTGCCTGGCGCTGATGTATAAAAGTGAGATGATCGAGAAGACACTCAGTAGGGAAGGTATCCGAGTGATGGAAGTACCTGCTGTTTGGAAACCTTACGAGGACAAGGTAGGGCCTGCCATGCCCTTAAAGAGGTGTGTTAATACTTCGTGTTGTGATTTGTTACACTTCCAACATTCTCTGGCTGGTAGTATTAAACAACCTCTTCCCCTTCTCGTGAAGCATCTTCGTGAAGAGACTATTCCCGGTTTGGTACCTTTATACCCCGGCTGAACAGCCTCTTCCCAGAAGGAGACTAAGGAAGGGTTGGTATGCTGCGGGGGTGCTCTCTGGGAGAGAAATCGTGAGATTGGTATGCCGGAGGAGCGCAAGTTTGCCGTCATTTGTTTTATGTTTACTCTCGTGTGATATATTACGAAAATAATATGCTAAATATGATAAACAACGTCTCCGAATCAGTCCAATGGTAGGAAATAGTTTAAATACCTTATACTTTAATATTTGAGAGGTGGTCCAATGGTGGTTAGGATTACGGCAACTAGAATTTAGCGGTTTTGTTTGGTTGTTTGGTTAGGTTAGAAATAGGTTAGGTTAAGTCAGGTCAGGTTATCTAACAGACTTGTACACCATTCCACTTTTCATTACTGTCTTCAGAAAGGTAAGCACGTGGTATAATTTAAGGCAGTGATTAGGATTACGGCAGTTAGAATTTAGTGGCGATTTCCGTAATCCTAACCACGGTTAGGATTAGGACAGCTAGAATTTCGCTGTTTTGTTTGGTGGTTCAGCTAGGTTAGAAACAGGATAGATTAGGTTAGGTAAGTGTTGGTTAGGATAGGTTAATACTGCTACAGTTCAGCTTAAACCGCTAGAAGTTAGTGGTTATGTTTGTTTTTTAGCATTGTTAGAAATATGTTAGGTTATTTGAGTTATGGCCACCATAAAAAAGAAGTGATTAGGATTATGTCAGCTCGAATTTAGCGGCGATGGCAGTAATCTAACCACGGCCTTAAATTATACCACGTGCTTGCCTTTCTGAAGACACTAATGAAAAGTGGAATGGTGTACAAGTCTGTTAGATAAAGCGCTCTTGAAAATAAGTGGTGAAGTTGCTTGGATCACTACTTTATGAGACACAGATAACTTGGGAATGGTAGAAGTCAATGACTTTGGTGTGTGCATTAGCAGTAGTTTGATCATAAGAGGGTAGCACCAGTCACCTAAAAATCTATAAATAAAGATAGTATCACACAAAAGAAATTATAAACATTTTAAAAAACTGCTAATGCATTTCATGTTAAGATACCAACTAGTTACATGAATATGATATCAGTATAAAAAAAAGATACGAAGATATTTGGGAAGAGGCGGGTGATGCTCCTGCTTCATACTCCAGTACTTTCAACCCCGAGAGACCTCTTCGCCCGACGTACGAGGAACCTCTTTACTTTAAAACTACGGCTGGAGCGACGAAGAGCTTGCTCGTGGGAAGAGGTGGTTTAATACTACCAGCCCCCCCCTCTCTCTCTCTCTCTCTCTCTCTCTCACACACACTCATAGAAATGACAGTTGGCTGCATTACTAGTGTAACATTACGTGCCAAAACACTATAAATAAGTTTAAACGTGATGTTACCTGGTCCCATTGAAATTTCTGATGTATTCTTTATGCTATCGTGTAACTGCCTGTATATTCAATGGAAGCAAACCTAGTTGGTTTATAGAGAACAGATTCCAAATATACGAAATAATCCTGTCAGCAGTGAGGATTCTTGTCTATTACTTTTCTCATGTTTATTGTACAACCATCAACTTCAGATTCTTAGGCAAACTCCGCTGATTGTTGTACCGTTTACTCTGGTCACTTCATCTCTCTCTCTCTCTCTCTCTCTCTCTCTCTCTCTCTCTCTCTCTCTCTCTCTCTCTCTCTCTCTCTCTCTCTCTCTCTCTCTCTCTCTCTCTCTCTCTCTCTCTCTCTGGTAACATATCATAGACCGCGACTCTCAACTCCCTCTCCTCGCCAGATATCATTCCATTCCACTCCTTTTTGCTCCATACTCACCTTACCTCGTCCTAGATATGCAAAACTACTTCGAACGCCATGCCTCTTTCACACCATCATTCCATCTCCTCTTTGGTGTCTCTGTTCCGTCATTCCTTAAGCCTCTAATCTTTTTATCTCTGGGAATCTCTCAGCACTCTTCGCACAAGGCCCCTGTCAGCCATAGACCCGTATACTTGTCGATTAAGGTAGGTCCCTAACCCCTCTGTCTTAGGCCTCTGCCACACATTCGCGGATGAAACGGCAGATGAAGCTGAACGAGAAATTTCGGCCATCTGGGGTTATCCGGCGTATCAAGACGCTGTGACGTCATCGAAACCGGTCTGAGCGTGGCAGACAATAAGAAAATTAGGGTCTCTTCCCGGCAGACCGCGGTCGCTAGCCGGTCCTTGCCGGAGATGTTCCCGGTGTAGAGCCGAAACAAACGGAGGAAGGATTTGCATGGTGCCCAGAAGGACCTAAACGATCTCCAGGCGGTCTTTTCCGATTGTCGCCGGACTGTAGTCAGTGCTGCCTCACGATGCATATAAAAGAACGCTGTAGAGGCTTTTTCTCATTCTGCTACTTACTTTGGAGAGTGAACATCAACTGACAAGATGTATATTTCTTCAGAGCATGCTGAATTACTACAACTGCAGTTGGCTACAGCTGAAATGGACCTACTAACAGCGATAATGATTGTGTTAACACAGAGCCAAGAAGAAGAACAAAGATGAAAAAGAAGACAAATGAGGAAACACCTGTGGGTTAAACCTTGGCTTTTCAGAAGACCCCTCTATGGCCAATATGAGAAGTTGATGAATGAACTTACAGCAGAAAATGTGACTAGCTTCAGGAATTTCATAAGAATGGACCCTGCGATATTTGAGGAAATTCTTGCCTGTCCTCTGAGCTGTCCTGGATGAATTTACGACTCCCGGATGGCCCCAGTCTCTACTCTGCGCACACGGATATTTCGGTGGATTCATGGAGGCTCCCGCCAACTCCCAGCAGCTCCCGGCATCGACACGGATCATTTTCTTCTGAGAGATCTGGGAAGATAAAATGAACACTGCTAATTTTTTTTTTCATCCGTCTGGCTTGACAATGCAGGATGGCCAAGGATGCAACCGGACATCAGGCCAGTTCTATACAGAGCTCAGGGATCTCCACAGATGATGGCGGACCAGTCCTCCGGCTTCATCCGGTGTTTCATCCGTGAATGTGTGACCTAGGCTTTAGTGATGTAATTTTGGATATGGGTAGTTGATATCAATTTGTATGTTATTGATGATGATTATGGTGTTATCTCTGTTCTTTAAATGACTTAGAATATGATAATATGGAGTAATATAACAAAAAACCAGGGGCCATTTTGTTCAACGCAACCTGCGTTGAATGGTAATGAGGGGGTGAAATGTGCACAGATGCAGCCTGCATCAAATGGTTATGAGTTTGTGAAATTTGGAATGCAACCATAAACCTGAAAGGGTAATCATCCTCAACCTGTTAATAGGCATAGATTTAAACCTCGTATTCTTGGTGGTTACGGAAGCTCCCTAAAGCCCGTCACACATATGTGACTCAAGGCCTGACCGCGGCACAACTCAAGGTTGTAATGATTTTCGTCATTGGTCGTCACTTGATTCTCCGACAAATCGCGGACTCTTGAGGGCGGTTGTGAGCTGCTGGGGCAACTCCTCGAGCCTCACAAATTTTTAACGCACACATTAAAAAATTGTGGGCGCCTCACAACTTGCCAAAAGTCGAGTCACACTTGCATCGTAGTCAGGAGTGTGATAGGTCAGTCCTGATGCAGTCTTAGCTCAATTGGATGCGTCGTGATGCGTTTGTTGCGTGTCAGCATGCAGTTGCCGAGAAAAAAAAAATTACGACTACGTAACGAGTCGTCGACCATGACCAGACCACGATCAGACTGCAACCAGACCCCGAGTCGGGGGAGGCTCGGGGGGGGTCGTTGTGCATTCCCCGAATGCGTCACGCAGTCGTGTTGCATTCTTGGGCGGTCTTGGCTGACAAAAATCTGTTAAAATTTCAAATTTAAAGACTCATTGCTCCGTCGCCTCGTGGTCGCCTTGCGGTTGCCTTGCAGTTGCCTTGCGGTTGCCTTGTGGTCGCCTTGTGATCTGGTCGCGTTCTTGAGGACGTCACGACCAGTCGTGAGGCAGTCATGAGCAGATTAGATTCGGGGCCAGTTGGGAGGCAGGGGAGCCAACTAGGACACGACCTTGAGTCCCGCCACGATCGGGCCTTGAGTTGCGTATGTGTGACGGACTTTATACCCCCTCTTTATCCTTTAATTTTGGTTATTGATGGCTAAAATATTTTAGGCGTTATTTATGCGGAGTATTGCGATACTGAAAGTATTTATGTAATAGAAGAGGATTGTAAGGTGTAACAAATAAAACAAATCGCTTAGGGAAAGATGTTAAGGAGCTGCCTCAGCCAACAAAATGCGGGCCTGAGTTGTTTAAACATTTCATCACGCTATCGTCTTAAATTAATTTTCCTGCTGGCAGTTAACTTTAATTTGGGAGAGACCACAAGTAGAGATGACATTAATGAGAACTATATTTCACTCTCAGGGTCACTCTCGTCGGGTAAGGAAACTCCTTAACACCTGTTCCTTCGCGATTTATTTTCGTATCAGACTGGTTAATATCAAGTTCTATGTCATTTGCTCTATGTAAAATATTTTAATTGTATTAATGAACAAAGGAGAACAAAAAGTAGTATCCTAATAAGCAAAATAAAATGCTAAGGAAGAGTTGTTAAGGAGCTTCCTTAACCTATGAGAATATGGACACTAATCTGAAAAGTTTATCTTACTGCGGAAATAAATATCTGGAGTTGCAAAAAAATATATAATCGTAGTTAATGAGTAAACATAGGGACATTGGTTTTCTAAATAAAAGAATAGTTATCTTTCATAACATGGTCTTGAGATCTCCAGGCGATTTTATTGAGGTTGGCAAAAAAAAAAAAAAAAAAAAAAATTCTTTGAACTTGGGCAGTCAAATGTATCTGTCCTGAACCCTTGAATAAGGCGAATTCTTCTAAAGTTTAATGTTATTTTCTGCATGAAACAATAAACTTATGACAATTTAAAAACCGAGTTAATAATCTAGACGGTTTTATGCAGTTTTAAGAGACTACATATGACCTTCATTAAATTCTTCAATAGAGGACCTTTGTACTTTCAGTAAAATCGATTAGTGATTGACTGATAGATATAAAAAGGACGCCATCGGATTGATGTTAATCCCGTCTGTCATGTTACATCATTACGTTATTACTAACACATCCTGATGCTTGGAGTGCATGCGTGTATTTTGGGGTGGGGGGAAAGGATGTGGGCATCCTCTCCTTCGTGTGGGTACCCAGACTTCTTTATAAGCTTTAGTGTTTGATGATTTGAGTGCCTTTAATTTTGACAATTTACTCTCACGTACTGCCTGCTTTCATTCTTTTTATTGTCGTTTGTCACACAGGTGTCCAGTGCCAAACGAGGCAGCTGCAATGCCAATTTTTATTTGGGTTAATCCATGATCTAAGTAGGGAAGGTCAGCCAGACAGCGTGCCGCATGAGCCCGCATGACGTCACATTAGCCCTCTGGCGAACGGGTTCAGCTTGTCCAAACCCGCACTCTCCCTTGCTGTTGTCAGTTAACATTCAGGTCACTGCACCACAAGACAGGTCACGAGACGTTCAGAGTAAACAAAACGTGTTTGTCCCCACAATGCAAAGAAACTGTGCAATTAATGGCTGTTCAAGCCATAAACGGAAAACCAAACAAACAAGCAGGTCAGCAACTATGAAGAAAATGAAATTGAACATGGTAACAGAGAGAGAGAGAGAGAGAGAGAGAATGAACATTATATACTGTACATCACTAATGATGGCAGTGTTTTGTTCACACTAATAAATGATGGAAATTACATTGATCTCTTCATTTACTCGTCTAAGAGCCATCATAAACGTTGCTCGGATTATTATATATATATATATATATATATATATATATATATATATATATATATATATATATATATATAGAGAGAGAGAGAGAGAGAGAGAGAGAGAGAGAGAGAGAGAGAGAGAGAGAGATGTAGATAGATAGACAGACAGATACTGACAGAGAGATAGATACAGTAGATAAATGAGTATGAATGTGATCGAAAGTGTATTTGTGTGTGGAGGTTTTTGGTATTTATTATCTTCTTTTCCTTAGTCGTATCGCTACCCCATCTTCGTGGGAAGGTGCGGTTAAGTATAAAACAAAAAATATAGATAGATAAATAGGAGAAGCAAAGACTAAGTCCTGCTGTGGAATGTTACAGCGGATGATAATGTGATTAATTGAAGTATTGAGTATGGTTATGTAAATGGTTATAAAGACACAGAACATACTGTAGGAGAGATGAAGCTTTGAATGAAGCAGTGTGGTCGAATCTCAGACAGCGCGTCCAGGCCGACGCCAGCCAACCAGCCTTGAAAGCAAGGATTGGGAAGGCAGCGGGGTGCGTGTGACGTCATGCAGGCGGGTATTCCCCTCTGTCTGGCTGACCTCCCCTACTTTGATCATGGGTTAATCTATCAATCATTCAATCATAACAGTGCCAGGCGATTTTATTCACTAGTGGCAGTGGTTTCCCAAACTACCTGGATTAGATATACCGGTACAAAACTCCATCACATTTTGAAATTCTTTTGAGATAAAGTCTCGATAGAACATAGTGTTAACCCGTGGATTGCGAGCCACAGCTCAGCCTGGGTAGCATCGCGTTGTGAGCCACAGCTCAGGTTGTGCTGGCTGTGCATCTCCGTAAACAACTCGACCCCAACCCAAACTTACGCATGGCGCTACACAGAGATGGAGAGAAAGATTTTTTTTTTTTTTCATTTTTTCACTACTCCCGTATGTAAGCTTCCGCATGGCCCTATGCAAAGATGAAGAGAGATATATATATTTTTTTTCTTTTCACCAGATGATGCCCTGGATGTTTATCTTCAAGTTTATAATAAACAAAAAAAAATCCTTCGTGGGATAAAAAAAAAAAAAAAAAAAAAAAAAAGGTAATTGTGCAATCCTCGGGTTAAGAACTGGGATTTGCCAGTTAGATAGTTGAGAAGTTTCTCATTGATTCTCGATATTTACCGTGGTTCCGGTATGAGTCTGAGTTGCCAGTTAGCCTGCAACTGTGAGCATAGGTACTTCGTAAGTTGTACATAAATTTTTAAGCTCTTTTTCTCTATAATGTTTTATTTATGTGATTGCTCATTAAATAATGTCATTTAATTTAAGTTTGTATGCTAAGTAATATACAGCAGTATGTAGTGTGGGAAGGCTTTGGTATGTTATGGATGTCTCCGAGTTGGTAACTGTTGTAACCGATGCTCTCTTTCATGAAAACACTAGAACTGTTGTTCTTGTAGAATGTAGATAATTCTAGAGCAATGCAAGCTTATAAAAGGATGGGGAAGAGACTAGAGGAAGTTCAGTCAGTTTTCAGTTCAGACTGAGAGTAGTTCAGCATCAATGCAGTACAGTATATTTTCGGTACTTGTGAAAATAGTGAAGTGATGCTGGCAAACAATTAAAAATGTAATTGCAGTTATAGTCTCACCAATATAAAACCAAGGTTTGGGTGGAGTCCAGCCGGGGATTTCCCGGCGTACAGCGTTGCCTTGTTTCCTATACTCTGATTGAGTAGTGGCTGACCTGACACCGTTAGAGTCCGTCCGATCACACCTCGCCACCTGGCCTGACATGACTTCACCCACTTCTGTGTGTGTGTGTGTGTGTGTGTGTGTGTGTGTGTTTTTGTGCGTGTGTGTTTTTTTGTGTGTGTGTGTAAAGACAAGCTAATTTAAGTTATAAATATAATTTAAGTTACCGGTATATATATAACAAAGTGAACAGTGGAAGCACGTGACAGAAGCTTAATCTCCCTCCAATGGATTAACTCCCAGTATGGGCCTGGATGTTGCCGCTCGTAAGTGTTTTAACTTATTTATTTCTATTAAGAAAATAGCGTATGTTCTACTGATTCCTTCAAATTATATTATAAACGTAATTGTTACATTACTTACCCAACTTAGAACTACCGTGAAAGTCGGTAAAAGTAACTACATTTTTTCAGCACCACTGTAAAATATGTATGCCACGTTTCTTTATTGATGTACAAGAGCCATATGCATTACTAGTTTACCTTCCTTTGATATGCTAGAATACTTACGTTTATATTGTATTAGTATGTGTGTACCTATCTGTGATGCTTATTACATATATAACAGAATCTACTCATCGCTCGTTTAGGAAGTATGGCATGGCTGCACCCAGCGCCAGACCCCACCCAAACCTTGGTTTTAGATTGGTGAGACTATAGTAAAGTTTGCATAGCTCCAATGCTTGTGAAAACAGTGAAGTTGAAAAGCATTAAGTGTAATTACTTGGAAAATACAGACAATGAACTTAAGAAGCCAATGTTAATCTTTGTCTCAGTTGGCCTTGTTGCTCACTGAAAGGCTACCTCTAGGAAGAACAATTCACTGCGTAATGTCCTTCCTATACTGAATTACTGCTGTTAGAGCCTGTAGCAGTGTGGGACGGGGAAGTAACACTGGTGTCAGGAGTGGGGATAATTTAAGTGCTGCAGTGAGTCTAACCTTCGACAGGGAGGCAGAAGGTGTACAGACAATAGACCAAGCTAGGCAAGAGGAGGCATTGCTGGGCGCAGTGATGATGCTATTACAAGCACAACTACAGGCACAGAACGAAGGACAGAAAGAACTTAAAGGAAAATTACAGGCACAAAATAAAGAATTCAAAGAGCAATTACAAGCACAAAATCTACAACTAACGGCACAGAATGAAGGAGAGGAAGAATTCAATGAACAATTACTGGCACAGAATGAAGGAGAAAGAACTAAAAAAAAAAAAACAATTACAGGAACAGAATGAAAGACAGAAAGAACTCAGGAAAAAATAAAAAATTACAGGAACAGAATGAAGAACAGAAAGAATTATATGAACATCTGCAAGATGTATTACAGGAGCAACAGAGGGAATTGCAACTGAGGATGCAAGGATATCTAGATGCTTTCATGGAGGAAATGAAAGAAGAGCAGCAACAGTTGAAGAAGGAAATATACACTGAGCTACATTAGCAGAAGTGTGAGGTAAGCAATAACGTGATGGAGTTCAGACAATATCTAAATGACCTGGTGAAGCACGTAGATGACCAGTTGAAGACAGTTAGTGAGGGAATTGTAATGGAGTGTAGACAGCATGTAGACAACCAGTTTAAGATAATTAGTGAGAGAATTAAGGTTATAGGGAAATATTGCACTGTTGAGCCTCAGGCTAGTGTACAGGGAGCATAATATGAAAAGAATGGACAGTGTACTGTGAATCTTGACGGATCCAAGGCATCTAAAGGTGACATTGCAGGGCTGAATAATCAGAATGCAGAAGTTTTAAGTCCTGGATTTAATTATGATGCCTCAGAGTTTAGGACCCAAACCAGTGATGTGCATAGCTATAATAAGGATCCAATTAAAAAGAAGCCTCAGGAATTTGATGATAGAGTATCTTGGGAAGCTTACCATGCACAGTTTGAATTACATGATCAGAATGGTTGGGATGATAGGCAGAAGGCAGTGCAGCTTGCTTCTAGCCTTAAGGGTGCTGCAGTGGAAATTCTGGGCCAGATGTCAGTGATGGAGAGGAACAGTTATCAGTTCCTAGTCGAAGTGCTGGAGCGCAGATATGGGATCACGTACCAAACTGAGGTTTACAGAGCGTAAGTCCAGTTCTGTTTACAGGCTCCAGGTGAATCCCTATAGCAGCTTGCTCATGACCTGGAGAGAATGGCATACAAGGCGTACCCTGGAGCTGCACCTAACCTGTTGGCTATTCTTCTGAGGGACCAGTACATTGATGCTCTTGATAATGCAGAGTTGAAAGTGGAAGTGACGCAGACACAACCAAGAAGCATGCAAGAAGCACTAGCCAGGGCTCTAGAATTCGAGCCCTACATCAGGGCCAGTACATTCACTTTTCAGGCAGGTCGTAGTGCAGGATTCAAGGCAAGGAAGGAGGAGGTATGTGAAATGGAAAATTTTTTAGAATATTGCCGGTTCTGTGAGAAGCCAGGACACAGAAAAGAGGACTGCTACAAGTGGATGAGATAACAGGAGAAGACCAGAGGAGGCTGCTGGTTCTGCAGGAAGTCGGGACACAAGAAAGAAAATTGTCACAAATGGAAGAAGGAGCAAGAACAGAGCAGTGCAAGAAAATCTTCATTTGTAACAAGTGTGTTGGACATGTAGTGAGGTGGGACACTTCAGTTCTGAGTGTCTGAAGAAGAAAAAGGATGATATGAAGAGACTGCAGAAGACCAGAAAGAAGCAGAAAACTAGTGGAGGCTGGTGTTAAGGGGCAACCAAGAGCCAGCTCTTCCCAAATCACCCCACCACCGAGAAAATGCAAGAAAAACGGCAATCAACAGCGTGCGAAAAGACAGAAGGATAGATGGAAGGAAGTGTTCCCTGGTGATTGATTCAGCTCTCAAAGCAGAATTTTGTTACATCATCGGTATCTGCCTGAGTCATCAGAACAACTGTGTGTCGTAACTGGGCATTGAGCAGAACTTAGGGGATCCCTGGATCTCCGGACTGAAGTGGCAGGGCAAGAGACTACTCTTCCAGTCTACCTGTCCAACATGGAGGATCCTTGCCTTCTGGGTCTGGACTATCTGATGTCCATGGGATGTGAGCTGGACTTCTGCTCCATGAAGCAGAAGGTTCGAGGAATGTCGGTTCCTGCCACCGCAGTGAAACATACCAGTTCTGGTGGCGAGGTGAGGCACACTGCACTACAGTGATACCCACCAAAACACAACTGTTGCACAAGTGTAAGGTTAGCGGCTGTTTGGACAGCTGTCTAGGGTGATGTAGCCTGATGTACAGTGCAAGATAAAAGCCGAAGTGATGGTGGGGAGAACTTTGGTTGAAACAGGTGCAGATGAAGTGCCGGTTGTGGTGGCCAATTTCTCCTGTGACCCACAGAAGACTGACGAGGGAGAGATTGTGGGATTGTGCCAGGCAGTGGACCCTGAGTGGTATCATGGGAAGGCCTGTAAAAGGAGTGTAGTCAAAGAAGATGGGTATCTGCCAGAGCACTTACAAGACTTTCTCTCAAGGCATTGCCAATGCCTGGATGGCTCACATTTACTGAAGTTGAAGCAGCTGCTGACGGAATTTGCTGATGTCTTTTCCACAGGACACCTAGACCTGGGGTGCACTGATCTGGTGAAGCGTAGTATAGACACCAGGATCACCGCCCAATTAAACAGCCAGCACAGAGCATGGTGCAAGCCCATCATCAAGAAATGAAGGAGGTGATGGAGAATCTCCAAAGTTAAGGGGTAATAGAAAATTCCGGCAGTCCTTGGGCATATATGGAAAAAGGATGGCTCAGTAAGGTGCTGTGTAGATTATCAAGACCTGAATAAGTGACAGGGAAGGATGCATACCCCTTGCCAAGAATTAATGACACATTGGATGCTCTGTCAGGTGCCAAGTGGTTCTCCATCCTAGACATGAAGGCAGGATACCACCAGGTCAAGGTTGCAGAGAAGGACAAGGAGAAAACAGCCTTTTCATATAGGCAGGGTTTTTGGTAGTTTAAGGCGATGTTTTTTGCCCTATGCAATGCCCCAGCTACTTTTGAGCATCTAATTGATCGTGTACTGGAAGGCCTGCACTAGGAGGTGGCTCTCATCTCTGTGGATGATATAACTGTGTTTGGACGGACTTTCGACCAGAAATTGGAGAGGCTGTCGGAGGTGTTGAACAAGATCCGAGCAGCGCACCTCAAGCTGAACCCCAAGAAGTGCTACCTGTGTCAGGAGGAAGTGAAGTACCTGGGACACATAGTAGTTGAGAGCAGCGTCTGTACTGACCCAGAGAAGTTGGCACCTGTGGAAAACTGGCCAGTTCCAACTTGTTTGAAAGAGCTACAGAGTTTCCTGGGCTTGTGCACCTACTATCGGTGTTCTGTCAAGGACTTCACAACAATAGCTGCACCTCTTCACAGGCTGTTGGGGAAAAGGCAGAAGTTTGCATGGACACCAAAGACTCAAAAGGCCTTTGATGAACCAAGCAAGTGTTGGTAAACTCTCCAGTATTGCTGTACCCAGACCAGAATCAACCATTTACCTTGGACTATGGCGCTAGTGACCATCGTACAGGTGGCGTCCTGTCGCGGAAGAAGGATGACAAGGAGTATGTGGTGGTGAATTACAGCAAGAAGTTCAGCCCACCAGAGCGGAACTACTGTTTGACCTGTAAGGAGGTCTTGGCAGTGATGAAGAGCCTTGATTTCTTCCATCCCTACTTGTATGAGTCCTACTTCATCATCAGGACAGACCATGCGGTGCTTAAGTGGCTGAAGACATTAAAGAATCTTGAAGGACAACTGCCACGCTGGCTTGGGAAGCTGGACCAGCACAGTTACGAGATGCAGCACGTTCTGGGTGGGTACACGGCAATACTGACAGCCTGAGTTTTCAGCATTGTGATCTAGAGTGCAGACAGTGTAATAAAAAAGAACATAGTAAGAAATGCAGCTGTCATGCATTGGCATCTGCTCTTCAGGTCTTCTTCAGATAAAGAAGACCTGAAGAGCAGATGGAGGATGCAGATTTACAACCATTGCTCGAGTTGCTGCAATGGAGTACAGCATGACCATTTTGGGAAGAAGTTTCCAAGTTAAGCCTTTTATTTGCATTTCCACATAGGGTGAAGAGGTAACTTAGATGCAGAAGACCTGAAGAGGATGTAGATGGAGGATGCAGGTTTACAACCAGTGTTACAATGGCTGCAATGGAGTACAGTGCGACCATCTTGGGAAGAACTTTCCAGGTTTAACCCTGTGACAAAGAACTGCTGAAGTCAAGGGGACCTTCTCCATTTGAACAGTGAACTACTGGAGCGTCAGTGGGAGAGACCACATGGCCTCAGCAAGTATTGGCAACTGGTGGTTCCGAAGAAGATGAGGTCCTAGATCTTGGATGAGTCCCATAACCAGATCACTAGTGGGCACCCAGGAGGGAAGAAAACTCTGAACCGCCTGTGACAGAGGTTCTACTGGACTGGCATGCATCAGGCTGTCAATGAGTGGTGTTGGGCCTGTGATGTGTGTTGTGCCAATAAGGGACCCAAGAAACGTGGTTGTGCCCCTCTTCAGCTGTCCCAAGTGGTTGCACCAATGGATAGAGTCACAGTGGACATTGCTGGACATCTGCCATTCACTGAAAGGGGAAACAGGAATATATCCCTTGAATACATATGTGCAAAAATTGTCACACAAATGCATATTGTGGGTGTGTGAAACCCATTTTTTTTAAAATAAAACACTGAACTTGAAATTAAAATATAATACAATGAAAAATATACATACAAAATATAAGCCTTGTACTTGCATTTCCACATAGGGTGAAGGGGTAACATAGGAAAAAAACAAAAATGAGGAAAATGTGCAATGCAACTTTAAAAAAAATCTGAGGTAGGCTTATCACTGCAGCTGCGGACTTCTCCACTTGCACATACACACTCCTGGGTCATGGGCACTGCAGCTCATGGCGCCAAAACTTTTAGTGATTCACATTTGGCTGTAGTGGAGGTCGAGTAAAAAAATGACGTACGAAAAATAGCGATTTATCATGCAATCATATACCCCTGAAATTGAACACTACATGGCATTTGGACCTCCCTGGGGCTAAGCCCAATGATTTATAACCCCATCCTCCTCGTGTTTTTTTTTTTTTTTTTTTTTTTTTTTTTTTGCTGAGGGGTGCGGTAACTATAGTAAAACATATGTTCACCTGTAAATGGACATTAATAATTATATGCTTGAGGTGTGTGCAGTGTTATTATACTACTGATACGACCTGATTGCTAAAAACATTGGTTTTTAACCCAAAATTGTTGTTGTTTGTCACTTCTGTTACATTTTTTGCATGAGGGAAATAATGACTAAGAATTCTATGACATATGACTTGATTGGGGTGGACATGCACCTTTGTTTAGGCTTGTAAGAATGCTCGTCACTGTCAGTGGAATTTTCCTCAGTAGATGAGAATGCGTAGTTTTTACCAGTGTCACTATCATCGGTCCCTACAGTTCACCACTGTCACATTTCTTCATCATCATTAGCCTCTGTTCGTGATCACTTTCACCACCACCAACTACATCAGAAAGGCCTGTGGTATTCATCATATGGTCTAGTTCTTTGTTACTCACAAAATGGTGGGCCATTTTTAAAATTTGTGCACTAAATTGAACCTGTTATAACAAATATTCACTTCCTACAAGGAAAAACACATTACTAAATAAACTATTAATACTTATGGTGTGTGTGACAAACCCATTGTCAAAGATGTACAGCAGTGCATACATCGGGTGTGAGACGCCCAGACCCGTCACTTTGGAAATTTGCTATGGAGAGATCAGCCCAACAGTACCTCTCCCTGCTACAGCAACTCATGGAATGAGGGTATATGGGGCACACAGCAGCCTGGGACAATGACCTACTCATAGGTCTCGTAAACACAAGATTACATAGGGCGTGACATACCCACATATGCACTCTAGGGTTAAGTGTTGCCATGGACTACTTTAAAAAGTGGCCAGAAACCTATGCTATCCCCAATTAAGAGGCTGCGACTGTTGCTCATGTGTTGGTTGACCATTTTTTTCTGTCGTTTTGGGATGCCACAGGAGCTATGTACAGTCAGACCAGGGTAGAAACTTCAAGTCTGCTGTATTCCGTGAATGCTGCAAGTTACTGGGGATAAAGAAGACCAGGACAACCCCACTAATGCCACAGTCAGACGGGACGGTGGAGAAACTCAACTGGATCCTGGGACAAGAAGTGGCCAAGCACTGCATTGTTGGACAAACAGAATGGGACCAGAAATTACCTGCTTTGCTGATGGCATATCGGTCAGCATCCCATGAATCTGCTGGCTACACCCCTGCAAAATTGACGTTGGGCCACGAGTTACGTTTACCCATTGACTTATTAATGGGAAGTCCACCTGGTGAAGAGCTGCCTACAGACACCACCGGCTATGCGAAGCACCTGGAAAGTTTGGCTGATCTACATCATCAAGTGCAAAGAGCCTTAAGCTTCCAGGAGAAGTGATGAAATGCAAGTATGATGCCAAGGCAAGTGAGGTGAGTTTCTTGGATGGTGACCAAGTTGGTTATACAATCTGCAGCGGAAGGAGGGATAGTCATCGATGCTGCAGAGCCCATGGGACGGGCCTAACTCTGTGTTGGGCCACCTACCAGACGTAACACATCGAATTCAGGGAGCAATCAAGTCTCACCTGAAGGTGGTACACGTGAATTGACTGTGGCAGTACCATGGGCCAGGACAGTACAGCTGCAACATCTCCGAGGAATCGTGCTCTCTCACAGCTGAGGATGTTGAGGAGGACAACGGAGCTGAAGTACAAGAGGATGGTGACAGTTTCCCAAGGGAAGAAGTTTATCAGGAAGAGGACCAAGACCTTCCAAGAGGAGTGGACAGTGTGAAGGAGAAAGGACGTCGTCAGAAGTGATATAGAAGAAAACCTGATAAGTTCAATGATTATCTTGTGTATAGTTCGATGTTTCATTAGGATTAAGGTTTATGATTGTATATATTGTGTAGTTTTATCGGGACAACAAAGGACTAGGGGAAGGGGTAGTGTTAAGAAGCAGGATTTGCCAGTTAGGTAGTCCAAAAGTTTCTCACTGATTCTCGATGTTTACCGTGGTTCCGGTACGAGTCAGAGTTGCCAGTTAGCCTGCTATTGTGAGCGTAGACATTGTGTAAGCTGTACATTAATTTTTTATGCACTTTCTCTTTATAATGTTTTGTTTGTGTGATTGCTTGTTAAATTATGGCATTTCATTTAAGTTTGTGTGCTAATTTTCAGTGTTATGTAGTGTGAGAAAGCTCTGGCACGTTTTGGATGTCTTCGAGTTAATGCTGTCTCTCTGGAAAACACTAGAACTGTTGTTCCCGTAGAATGAAGATAATTCTAGAACAATGCGAGCTTATATAAGGATGGGGATGAGGCCACAGGAATTTCAGCCAGTTTTCAGTTCAGTTTGAGTGTAGTTCAGTGTCAGTGCAATGCAGTATATTTTCAGTACTTGTGAAAATAATGAAGTGTTGTTGGCAAACAGTGAACTGTTATTGAAGTTTGTATATTTTTGGTACTTGTGAAAATAGTGAAGTGTTGCTGGCAAACAGTTAAGTGTAACTGCAGTTAATAAAGTTTCTATAGCTCAAGTGCTTGGTTGGAAAGCAGTAATTGTAATTACTTGGAAAATAAAGACAGTGAACTTACGAAGCCAGTGTTTATTATCTCCTGGGCTGATCTTGTTGCACACCGAAAGGCTGCCTCTAGGAAGAACAACTCACTGGGCAACGTCTTCTTATACTGAACTACTGCTCTTGGAACCTGAGCCAGTGTGGGATCGGGACGTAACAATAGATAGACTGACAGGGCATTGTCGGACAGGAGATAAATACAGTATTTTATGGCAGCTCTGCCAGCATTTTGGACGCATAAAGTTTTTCATCATCATCTTCATCACCATCACTATAAGCAACATCTAAATCTCTTTTTCTATGTATATATATATATATATATATATATATATATATATATATATATATATATATATATATATATATATATATATATATATATATATATATATAGAGAGAGAGAGAGAGAGAGAGAGAGAGATAAGTAACATCTAAATCTCTTTTCATATATATATATATATATATATATATATATATATATATATATATATATATATATATATATATATATATATATATATATATATATATATATATATATATATATATATATATATATATATATATATATATATATATATATATATATTCATATATATATTCATATATATATATATATATATATATATATATATATATATGTGTGTGTGTGTGTGTGTGTAATATATTGATGTATGTATAATTGGAAAAAAAATGTCTGCTCAGTTGAAATAGCCTCATTCTCATTCACTCATCATTCAAAATCGCGGAATCCTGACTCCACCTCACAGATATTAACATCCACACTTACGTGCTCTTCCATACGTCCCTCTTCAACCAAGACACAGGCCGCCCCTGATGGCTCAAAAATTTCGAAGTTCGCCAGTTCGTATGGGTCGTCCTCCTAGACTGGCTCCCTTTAACTACAGGCAGCAGTGTAAGTACCATGATACACATCGATAGGTTGTAATCTCATCGTTTAATGTAAATTTGCCATCTAGCCCACTAATTTTTTCACATAGAGGTTCATCATCATATTTTGGAATATGACTCTGGCACTTGGTCCACCAGCTCTTATTTCAGTCAATCAAGCAATCAATTTATTCTTAACATAACTCTGTCAGCTCTTTAGTGCCTGAATGTGCTGGACTTAGTGTTTTGGAGGGATGGTTCTTAGCCTACCATCCTTCGCGTACTGGCTTATAGTCGATAAGGTCATGTCTGCAAACGTGAGTGATCTGCATGTTACTAAGTGACCCTCAAAGAAAGACTTATTTCTTCTTCAGCATTATAGAGTTAACATTAAGATCAATATAACAGCGCCACGTTGACACACGTCTTGATATTAACGGTTTCTGACGTAAGTTATTGTTGCCCCGAGTTCATCTGGTTGGGAACCGGGTGAACTGCAGCCTGAAACTGCATTTCACATGAAGTCCACAATCCTCATTTCGAATGATAGTGAGAAAGCTGGGGATGTTTGTGTAACCTGACAGTGGAGTCACTCAGTCATACAGGTGCCACCGCGCCAAGGCGTCCCTGTGCAGAACCTCAGTATAAATGGAAGAAACTGGACACGTCATTCCTTAGTAATGTATGATATTTTCTAAAAGACTGGATATTATTTCTCCTGTTTTCCTCGAGGATCTGAGGCCAGACTTAAGATGAAAGCTGAATATTTGTTCTCATTGCACAGATCTGTTTTTGCAGGAAAAAATACAGAAATGGGGAGGTTGTGTACCAATATTTTCTTGTCCTTCAGCAAAGAGTAGTTAACAATGGTATTGTTACCCCGTTATTATTCCAGTATATATGCATAGTACATGAATTACCTTTAATTTAGGTTAACGTAAGATGGGGTAGCTAGTTCACTGGTGGGATAATGAACGTGAGTATTAAAATAAGATAATCTGCAAAACCATATTTAAATGAATATATGCTTATATCATACTGTATATTGTATTAGCTGCAACCCCATGCTCATGTGAATGTAAACCTGGTGGACTGTAGGCTAATGTTGTTCTACTGTAGTCTAGCATCTTCCATTTGTAGGACTGAGAGGGAGATGATTGACATTTTTACCGTGTGTGTGTGTGTGTGTGTGTGTGTGTGTGTGTGTGTGTGTGTGTGTGTGTGTGTGTGTGTGTGTTTTCGAATCTCCCACAGGAACCACTTTGTCACGGTGGAGGGGCATCAGTACCCTTAATTTTAGTGGGCTGTACCAATAAGGGGAGATCCCCCCAGCCTCAGCAGGATGGCAGGGTTATCTATGTGGGAGGGGCCATCAGTTATGAGTCAAACTATGTGTTACCAGACACCCTTGGATGGGTCAAGTCTTTGGGAGTAAACTCTGAAAGAAAAATCCATGAGCGAAGTCCTACTGAAGACACCACTTGACAGACAGAGCTCCCAACAGACTCCTGCAACCCTGATCAGTAAATGGTTGTCCTAATTTTTCATGTAACCATCACAGGCTAAGAAGGGTCAAGTAATGTGGTGGTAAGGACTGCACACCCTCACCACCACACCAAATCTATTCATTGTGCAAGCCCACAGCTATATTGGACTTCAATTTCATTTCTCATCAAAACCAAATGACCAATGACAACAGGATAGGGTGACAGTGATAGGTCAAGGATGTGGGTGGAAGTCACTAGTTCGAGTCCTGTACAGTACATTGGTGGCAATTACCCGGTGTTGGCTCGCATGATGGCATTGCAGCAGGTCATGCCTTCAGCAGCATAGAGTTTTTTTTTTTATGTGGGGAAGAAGGAACCAAGGGCCACGAGCCCACAAAATTGCTCCTTCCAAGAGAAAAACAAAATACAAGAGAGAGCCAAATTCAAGATCCGATCATTTCGAGATGCCTGGACACACTGCGTTTGAAAGACGAGATCATAGGAAGCAGGAAATACAGACAGAGGGAGACAGTTCCAGACTTGACCTGTTACATAAATGAAGGACTGGGAGTAACGGTTAACTCTTGCTTTAGAGAGTTGGACAGAAAAGGGATGAGAGGTTGCTGGTAGACGGGTGCTATGCGTCCGTCGTAGAGGTGGAGAAATACATGCCGACAGTTCAGAGGAGAAGTGACCATTGACGTAGCGACAGAAAAGAGATAAAGATGCAACAGTGCGGCGAAGAGACAGAGGTTGAAGGGAGTCGGTAAGAGGAGGTGAGTTAATGAGACAGAAAGCCTTTGACTCCACCCTATTGAGAAGAGCCGTATGTGGGGAGCCTCCCCACACGTGAGAGTTGTACTTAACACAGGGGCGGATAAAACCCCTGTAAAGAGTCAACAATTGTGCATGGGTAAAGAAGGAATGGAGTTGGCTTAGCACACCTAATCACTTGGAAGCAGATTTTACAAATGATGAAATATGATCTTTCCAAGATAAGTCCCGAGTAAATGAAACCCGAAGAATGTTCAAGGATGATGCTGGATTAAGCTGAATATTATTAATCATTAGTGGGTATACCTGTGGAAGATTTTGTCGGGTTGATAGGTGTAAAAACTGAGTCTTTGATGCATTAAAAACAACCACATTATTTTTACCCCAGTCAGAGATACGAGCCGAGACAGACATTAGGTGTGCCAAAGCCTATAGAACGACCAGAAAAGAAGCTAGAGATGAAGGCACAGATAGGATACAAACCATAAGAGGGCAGTTTGGAAATTAAAGATTTATGCCAGACACGATCGAACGCCTTTGAGATGTCAAGTGCAATGGCAAAGCTTTCGCCAAAGTCCCGAAAGGAGGATGACCAGGAGTCTGAAAGGTAGGTGAGAAGATCGCCAGTGGATCGTCCCTGACAGAACCCATACTGACGATCAGAAAGAAAGTTGTGATAGGAAAAATGCTTTAAAATTTTTCTGTTAGGAATTGACTCAAAAACTTTTCAGATACAGGATGTTAAAGCAATTGTACGATAGTTAGAGGCTTGGGAATGGTCACCCTTCTTTGGGACTGACTGAATGAAAGCAAACTTCCAGCAAGAAGGAAAGGTACAAGTTGATAGACAAAAGCGAAAAAGTTTGTCTAGACAGGGTGTAAGCACAGAAGCACAGTTCGTTAGGACAACAGGAGGGACTCCATCAGGCCCATATGCCTTATTAGCAATGAGGCCTGTGATAGCAGAAAATACATCAGCTGAAGACATTTCAATGTCAGCCATGAGGAAGTCAGAGGGGGGATGTGATCGAGGAACAGCACCAGAATCGTCTAAGGTGGAATTGGAGGAGCAAGTCTGAGCGAAGAAATCTGCTTTATCAGTAGAAGAAATTGCTACAGAGCCATCAGAGTAAAAAAGAGGAGGGAAGGATGATGAGGTAAAGTTATTAGAAAGGTTTTTGGCAAGGTGCCAGGAGGAGCGGTAAGAATTCGAGTTAGAGAGTTGAAAGCATTTCGTATGGATGAAATTATTTTTAGCAGAGCGAAGAACAGACTTAGCACGATTCCGGGCATTAACGTACAAAAGATGTGATTCAGAGGAGGGTTGGCTTCGGTACCTTTTATAGGCTCTCTCCTTGTTGTGGACAGCATTAGAACAAGTGTGATTAAACGAAGGCTTTCTTGCATTAGTCAAAGGATATGAGAAAGGAATGTATGCTTCCATACCTGAGAGAATAAGCTCCATAATTCGCAAGGCACACCCAAATGGCTCCCGGCCATGGAAGCAATAATCATTCCAGGGAAAATCAAATAAGTATTGCCTGAGGGCCTTCCAATCCGCAGCTCCAAGTGCCACGAACGACGTTTTTTTGGAGGGTCCGCAGGCCGTACTAGAGCAATAGGACAGGTTAAGGCAATAAGGTTGTGATCAGAGGAGCCCAACAGAGAGTTAAGATTAACAGTGTAAGCAGAAGGATTAGTTGTAAGGAAGAGGTCAAGTATGTTGGAGCTCTCTCCAAGGTGGTCAGGGATACGGGTAGGGTGCTGTACAAGCTGCTCTAGGTCATTAAGGAAAGAAAAGGTGTACAGTAGGCTTGTTCACCAGATGGATCAGTGAAAGGAGAGGAGAGCCAAAGGTGGTGGTGAACATTGAAATTTCCTGGAATGGAGATTTCAGAGATAGGATAAATGGATAGAATGTGTTCCACTGTAGAAGTAAGATAGTCAAAAAAATTTTGATAATCAGTAGAATCAGGAGATAAGTAAACAGCGCAGATATATTTAGTCAGAGAATGACAGGAAAGCTGAAACCAGAGTGTAGAGAATTCAGAAGAATCGAGTTCAGGAACACGAGAGCAAGAAGTTGTTGCGAGTATATACAAAACAGCCACTTTTGGCTTTGAAATGAGTATAGAGAAAGTAGGAGGATACAGAAAAAGGATCTGCTGTCAGCTGCCTCAGAAAGCTGAGTCTCAGTTAGCAAAAGAAGGTGAGGTTTAGAGAAGGAGAGGTGGTGCTCAACAGAGAGCAAATTAGAGGAAAGGCCACAAATGTTGCAGAAATGAAGAAGAAGAGAGTCAGACAGTGGTTCCAGGCACCTCAAGTCATCACCGGGAGAGGGGCGGAAGGTGTGGGCATTTATGGTGCCCCCCCTGGGGACTCCGAGGCCATGTGTTTTGCTGCCATAATTTTTTTTAGTTTTGGAAAAGGAAGTGTGGTGTGTACTGTGCATGTAGTTTGGTGCTGATAGTTAGAGAAACTTGTATTGGAGAGTATGCTGGCCTACTCTCTGTGTTACTGAGACACTGAAAAAGTTCAGCAAAGGGGGATGGTCGGGACCTAGTCCCGAGGGCTGATGAAACGGGAGCTCCAGCTCTCCCTGTCATCAGCTTTCCATCCACCTTGGGAGTACTGCCCTGCTCGACTGGTGCTACAGTCTACTCCTACTAATCAGCTAGAAATGGACACTGAGCTGCTTACTCTGAAGGGGAAGAGTTTTGAAGATAATATAAATATTATGTAAACATTTGCTGCATCACACCTGGGCTGATAACTGTGTCTGTCAAGGTATTCCACAATGTAGTTGAAGAACCTAAAGAATCCTTCTGACTCTTGCTAACTGGAATATATTGTATGAACCTTGCTTAACTCTTCTCAGGTAGATGTTGATCCGTGTTGCATAGCAGGTAGACATGGGTCTCTCAGAGCCCCATATTTAAAATTTGGGGAAAATTTTTATGTTTCCTTTATTCTAATACCGAAAACGGCGTAACATAATTAATGTTTCGGCAACACAAGCATGGAAAAAAATGAACTGTTCTTTTCTTTTTATATTTTATCAAATTTTTGAAAAAAAAAATGTGGAAAAACAGTAAATATATTTTGGCTTTCTATAAGGAAATAAAAAAAATCTGAATGGTTGCTTGAGTGGTCCCAAAGCTTGATATGGAATGGTGCTTCATTATGTGATGAAGGGCTGCCAGACACTGCATTAATATCTGCAATCAGGCAGAATATCTCACACACCTCAGGTAGACGTGGGTCTCACATCCCCATGTTATATTCACATACACTTATACTGCGGAAATGGAGAGAGAGCTTGAAGTAACTCCCTCATCCCTTGCCCGGATACACAAAGTTAGGAAGCTAATGAGAAGAACAGAACTCCTGGGTATTTAGAAGTTAATGAACTAGAGAATGGGATGGGGAGGTGGGTCTCTCAGACCCACCTCTACCAGAGTAGGGTTAATAGCGACCAAGACACACGACCACGTTATAGAACTGCTCTCATTGTCCGTGAGTGGAAAAGATAAACTGACACTGCTGCCTTATCTGAGACTTGCCTCTCACAAGCAGGCAATCTAATAGAAGCAGGAGAAGGATATAAATATCCATGGAGGGGATACCTAGACACCCTACTATAAAAGATCCAGGAATCGCCTGTGGGTGTATCAGAGGTGCTGATGCCCTGGCACATACGTCTCTTAAAAGCCCAATACGCAACACTTATCAGTACTTATGCCCCAGTATTTAATTCTCAGGACACCATAAAAGTTTACTATGATGACTCTCTGGATGTTACCATTTGCCCAATACCACATAATGGCAAACTCATCCTGCCTGGAGATTTAACTGCCATAGTAGGAAAAGATAATCACCTCTGGCAAGGCATTATAGGTTGCAATGGTGTTGCTAACATGAACAACAATGGCCTTAGACGGTTTCCTTATGCACGCAACACAGTCTGGTCAAGAACACCATTTTTCAACTTGGGAGTTAATACATGACCCATGGATGCACCCATAATCTAGACATTGGCACCTAATTGATTGTGTCATTATAAGGCAGTGATATCGAAAACAAGTTCTTATAACCCAAGCCATGAGAGTTGCTGAGCACTGAACAGACTTCAGTCTTATACTCACCAAACTGCAACTAGTCATACGCCCAGATATGCACTGTAGACCATCCTCCAAGAAACATAACTGTAGTATTTTGAAGGATGTAGCAACGTTTAACACCATCCACATGACTATTATAAACTACCTCTCTCAGTGCCCACCACATCACAGACAAGAATGCAACAAGTCTACATGCAGAGTAGCTGAATATTAACCCCTACATGCCGGGGGTTTTCCGATGTTGCTCCTCCCTACAGGGGATATCTGTGACAGAAAAAAAATACCCTTATATTATCACTAATATCTGCCAAACTATAGCAGCTAGAGAAAAAATTGAAGATACATAAGAATCACGATCTCTTCCTCTTTCAAATGAAAGTATCCCCACGTCTCCAGGTGGTCCCCTCGATGAGTAAGGATAAGCTAAAGTTCAAAGGGTGGCGGGAAGACACTTGCAGCTATACACATCAACCAGCATTGCTCCGCGCCCAAAATCGTGACTGCTATACACGTCAGCCGGTGGTTAGCAGTTAAGATACTGCTTCAAAGCACTGCAGAAGAAACATTAGGTTTCTCGACTCTCCGCCATAAAGAGTGGTTTGATGAAAATTCTAAGGGCACACATTACCTTCTTGCAATGAAGAATAGAGCACATAAACAACTGGTTGGCTCAACCTAGCTCCTTATCCTTAAAAACTGAATTCCAGAATCTCAGGAATGAAAACCAGAGGAAACTGCCTGACATGGAGAACAAATGGTGGACTGCCCAAGCAAAAGAGCAGCAAAGATTAGCTGATATTTATAACCAACATGGATTCTACAAGTCAATAAGAACTATCTGTGGGCAAATCAAACACAACATCGCCCATATAAGATCAGCCAAAAGAGAGCTCCTGAAAGACAAGCAAGCAATCTTAGAGAGAAGGACACAACACTTTAAAAACTTACTGAATCAAAGAAACCTGGGGAAGCACAACATCCCTGATAACATCCCAAACGTTTAAGCAGCAGATCTCAATGTCCCACCTAAATTTGCAGAAACTGTTCAGGCCATCTAATCTCTAAAAACGAAAAAGAAAGACCAGGCCCTGACGGCATACCATTTGAACTATTCAAAGAGGGTGGCCAGTTATGCCACCAGTGCCTAGATAATATTGTACTGATTATGTGGACTCAAGAACGAATTCCATCTGAATGGCTTACTTCTGATACTGTAACCATCTAAACCATCCAAAAGAAAGAAGAGGACTGATCAGATTGTGACAACACCAGAGGTGTATTTCTCCTAGTAAATGCTAACAAAGTACAAACCAAGATAAGGTTATCCAGGCTGACAATACATCTCACAGTCAACACTTCCTGAAACATGATGCAGATTTAGGAAAGAAAGAAATACCTGTGATATGATCATAGGATGTTTGTTGCCAGGAAGACACAAGAGAAATGCCAAGAGCAAAACCATGAACAATATATTGCATTAAGTGATCTTGCAAAAGCATTTGACACTGTCAGCTGAGAAATTTTGTGGAATGCTCTTTCAAAATATGGAGTTCCAAAAACAATGTTTACCATCCTAAATAGTCTGTACGACAACATGAATGCTGTGTATCCATAGGTGAGAGCAAATCCAAACCATTCAGCATGGATGTGATGGTAGAGTAGGTATGTGTCCTGGCTCCTGTCATTGTCAACAGCAATCTCAGTGCAGCCACACCATGAAGTCACCAACAAATGAATCCTGATGATGAAATAAAGATCCATTTCCGTCGAGACGGTAACTTATTTTAGCTCAGACTCCTTTAGGCAAAGTCATACACTGAATTGGTTTATATCCTAGAGCTACAATACACTGATAAATGTGCTATCCTTGCACATATCTCAGAAACCCTACAAGAGAGTCTTGCCATCTTTTCTAATATATATCATGCAGTGGGGCTCTAAATAACTGTCTGTGAAACAGAAAAGTATCTCAGAGGGACAACCTAGCAGAGCCTCGTGCATTTCAGGTAGGCCTAAATGGCCAAAATGTAAAATGGGTGGAGATTTTTACTTACCTTGCAAGATTGCTCACAGATAAACATAACATTGGTGCATAAGTCCTTTCACGAAACAACCACGTCTCAGGTTTTTTGGATGTCTCACACCCTGTGTCATTGAAAACACCAACTTGAGAATTGAGACTATAGTAGCAGTATATACAGCTGTATGCCTCTCCACTCTGTTATATGGAGCTGAATACTGGATTACTTACCAACATCATATGAAACAGCTTCAGTTGCTTCATCCGATATTTACAACGCGTTCTAGGACACACATGAGAATATAAAGTCCCTCTCTCACAAGTTCCCCAGTGAGCTAAGTCAACCACCACAGAAACCATGCTGGGGAAAAAAAATCTCAGATTGGTTCTGCATGCCAGTGCACCACCTTCCCACCCAATTTCTGTATGGCCAACTCCCAGGGAGACAGAAGATATAATGATTATATACGGACAACTCTGAACAAATGCACCATCATACCAAAGATCTTGGAACCAATGCCTTAGACAAAGAAAAATGGCAGGACCTTTTCAGCGAAGGAAACTTTCAACTTGAAGAAGCTCGGAACCAGGCCAGAGAAAAGCATAGATAATGTAGACACATCCAAAACAGAGTTCTCCCAGAAAATCCGAATATGACATGCCGACTGTGTGGCTGTTTGAGGACCCAGCATTGGTCCACCCAGTCACTAACGTTGGCACCAAAGACAGTGTGAAACACACCATCCGAGTGAGTATAGGAGGAGTCATTTCGTAATCTGTAGCAGAACAGCTTTGAAGTACATAAACAGATAAGTAAGCAGGTGTGTGTTCTTACCTAATTGTTCTTACCTAATTGTATCTTTACAGGAATGAGTCAAGCTCGTACTGTCCCGTGTCTTAAACCATATTTATCGTATATACCCTTAAATTTATGAATTGTTTTGGCAGACACTATTTCATTCGGTAGTGCATTCCACTGATCAATTGCTCTATTTGGGAAACTAAATTTCCATACGACTTTATCACCTCTCTTTTTATGCAGTCTTTTGCAGTGTCCTCTTGCTGATGTATCCCCACAGGTTATGTAATCTTTTATGTCTATTTTTTCCTTCCCTGATATGCATTTACACATCATAATCATGTCTCCTCTTTTCCTTCTCTCATGTAGTGTAAGCAGATTCAGTTTTGCTACTCTTTCTTCGTAGCTTAGATCCCTTAAGCTTGGTACCCATCTTGTAGCTGCCCTTTGAACTTTTTCAATCTTATCTATTCGTTTTTTGAGATGAGGACTCCAGACTACTGATGCATACTCCAGGGTTGGTCTGATGAATGATGTTATTATCTTTCTTAGCAGGTCTTCATTTATGTATATGAATGCACTTCTCATATTTGCAAGCAATGTATACATGTTCCGTACCTTCTCACTGATGTGGTCAGCCAGAGATAGTCTGTTAATAATAATCACACCTAGGTCCTTCTCTCTTTCTGATGTGTGTAGGGTTTTATTTCCTAACTTATAATCCCAATCAGGTCTTTTTCCACTTTTACCAAACTTGATTACATGACACCTGTCCACATAGAATTCTATTTGCCATGTATTGCTCCATTCATGAAGTTAATTTAATTCTTCTTGTAGCTCTTTACAAGAGTCTGCATTAGTAACTGGCCTTTGTATGTTTACATCATCGGCAAACATATTTAGATAGCTTTCATTTCCAATGTTGCTATCTATATCATTTATATACACTAAAAACATGATTGGTGCCAGCACTGAGCCCTGTGGAACTCTGCTAGTCACTTCTCTCCATGATAAGTAATTTCCCCTAAGTGCTGTTCTCATTTATCTTTTTTTGAGAAAATCTTGCATCCAACAATACAGTTTGCCTCGAATTCCTCCTTGATAGTACAGTTTCCATAAAAGCCTTTGGAGTGGTACTCTGTCAAATGCTTTCTAAAAATCTAAACAGATACTGTCCACCCATCCTTCTCTTTTTCTGTAGTGTTTCTGTTACTCTATCATAGTAGCTTAACAGATTAGTAACACAAGATTTTCCTTTTCTGAAACCAAACTGTCTTTTTGTTAGCATACTGTGTTCTAGGTGATTTACCCAAGCTTTTCTTATCAGCTTTTCTAATACCTTGCTTACAACGCTGCTGGTGATACTGGTCGGTAGTTGAGTGGATTTTGTCTATTTCTTTTCTTGAATAAGGGAACAATGTTTGCTTTCTTTCAAATATCAGGTAGTTTACCATGTCCCAAGGATTCATTGAAAGTTAAAAATAATGGTTTACTTAACTCCTTTGCACATTCATGTAGCACCCAGCATGAAATTTCATCAGGACCATTTGCTTTTCCTTTGTCTAATTTACTTAGCTCCTCCTGTATTTTTTCTCTGTTATTTGTATATCTGGTAATATGTGTGGGCATGCCTGTCCATATCATCCCTTTCAAAATTATTTTCTTCTGTAAAAACTGACTGGAAATTCTTGTTTAGTACTTCACAAATATCTTTCTCTTGTGTATAGGTGATCCCCTTATCCGTAATGGATTGTAGTTTATCTTTTACTTTAGTTTTGCTTCTGATGTAGCTGTAAAATAGCTTCGATTGATCACTACTTTTATTTATGATATCCTCCTCAAACTGTTTTTGGGCTTCCCTCCTTATTCTTGCATAATCGTTTCTTGCCTGTTTATAGTTGTTATATGCCCTCTCACTATTGTGTCTTCTGTATCTATTCCACAACAAATCTCTTTTTTCTTTTGATTTTTTACATTCTGTATTGACCCATTTCTTTATTTTCTTTTCTGCTTCTCTGTGCTGTGGAATATACTTCTGGACTCTTATTTCATAAAGTTCACAAAATCGTTTTATATATAGCATTTAAATCTCGTCCTCTAAGCTCCTTTTCCCAATCAGTTTCTAAGAAGTACTTCTTTAGGTCATGATAGTTTCCCTTTTTTATAGTTTAGGCTCTTTTGTAACTTTCACTGCTGTTAACTATGTCATATGCAATCCTGAAGTTGCAATTTAGTACTGCATGGTCACTTTTGCCAAATGGAGGGTGATACATTAAAGTGTCAATATCGTTTTCTTGCCTAGGTAATATAAGATCTAGCACTGAGGGTGCATCGAGTTCTCTTTTTCTGGTGCTTTCCCTTACATGTTGAGTTAGGAAAAACTCCTGCACGAGATCCAGGAGCTTTTGGTCCCAACAACTTTCTTGGCTTTTTATATCTAGAATATTCCAATTTATATTTGTATTAAAATCTCCAGTTAATATTATTCTTTCCGATTTCTCTTCCATGCTATGTAGTAAGGCTCTTAAACTCTGAATTGTATTCTCTTCCAGATCCTTATATTCACCTCTTTCCCATGTGTTTGATCTGGGTGGCACCGTGGCACGTACAAATTGGCTACAATTACTTTCCCATCAGATGTATTGATCTCTACTGCGATCAGTTGTCCTTGTGAGGCTACATCTAGTTCTATATCTTTGGCTTTAAGATTTTTCTTTGTTAATATTATAATTCCTCCTTCATTATTTAAGTTCCTATCTCTTTTCCATATATTGTATTCATCTAAGATTAGGATGCCATTTGATATCTTTTGTGTTAATTTTGTTTCAGTTAGGCATATTATATGTGGTTCCTTATCTCTGATATAATCATTCATCTCTAATAATTTAGATACGATTGCATCCACATTCCAGTACATCAACTTAATCATCTTATTTACATATTTGTCATGACTTGGTTTTACTACCTTCCTCCTTTTTATTCCCTCCTGTTTATGTACCACTTTCGAACCTGCAATCCTTCCTCTTCTCTTTCAGTAATTCCAGTTCCTCTTGTGTTGGGCATTTTTTTATCCATACATTTTTGAAATCCTCTTTTTCCACGAGTTTCTTTGCATTTTTTAGTATCTCCTCCACAGTGTTTACACTCTGGAAGGTTCCCTTTAGGGGCCTTGACTTATTTCTCTCGTATTTCCCTAATCTTTTATGTTCCTCTATGTATTTATTACAGATTTCCTCTGATACTTCCTTCAATATGCTCATTACATTTTCCATCTCCTTTTTGTCTCTCAAGATATTGTTTCTTATTTCTTCCTCTTCTATACCAGTATTACTATACATTTGTTGATATCTACTGAATCTCTGACCAATTTAGGGTTGTTTTGGATTTTTCTTTTCACTTCCTTTTTAATGTTTTTTTTTTCTTCCACCCTTGTTTCTAAGACTTTCTTTACTATCACCATTTCAGCATAAGTGGTTTCAACATCATTTTTGTAGCTTTGCACCGCTTCATTCACCTGTGTTATCTTCTCCTCAGTATCACTGCTCTGATCTATCAGATTGCTTGCTTGCCTAATTGTCTCTGTATCATTTCGAAACTCTTCCATAATGCTCTCGTGGTTGACTACTGTACCTGCCATTTCACTAATTTTCTTCCTAAGTGAACCCACCTTTACTTTCAGCTCATCTAATGTTTTGTCTTTCTTGTTGATTTCTTTTCCCAATTTTTCTATTTCTTCCTTCTGCCAGTTCAGCTGTTTCTTGATTTCATCAATTTCATTCTGAAAAGCCATCTCTAATCTGCTTACTCGTTCCACCAGTTTATTGTAAGTCTCCATTTCAACCAGTTCTTGGTAGAAATCATCATCCTGCATTCTACCTTTTTCCCCTTTTCTTTTCCAAATTTGCTTTACTGAAGTAGGCCATCATGCAGTACTAAGAGCACAGATTCTACTTACAGTACATTCCCTGGCACAGAGTCGCAGACTAAACAAATGATCACCTGATCTTATGTATTTTTGCACTACTTTGTTTTCTTTACTATCTGAACAACGGTCTTACTTATAACTTCTTTTTATATTAGGACACCATTTAGTCTAACCTGGTACAGAGCTTGACTCATATAAAGATACTAATTTAGGCATAACCACTGGCCAGGTTTTGGCCAGGTACGGAGTGGTGTTGACGTTCGTCCACTCTGCTCGGCACCTGGTGTGTGTGTGTGTGTGTGCGTGTGTGTGTGTGTGTGTGTGTGTGTGAGAGAGAGAGAGAGAGAGAGAGAGAGAGAGAAAGAGAGAGAGAGAGCAAATACACTGTGCTGTTACTCCAGCTTCACAAGATCTTTCAAGAATTTAATCATGGTTTACTTTTGCCTACTTTCCGCATCATACTTTGTCACATAAATAAAGTTGCATGAGTAGTTTGTCTGACATTGTAAATTAAATTAGTAAATCCCTAATCCTGTACCCAACTGTGATGGCAGATCGTTTGCATATTGTGAAGATGTGGCTGGAAGGCGTATCGGTGAGAGGCATTGCTCTGGAGACTGGTGCAAGTGTCTCCACAGTTTACAGATGGATTCACCGCTGGCAGCAGGAGAACAACGTGGATGCCAAAGCTTGTCAGATAATACGTCATCTTGCAACTATATACTGGAGAATAGCGACAGGAGACGACACGCTATCCCAGCAAGCAACGTCAGTTCACTTCGTTGTCCACAGCTTATTTTGCACAATGAAACATCGAGTATTGGAAAGCATATCCTCTTCCTTTTTTGCGCTAAGTTAGTACTGTAGAAGTTGCTATATGATCAATGTGAATCTCAAAGAAAAATACGAAATTCATGGGACATCTCTTGATGTCTCGTGCCTCAATCAATTGCCAGCCAGTCTTGGTTTGTGGTTACAGAAAAGCGCGACAAGACTAAACTGGAGGGGAAAATTAAAGCGCAAGACACTAAAAACTCTTTAAGAATATCAAGAAACCGCTATATTGTGTTTTCAAATTAAATTTGCGTTAATAACAATAAAACATACTTGTGTATTCGATCTTGAGAGTGTAAATGTTGTATTCTTACGTTCATGATATTAGTCTTGCTCTCAGTTAAGAATTATTATTATTTTTTTTTTTCGAATACATATTTTACTGAAGGAGTTTAATTGAGGATGTTTGTGACTCCTTCCTGGCAGGAGAAATTCTTATCAGTAAGTAATAATTTGATTTATGCAGGTATACTCCTTCACACAAGTTGGAGCCACGTAGTTTTCTATAGCTGCCACCTTCTCTGGATCAGTTTGGACACTGCCCTCACCTACAATGTGTTCCAGGTACTTAACTTCTTCTGGAACATGTAGCACTTCTTGGGGTTCAGCATGAATGCGGCTCGGATTCCGTTGAACACCACAGACAGCCTACCCAATTCCTGGTCGAAAGTCCGTCTAAACACAATTACATCGCCCAGATAAATAAGAGCTGTCTACCAGTTCAGGCCGTCAAGTACACGATCCATGAGATGCTTCAAAGTAGCTGGGGCAATGCATAGGCCAAATGGTATCACTTTAAATTGCCATAAGCCCCACCATAAGAAAAGGCTGTTTTACCCTTCTCCTCCTTTGCAACCTTGACCTGGTAATATCCTGCCTTTATGTCAAGGTTGGAGAACCACTTGGCACCTGACAGAGCATCCAGCGAATCACCACTCCTTGGCAAGGGGTATGCATTCTTCATTGTCACTTCATTCAGGGTCTGATAATCCACACAGCAACTTACTGAGCAATCGTTTTTCCATACCAGAACCAATGCTAATTTCCTAGGGCTGCTGGTCTTTTCTATCACTCCTTGACTTTGAAGATTCTCCATCACCTTTTCCATTTTTTGCCGTTGAGCTGGCACCATCTTTCGAGCTGGCTGTTTAATCGGGCGGTGATCTCCAGAGTCGATACAATGCACTACTAGATCTGTGCATCCCAGGTCTAGGTCTCTGGTGGAAAAGACATCAGCAAAGTTCACTGGCAGTTGCCATAACTGCCACACTTGTGAGTCATCCAGGCACGGGCAACTCCTTGAAAACAGGCCTTATAAGTGGTCTGGCAGATACCCATCTTCTTTGACAACGTTCCTTTTACAGGCCTTCCACTGATCCCACTCCTGACACCATTGTTACATCCCTGTCCCACACTGCCACAGGCTCCAACGGAAGTAGTTCAGTACAGGAAGGACGTTGCCCAGTTAGTTTTTCTTCTTGTATCAGCCTTTCAGTGTGCATCAACGAGATCAGCCCAGGCATTGTAAATAAACTCTAGCCTCTTAAATTCGCTGTCTTTACTTTCCAAATATTTACACTTAATGCTTGCCAACTTCACTGTTTTGACACTCAGCTAACACTGAACTAAACTCAAACTGAACTGAGACAAACTGATTCCCCTAGGCTCTTCCACCTTATATAGCCTTCCATACTTCTCCAGAGTTCTAGGACACTCTCGAATGGGGCTACAGTTACCAACTCACAGACATAAAAAATATCCAGAGTTCTCATACACTACATAACACTCTAAATTATTTAGCACACCAACTGAAATAAAATTTAATTTAATGATCACATAAATAAAAATAGTATGGAGAAAAAGGACACAAAACATTATGTACAACTTACAAAATATCTCCACTCACAAATAGCAGGCTAACTGGCAACTCTGACATGTAACCGAAGAATACTAGATGTACTGAGAACCTTCCAGTACTAAGTAACTACTAAATCTCGCTTCTCAACAATACTGTCTAATTCATTCAAAGTAAATTTCATTAAATCAGGCTTTACTGATCTACCAGAAGACCCGCCGACATGTCGTAAAAATACCCCCGCTAATACCAATACACCAGTCCTGTATGAGACAGCCCTAGCATGTATTCAATATGGACGGTGGGTGTTAGCGCCGAAGTGGTGACATGTAGAGGTGTATCGTATGTAGGAGGACTGCTGGGCCTTGATAGCAGGCTGTGAAGCCTATGCCCAGAGTCGGACACATAAAAAAAAAAAAAAAAAAAAAAAAAAAAACTGTCTCATTCAGTATTTCCATGTATTAACATTCATTGCTAGACAGTGCTGAAATGGTGATGAATTTGGTATCACTTTCCCCCGGTCCTTTAAGACGAAAATAGCCAAGCTGTTTAATGCGAAACACTCTGGACTCTTGGCCTACAAAGGATCAAATGAGTTTTAAAAGCCTCTTGTGGAGGGATTTTAAGAAGCAATCTTCATATCCATCAAGGATATTAGGTATTTAAACGAATCTTTGTGAGTATAGCTATAATCCATGTGAATTATCTAGGGGGATATGAACCAATATTACTGATACAATAGCAATACCCTCATAATTATACATTTGGATGCCTCTTTACATGTTTTTTATTGCATTTCCAATTGGATATATTATTTTGTTACATGAACTATAAGTGGCTGGGGAACGACTGGGAGAATGAGGGATGTAAGAAGAGAGGAAGAAATCAATAGGATGGAAGTTGTGGAAGCAATGAAGAGAGTTGAAATTAGGAAAGCCTCAGGAATTGTTGATGTGTGCGGTGAAATGCTGAAGAATGGGGGAGAGATAGTAATAGAATGGATGTGGAAGATGTTCAGATCGGCCTGGGAGGAAGGTAGAGTCCCGGTAGATTGGAAGTTAGGTATAATTATTCCCCTGTACAAAGCAAAAGGAGAAAAAGAAGTGTGTGGTAATCACAGGGGCATTTGTCTTCTTAGTGTGATAGGAAAAGTATATGTAGGATACTTATTGATAGAACTTGGGAAATAACAGAGGAAATAGTTGGAGAAGAACTGGGAGGTTTTAGGAAGGGAAGAGGTTGTGTAGATCAGATATTCAATCTTAGATCCTTAGTGAAAATGTTTCAGGAGAAGGGAAAGAAGCTGTATGCGGCCTTCATGGATTTGGAAAAAGCATATGACAGGGTGAACAGACAAAGATTGTGGAAAGTATTAAAAATATATGGAGTACAGAGTATGGGAAGTTGTTGAAGGCTGTGAAGAGTATGTATGAGGGTGCTAAGACTGCAGTGCATGTGGATAGTGAACTGAGTGAATTTTTCTATCTGAAGGTTGAACTGAAACAAGGATGTGTCATGTCTCCATGGTTGTTCAATCTGTATATAGATGGGGTTATAAGAGAGATACAAGGTAGGGCAGTGGATGTTGGAGCGGCCCTAGTGAGAGAATGCAGTGTTTGGAAACTCCCTGTACTTTTGTTTGCAGATGATATTCGGTTGTTAAGTGAAGACGAAGGGGAGCTGCAAGGGTTGGTGGATGAGTTTAGGAAAGTGTGTAAGAAACGGAATCTAAAGGTAAATGTGGGGAAGAGTAAAGTTATGGTCTTCGAGAGAAGTGAAGTCAAGTGAATGTACAGTGAGGTTGGATGAGGAGGAAATGGAAAATGTGAGTGTCACTTAAGTACTTGGATAGTGTGATGAGTAAGGATGAAAGTTTAGAGGGTGAAGTGCTTGAAAGTGTACAACATGGAAGAAAAGTTGCTGGTTCCTTGAAAGCAGTGATAAGAAACAGGGAAGTGAGCATAGAAGTGAAAAAGATTCTACATGACAGTATTGTGATACCAACTCTAACGTATGGAAGTGAAGCTTGGACCTTGCTGGAGGGACGGAAGTCAAACAGTGGAAGTGAGTTATTTGAGAGGAGCATGTTGAGTCACATGGAAAGACAGACTGACAATTGAGGAAGTGAAGGAGCGATGTGGTATGGATCTGGATATGATAGGAAGCATTAGGAGAAACACATTAAGGTGGTTTGGCCCTGTGGAGAGGATGGAGAGTGGGAGGCTGACGAGGAGAGTGTATGTGAGTAAGGTGGAGGGGGGAGAGGGAGAGGGAGGCCAAGGATGAGATGGAGAGATGGAGCAGAGGGGTGTATGAGAGAGGGGGGGGGTGAGCTGGAAGCAGGGCAATGTAATGGCGGGGAACAGGGCAACATGGAGGCAATTTGTTTGTGGCCACCCCTTACGGGATTAAGGCGTCTGGCAATAGACAGACAGAGATAGAACTATATGGCAGATGGGGGCGACCACCATCCATTTGCTCCAAGTAATGCATCCTTCTGGTGATTCTACCCTGACTGACAAGCCAAATGATTCCTTATGATCCAGGAAAACAGTTACCAAGATGGGGTGGTTACCATATGGCCAAATCGATGCTTTGTGGTCCATTGGGTTTAGGTGCTTTACTGGATGGCAACCATCAATGTTTCCATCAGAGGGTTTTTAGGATCATTGCTAAATCGATGTCACTTGGGCCCACTGGGGCTTGTCACCCTTGCCTTAAATGTCGGTACTTAGTATCCTGGCGCCAGACCCCTATCTTACTGATGAGGAAAGGTGTACTGCATGATATATAGATGAACTTTCTACACTGCTAAACGGCTAATTGCCGTCACAGATACTGGCCCTAAGGATGAGGAAGCATGGTCTGCTGCTGATCATCTTCTTTGCCGCTGTATGTGATGCAAGGAGCTTTCTGCTTACACCTTTTGCAGGTACAGTTGCTTGAAGTACGCACACATATTGAGTGACCTAATCCAGCAATATGCATATACACTCATTCTTCCATGCTTATCAAGTAATTTTCATTCACATACAAGCCTGCCTCATGCTATACCTTCTGGGGATCATCCAACACAAACCTAATTTCCCTTGTGGCCCTGTTTATTGGATCCTCTTCCTGCATGACCCTGCATCCCCGGGACCTATTTTCCCCCATGGGACAGTTTCCTCAGGACGTATTTTCCCCCATGGCTTAATTACCTGCCACTAACCCAGACCTATTGTCTACCACTAACCCGTTCTCTACATAGTACTTATACTTCCCCTTGAAGTTATGCATCCCTTATTCCAATTTTCTCTCTGTACTAATTTTCGTCATGGAATGATATCACTTCATGGGGTGTTTACTACATGGATCTAGTTGTATCTGTGAAGACATTTTCTCAATAGGCATATTTTCCTGCATGAGCTTTTCTTCCTTCATGAATGAAATTCCTCGAGGAACTAAGTGTACACAAAAGACTTAACAGGTATATTCCCATAACACTATTTCCTTCTCATGGAATAATAATAATAATAAATAATAATAATAATAATAATAATAATAATAATAATAATAATAATGATGATGATGATGATAATAATAATAATAACAGTACAATTTTCCAAGGAGAATTTTGATACAGAATAACTTGCCACAGCCAATGACTTGTAGAAGCCGAGCTGTGAAGGGTCTTTGAGGTCAAGGTAACTTATATTGTGCATGTCACCTTTTGTCATCACAGTCTATTAGTCCACCAAGTGTGGTGCCTCTAGCTTTAATCCTTCATGGAATATTAGGTGACATCCAGAATATATGCAAATGTCCCAGTTTTTTACCCCAGGCGATCTCAGAGAAAATCAACCGATTATAAGCATACTCTTTTCTAACTGTGTCTGCCTAAAGGCTATAAATTATTGTAGTTAAATTTCAGTTTCCTAGCTTAAGCAGTTCTTGTGATAATGTGGCTGACACACTTTACTGTGTTCTGGTTAATATCCGGAGATTCGGTTGGCGGATTGCCACCGTATGTGGCCAAATGAATCGGACAGTTGTCCGTCTAAGTTGACAAAATTTGAATGCTCTAGGCTAAATAGCCTTTGAAATATCGCTATTCTAAAAGGGGTTAGGCTAATTATAATATTGTCAAGAATAATAAGATTTTCCAAAGGGATGTGGAGGTTTTAACAAAAGCTGCTTCTCACAGGGATCTGTTTTTCTTTATCATCTTTATTCTTTAATTGACTTGTTCGCATTTGGGCCTAATTAACCTGAGAACCTATTTCTTCATGGGCCTGTTCCTTCAACATATCATTTATCGAACCTATTTCTGACTGGACCAACTTTAACATACAGGGAGCATACTGCAACACCAGTCGAACAGGGCGGTACTTCAATGGTGTATGGAAAGCTGATGACAGGCAGGGCTGGAGATCCCGTTTCATCAGTCCTTCGGAGTAGCTACTGACCATTCCCCCTTTGCTGAACCTTTTTAGTGTTTCAGGAACACAGAGAGTAGACCAGCATGCTCTCCAATACTAGTTCCACTAACTGTCACCACCAAACTACATGCACATTACATATTCACATTTCTTATTCAAATTTTTTTTTTAAATGGTGTCTCAACACAAATCCTTGGAGCCCCTGCATGGGGTAGGGGTCCATAAAAGCCCCTACCATCCGCGTATCTCCCGTTGACGACTAAACGAGATGCCTGGAACCACTGTCTTAATCACTTCTTCCTTTCTGCAAAATTTGCTCCTTTCCTCGAACTTTCTGTTGAACACCATTTTTCCTCCACTAAACCTCACGTTATCTACCTCAGAGAACCTCAACTGTCGAGATGACTGATAGCAAATCCTTCTCTGTATCCTTCGACTTTCTCAATACTCATTTCAAAACCAGAGATAGCTGGTGTGTACATGTATGGAACAACATATCTTCTCGTGTTCCTGAACTTGAATCATCTGAATTCCCTACTCTCTGGATTTGGCTGTCCAATCATTCTCTGACTAAATATATCTGTACTGTTTACTTATCCCCTAAGTCTACTGACTATGGAAAATTCTTCGCCTATCTTATTTCAAAGATGAAAAACATCCTATTAATTTTTCCTTTTTCTGAAATCTCCATCCTGGGCTGTTTCAATATTCACCTCATTTTGGTTCTCCTCTCCTTTCACTGAACCACCAGATGAACAAGCCTATGTCTTTTCTACCCTTGATGACCTAGAGCAGCTTGTAAACTCCCTACCATTTCCCTGACTGCCTAGGAGAGAGGTCCAACTTGATCTCTTCCTTACAAGTAATCCTTGTGCTAACGCTGTTAATCTTTTCTTTCCGTTTGGCTCCTCCGGTCAAAGCCTTATCACCTTAACTTGTTCAATTGCTCCAGTAAAGCCTGTGGACCCTCCAAAGAAGCAGCGACAATGGCAGTTCGCAGCTGCTGATTGGGAAGACCTCAGGCAGTATTTCTTTGATTTCTCTTGAATTATTACTGTTTTCACGGCAGAGAGCCATCAGAGTGTGCCTTGCGCATTACGGAGGTTATTCTCTCAGACATGGAAGTGTACATTCCATTCTCTTTATCTGTGACTAATGCAAAAGAAAAAAAATTGTTTATACACTCTTGTTCTAATACTGTCACAACAAGGAGAGTGCCTAAGAAAGGTATCGGACCCAACCCACCCCTGAATCTCATCTCTTTTATGTTCCTGCCCGGAATCTTGCAAAGTCTGTTCTTCGCTCTGTTGAAAATAATTTCATTCTTACGAATTCCTAGATCTTTAGTGGAAAAGTTTCTAGAGAAGGGAAGGAAGTTGTATGCGGCCTTCATGGATTTGAAGAAAGCATATGACAGGGTGGATAGACAAGGATTGTGGAAAGTATTAAGAATATATGGAGTAGATGGGAAGTTGCTGAGAGCCGTGAAGAGTCTGTATGAGGGTGCTAAGGCTGCTGTGCATGTGGATAGTGAATTGAGTGAATTTTTCTGTTTGGAGGTTGGACTGAAACAAGGATGTGTCATGTCTCCATGGTTGTTCAATCTGTATATGCATTGGGTTGTAGAAGATACAAAGTAGGGCAGTGGATGTTGGAGTGGCCCTGGTGAGAGAGGGCAGTGTTTGGAACCTACCTGTACTGTTGATGCAGATGATACTGTGTTGTTAAGTGAAGACGAAGGGGAGCTGCAAGGCTTGGTGAATGAGTCTGGGAGTGTGTGTACGAAACGGAATCTAAAGGTGAATGTAGGGAAGAGTAAAGTTATGGTCTTCAAGAGAACTGAAGTCAGTGAATGTACAGTGAGGCTGGAAGAGGAGGAAAAGGAAAAGGTGAGTGCATTTAAGGACTTGGGTAGTGTGATAAGGATGGAAGTTTAGAGGGCGAAGTGCTTGAAAGGTGCAACGGGGAAAAACGGTTGCTGGTTCCTTGAAAGCTGTGATTAGAAACAGGGAAGTGGGCATGGAAGTGTAAATGCTACTACATGATAGTATTGTGATACCATCTCTAACGTATGGAAGAGAAGCTTGGACCTTGTTGGAGGGACCAAAGTCAAGAGTGAGAGCAATGGAAATGAGTTATTTGAGAGGAGCATGTAGAGTCACATGGAGAGACAGATTGACAAATGAGGAAGTGAAGGAGCTTTGTGTTGTGGATGTGGATGTGATAGGAAACGTTAGGAGAAACACACTGAGGTGGTTTGGATATGTAGAGAGGATGGAGAGCGAACGACTGACGAGGAGAGTGTATGCGAGTTGGAGGGGGAGAGAGGGACGGGGAGGCCAAGGATGAAATGGAGGGATGAAGTGTAGAGGTATATGAGAGAGGGGGCTGTGAGCTGGTAGCAGGGCAATGAAATGGCGGGGGACAGGGCCACATGGAGGCGATTTGTTTGTGGCCACCCCTTACAGGTTTAAGGCGTCTGGCAATAGACAGACAGAGACGAATTGCTTTAATATCTCCCATTCAAAATTTTTCCTGATTCCTGTAGCACATTCCCAAAACCGGTTAATAACTTTACCTCATATTCCTTCCCTCCTTTTTTCCGTCCTGATGGATCTGTAGTTGCTTTTTCTATTGGTAAAGCAGAAATCTTCGCTCTGACATTCTCTTCAAATTCCATCTTAGACGATTCCGGGGCTGTTCCTCCATCACTTCCCCCCTCTGACTTCCTCATGGCTGACATTAAATGTTCTTCAATTGGCGTATTTTCTTCCATCACTGGCCTCAGTACTAACAAGGCATATGGGCCTGTTGGGGTTCCTCCTGTTGCCCTCAAGAACTATAGTACTTTCTTATACCCCGCCTAGGCAAACTCGTTCAGTTTTTATCTGTCAGCTTGTACCTTTCCTCCTTCCTGGAAGATTGTTCTCATTCAGCCTGTCCCAACCCTTTAACTATTGCCCACTTGCTGTAATATCGTGTATTTCATTTTTTTAAAAACATTCTTAAGCAGAAAATAAATACATTAATAAAACACTTCCAGTCACAACCTTCTCTCTGATTGCCAGTATTGGTTCCGCCAGGGGCGTTCTACTAGTGACCTTCTCACCTAACTTTCAGCTCCTGGTCATCCTCTTTTTCTGGACTTTGGCGAAAGCTTTGCCATTGCACATGACATCTCAAAGGCTTCCGATCGAGTCTGGCATAAATCTTTAATTTCCAAACTGCTTTTTACGTTTTTTATCGTTCTATATGTGCGTTCATCTATAGTTTCCTTTCTGGTCGTTCAATAGCCGCTGTTGTTGACGGTCACCGATCTTCTAGAGCTATCAGTATTGGTGTCCCTCAAGGTTCTGTCCTATCACCAACTCTCTTCCTTCTATTCATCAGTGACTTTCTAAGCTATCCACTCATACACTGATGACTCCATCTTGCACCTTTCCATTCGTTTCCCAGTGTCCATCTCAGCAGTTGCTTTAGTAAACAAGTGATGGGGCTATGGCACACATAAAGTTGGACTTTGCTTACATCTCTGATTGGGGTAAAAATAATCTGGTTGTTTGAAATGCTTCAGTTACTTAGTTCATACATATTTCAACCCATCTGAATCTTCGACAGGAATATCCTCTAACTTTTAACAATATCCAGCTCAATCCTGGATCATCTTTAAACATACTTGGAATTTCATTCTCTCTGGATATATCTTGGAAAGTTCATATTCTCACTCTCGTAGAAATCTGCTGCCAAGGGAATATTTGTGCTAAGCCAGCTTCGTGACCTCTTAACCCCTGGACTGTTGTTGACTTTATGCACAGGTTTTATTCTCCCCAGTTAGAGTAAAACTCTCATGCATCGAGAGACTCCCCACATACAGCTCTTCTCAACAAGGTGCAGTCAAAAACTTTTCTTATCAACTCTCCTCCTCTTACTGCCTCCCTTCAACCCTTGTCTCTTCGCCGCACTGCTGCATGTTTATCTCTTTTTTATCGATAATTCAATGGCCACTGCGTCTCTGAATTGTCTCCACTACAGTTGGGGGCGCTCGTAGCACCCATCTAGCAACAAAGACTCATCCCTTTTCAGTCTAAATCTAATGCAAGATTTAACCAATACTCCCAGTCCTCCGTGTATGCAACAGACATCTCTGTAACTGTATCCCTATGTCTGTATTTCCCACTGCCTATAATCTTCAGTCTTTCAAAAACAGTGTATCCAGGCATCTCAAAATGAACAGAGCTTGAAATTGGCTCTCTGGTATCTTGATTTTATGTTTTTTCTAAGAGGGAACAATCTTACAGGCCTCTGGCCTTTGGTTCCTTCTTCCTTGCGCACACACACACACACACACACACACACACACACACACACACACTCTCTCTCTCTCTCTCTCTCTCCATACTGTATCTAAATATATATCTATATATATATATATATATATATATATATATATATATATATATATATATATATATATATATATATATATATATATATATATATATATTGTTACGGAACAGAGAAAGATGATGTACACTTTAAGTGAGAATACTAAAAATCACTACTGTCCCGTAAAGTTCCAGGTTCAAAACAAAAGAGTTAGGTAAAATTACAAGTTAAAGTTTAATGCTCAAACTAACAACAAAACATTCAGGACTCATAAGGATAATGTAATGGCAAAAAACAGGTTAAATATATGGTTAACTGCAATAGCCTCTATTAACACGAAATTAGCAAGAATAAATTTACCAAAGTCAGCCCTAATAAAATGAAAATACACTGGGTAATGCTCAGTTAATGCAAGATAAATTATTACAGATACAAATTATTATTAATAATGACTGATGTAAAGAACCTTTACATAAATTACAAAAACCTCACTAGGCCTACAAATTAACACCTCATGCTACACAGTACAAGAACAAAATGCAACAACAATCATACTCAAATTACATAGCAGTTAGATGGTTGGAGACTTCCTGAGCACTCACAGTAACAACTGTACAGGGGAGGACAGAGATGTGAACAAAATGAGGAGCAGATCTAAGTGGCAATGATGCAGAGACTGAGCTCATTATATAGGGGCCAGCAGAGCTTGATACAACTTGTAAGAAGGACGCGCAGATGAAGCCATGGGGACAAAGAGCTGAAAATCCCGCACTGAATAACAGAAAGGACGACTTACTCTACTATAACGGTAGAAGGGGGGAACTGAGGCAGAACACGCTCGTGATCAAACAGGCAGCACACTGTACGTTAGAATTACACAAAGGATGATGAAATCATAGGCTATGTAACACCTCCCCACAAAGAAAAAGAAATTTACAAAGGAAATTTCTTATTACTCTAAAACAATCTGTCTAAAGTCTAGATAAGCAATCTGCAATAACATTTTCTTTCCCCTTGACATGTTGTATGTCTAATGAATACTCCTGAAGAAGTAGACTCCATCTTGTCAATCTCTGATTTTTATCTTTAAACTTACTAAGGAATTTCAGTGGGTTATGATCGATATAAATGACTATGGGGTCAAAACCAGAACACAAATAAAATGAAAAATGCTGTAAACCCAAAATCAAGGCCAAAAGCTCTTTCTCAATAGTTGAGTAGTTCTTTTGAGGTGGAGTGAACTTCTTACTATAAGATACAGGGTGTTCAATACCCTGATCATCCTCTTGCAACAAAACAGCCCCAGCTCCTGTATCACTTGCATCAACAGCCATCTTAAAAGGCTTAGCAAAATTTGGAGTAGCAAGCACTGGCTGATTTAATAGGATAGCTTTAAGTTTGCTGAAAGAGGATTCACAGTTATCGGTCCAGACAAATTTAACTCCCTTTTTTAGTAGGTCTGTAAGTGGTGATACAAGAATAGAAAAGTTAAGAACAAATCTCCTGTAATAACCTACCATTCCCAAAAATCTTTGTAGCTCTTTCCTACTTTTAGGTCTGGGAAGATCACTTATAACCTGAACCTTAGCTCCTGGTGGTGCAACATGTCCATCACCAATTACGTACCCAAGGTACTGAACTTTAGCTTGACCAAACTCACACTTTGATAAATTAGCTACAAGATTAGCATGAACCAAACGCTCAAGAAATTTACTGACATGGCATAGGTGATCTTTCCAGTTGTCACTGAAGATTAATACATCATCAATATAAACAACACACCCTGCCAAACCCTCTGTTACAACATTCATGAGCTTCTGAAATGTGGCTGGTGCATTCTTCATGCCATATGGCATTACAGAACATGCAAAAGTCTTTCCTAGTGTTACAAAACATGAGATCTCCCTAGCACGTTCAGTCATAGGTACTTGCCAGTATCCCTTTAACAAATCAAACTTACTTATGTACCTAGCCTTTCCGATCTTGTCTATGCAATCTTCCACGCGAGGGAGAGGGTAAGTGTCTGTTTTGGTTATCTGATTAACACGTCTGTAGTCAATGCAAAGCCGCTGTGACCCACCTGGCTTAGGAACTAAAGTGACAGGAGAACTCCACTCGCTCTGACAGGGCTCAATCATCTTGTGGTCCAACAGGTAGCCAAGCTCCTTCTGGATAAGAGGAACTTTCACTGGGTTCACACGGTAAGGAGGCAATTTAATTGGCTTTGCGTCTCCAACATCGACATCATGCATCAACACAGTAGTTCTTCCTGGAGTGGCACGGAACACTTGCGGGTACTCCTGCAGTAAGGCTGAAAACTCTTGCCTTTCCTCGGGAGGTAGATGAGAAAGCTTAGTCTGGAGATCATTCATGATATCAGGATTCTTCTCCAAACTATCACTCAGGCTCATGCTGCATGGGAGAGCTTCACTTGCAGACTCAGGTGGAACAGCTACAGTGCAGACTGGATTATTTTCGTCCCGCCTGTGATATAACTTTAGCATGTTGATGTGACATAGTTGCTTGCTCTTTCTACGATCTGGTGTGGCGATGACATAGTTGACATCACTGAGTTTCTTCTCCACGAAATAAGGACCATTAAACTTGGCTTGAAGAGGTTGCCCATGAACTGGTAGCAGAATCAAAACCTGATCTCCTGGCTGAAAGTGGCGTAACCTGGACTTCTTATCATACCAAGTCTTCATCTTCTCCTGAGCAGCTCCTAAATTCTCTCTCGCCAGCTGTAAAGCAGTGGACAGCCGTTCTTTGAACTTCATCACATACTCCAGCAGGTTGATGTCATCTTCCTCCGACAGCCAGCATTCCTTGAGTAGCTTAAGGGTCCTCTTACTTCATGGCCAAACAGTAGTTCAAAAGGTGAGAAGCCCAGTGATTCATTTGGAGATTCTCTTGCAGCAAATACAACGAATGGAAGACCTTTATCCCAGTCTTTCTGATGTTCCAAACAGTATTTCTTGAGCATCGATTTGAGTGTTTGATGATATCTCTCCACGCTCCTTGGGTCTGGGGATGGTAAGCTGAAGACGTGATCTGGGTGATGCCCAACTCTTTCAGAGACTGCTTGAAAACGTTTGACATGAAATTACTTCCCCGGTCTGACTGTACCTCCTTGGGCAGACCAAACTTTGTGAAGAACCCTAGCATTTCCTTAACCACGTTCTTTGCTGAGATATTTCTAAGTGGAATGGCTTCAGGATAACGAGTAGCCATATCAATCAGGGTCAACACATAAGAAAATCCTGAGGAAGTCTTAGGAAGAGGGCCCACAATATCCACCAACACACGGGTGAAAGGCGCCTCAAAAGGAGGAATGGGAACTAGAGGTGCAACCTTTTCGGTCTGATTACACTTCCCCACAACTTGACAGGTGTGACAAGACTTACAATACCAGGAAACATCCCTGAAGATACCTGGCCAGTAGAAGTGTTTCAAAATGCGTGCCGCAGTCTTCCTCACTCCAAGGTGTCCTGCAAAACTGGAATCATGAGCCACTCTAATGATATCCTGCCTACAAACACGAGGGATGACAACTTGATGTACAACCTTCCATTCACAGTCGGCTGATACTGTTGGGGGTCTCCACTTCCTCATAAGTACTCCTGACTTTATATAATAACAAGTAGAAGCACCAGTTGACTCTTCCTCACTGCAAGCAGAGTTAGCAAGACCTTTCAACTCAGGGTCAGCAACCTGCAACTCAACCAACTCTTGACGAGACAAATTATCAACACTACGGGGTACTGCCTCATCTGGTGAGTGGTCCAAATTAGCAAGAAAAGTGTCAGCTAGGATAACATCATCATCATCATTATCCTCTAAATCACCAGTAACTTTAGACTTAGCCCTAGTGACAGCACATGCAGGGAACACATCAGGGACATCACAATCCTGGGATGCAGCCACTGGCTCACTAGACAACTGAGGAGCTGGACACACTTGACTTCCACCAATATCATTTCCAAGTAAGAAAGTTACACCTGACATTGGGAGTGTCTCAACCAACCCAACCATAACGGAACCATTAACAAAACCAGACTCTAAATTCACTCTGCACAGAGGGACAGAGAAGTAATTATTCCCTACACCTTGTAAGATTACAGTTTCATCAGAGGAATTAACATTAGAGCCTAGAACACGGGTCAGCATAAGGGATTGGCAAGCACCTGTGTCACGATATATTTTAACTGATTTCCTGTCATTACTGTCCAGAGGACTGACAAAACCATCAGACAGGAAATTAGCACATGAACTCTTGAGAGTGTCACCCACGTTACTGCTCAAAAGAGAAGCTCCATCATGAGAATTTAAGTTACCCCTCAAAGCAGGTTCAGTTAACTCAGTTAAAGAATTCTGGGAACTCTCAAGAGTGGACACTAGACCAATTGACTGAATATTTAAAGACTCCTTTTTGTTCACATCACGCTGTCTCCTGAAACATCTCTCCGTAGTATGACCAAGCTTACTACAATAAGTACATTTACTTTTCTGAAATCTAGAGGTGAAGCTGGTATTTACTTCCTGAGAAACATCATCTTTATTCTCTTTCCTGTTACCTGTACTCTGAGTAGAGGCAACGTACTTACTCTCAGCTTTCCCTTTTTCTTTAGAATATCTCTTGTGAGTGAGAACATATTCATCAGCTAAAACTGCAGCATCAGATAAATTATCTATTCTTTTCTCATCAAGATATAGGCTTACATCTTTATAAATACACCTCTTGAAATCCTCCAGCAAAATCATCTGCTTAAATTTACCAATATCAGAATCCACATTCTTAGAATTTAACCACTGCTCTAACAGATCTTCTTTGATTTTTGCATACTCAACATGGGATTGCTTATCTTGCTTGTAAGTTGTCCTAAATTTTACTCTATAGGCTTTAGGAACAAGCTCATAGGCCTTAAGAATCAAGCTCTTAACTACATCATAATTATCAGATTGATCCTGAGGCAAAGATGCGTAAGTTACTTGAGCTTTACCGGTGAGAACAGTTTGAAGGAGTACTGGCCAATACTCCTTGGGCCAACTAAAACCTGTAGCTACCCTCTCAAACAACTGAAAATACTTTGTTAAATCAGATTCATTAAAAGGAGGGACAAGTTTAACATTTTTAGCCACATCAAAATCATCAGAGCTAGATGATCCAGTTCCACCTTGTTTCATGCGATACTCATGGTCTGCCTGAATCCTGGCAAGTTCAATTTGTGCCTGAGCCTGTACCTGTGCCTCTTAAATACGAGCATTTGCCTCATTAACACGAGCCTCCTGCAGGGCTAGCTGTAACTTAGCTAATTCAATCTGCGTTTGCTCATTTGGAGGAGTTACATTAAACAAGCTTTCATTAATCATATCAACAATTTGATCTTTAGAATGATGAGAGCGAACAGCAATTCCCAATTGTTGAGCAACAAGCTTAAGTTCATTCTTTGTTCTGTTTTCTACATCACACACTGTTTGCACATTTGACAAAAAATCTTTGGCTTCAAGTGTAGTAATAGTAGACATCATGAATAAATCACAGTCACAAAATATCAAGCAATATCCTTATGATAATATCCTGAATATCCTGATAAGAGGTCGCCAAATTTATGTTACGGAACAGAGAAAGATGATGTACACTTTAAGTGAGAATACTAAAAATCACTACTGTCCCGTAAAGTTCCAGGTTCAAAACAAAAGAGTTAGGTAAAAATACAAGTTAAAGTTTAATGCTCAAACTAACAACAAAACATTCAGGACTCATAAGGATAATGTAATGGCAAAAAACAGGTTAAATATATGGTTAACTGCAATAGCCTCTATTAACACGAAATTAGCAAGAGTAAATTTACCAAAGTCAGCCCTAATAAAATGAAAATACACTGGGTAATGCTCAGTTAATGCAAGATAAATTATTACAGATACAAAATATTATTAATAATGACTGATGTAAAGAACCTTTACATAAATTACAAAAACCTCACTAGGCCTACAAATTAACACTGCAACAACAATCATACTCAAATTACACAGCAGTTAGATGGCTGGAGACTTCCTGAGCACTCACAGTAACAACTGTACAGGGGAGGACAGAGATGTGAACAAAATGAGGAGCAGATCTAAGTGGCAATGATGCAGAGACTGAGCTCATTATATAGGGGCCAGCAGAGCTTGATACAACTTGTAAGAAGGACGCGCAAATGAAGCCATGGGGACAAAGAGCTGAAAATCCCGCACTGAATAACAGAAAGGACGACTTACTCTACTATAACGGTAGAAGGGGGGAACTGAGCCAGAACACGCTCGTGATCAAACAGGCAGCACACTGTACGTTAGAATTACACAAAGGATGATGAAATCATAGGCTATGTAACAATATATATATATATATATATATATATATATATATATATATATATATATATATATATATATATATATGTATATATATATATATATATATATATATATATATATATATATATATATATATATATATATACCTAGGCTGCTTCCCCCGAGGAAGGGGAGGTAGCCGAGACAGGACGATACACTCCCCATATACTCATCCATTCAAACACATTCATTCGCATCTTATCCCAAAAGGGGAGAAGGGACAGATCCTCACCGCATCACGCCACACAAGGGTCAACTGCGCAGTGCAATCAGTGACATCCACAGCAGGGCCCAACAGCAGAGCTGGTTTACCTCTGCCACATCATAATAGACCCATCCCCTTACACTCACCTGACCTGACTAGCTGATCAGATGTCATATGAGGTGTCATATGGGAGGTGTAAGGAAAAGAGGACTTGGCCGAGAAGGGCTGTACGTGATGCTAAAGTGGCAGCAGATGAAAGGTGGGGTAGGCGATTGAGTGAGAATTTTCAACAGAATAAGAAAATGTTCTGGAAGGAGGTGAAAAGGGTGCAAAAGGGAGAGTCTGGGAAGGAAGAGCGAGTAAAAGCAGAGGATGGAAGGATGTTAACTGAGATGGATGCAGTAAGGAAGAGATGGGCAGAGTATTTTGAAAGATTGTTAAATGTAGAGGAGGAAAGGGTGGCTGAGATTGTGGCGGATGGAAGGGTGCAAGGAATAAATGTGTTGGGAGAGTTGAATGATTCTTTGATCACGAAGGAGGAAGTGGAGAAGGCAATAAAGGAGATGAAAACAGGGAAAACTGCAGGTATGGATGGATGTGCTGTGGAATGCCTGAAGGTTGGTGGAGTGACTATTGTTGACTGGTTAGTAAGATCATTGAATGTGTGCATTGTGAAAGGTATGGTGCCAATTGACTGGGCAAGTGCTTGTGTGGTCCCGTTGTATAAAGGCAAGGGTGATAAGTATGAATGTACTAGCTTTAGGGGTATAAGTCTGTTGAATGTTGTAGGTAAGGTGTATGGCAGAGTGTTAATTATGAGAGTTAGAGAGGGTACAGAGGGAGTGATTGGTGATGAGCAGTGTGGCTTTAGGAGAGGGAGGAGATGCGTGGATAAGGCATTCGCTGTGAGACAAGTGTGTGAAAAGTATTTAGCAAAAGGCAAGGATGTGTTTTGGGCATTTATGGATTTAGAGAAAGCGTATGATAGAATTTATAGGGAGGCTTTGTGGAATGTTTTAAGATTGTATGGACTTGATGGTAGGTTACTAAAAGGGGTGAAAAGTTTTTATGTAAATAGTACAGCATGTGTAAGAGTGGGAAATGCTGTGAGTGATTGGTTTCCCGTGAGATTGGGGCTGCGATAGGGATGCGTGGTGTCACCTTGGTTGTTTAATATTTATATGGATGGTATTGTAAGGGAGGTGAATGCAAGAGTTTTAGGTGGAGGTCTGAGTCTGATGAATGTTGATCGTGGAGAGTGGAATCTGAAGCAGCTGCTGTTTGCAGATAATACTGCACTGGTGGGTGATTCAGAGGAGAGATTGAGACAGTTGGCAGAGGAGTTTGGAAGGGTGTGTGAAAGGAGGAAATAGAAAGTATATGAGAAAAAGAGTAAAGTGATGAAGTGTACGAGGATGGTAGATGGTAGGGGGATGAATATAGTTTTGAATGGTGAGTTGCTTGAGGAGGTAGAGTGTTTTAAGTATTTAGGGTCACATGTTGCTGTGGATGGAAGAATAGATGCAGAATTGAAGTTTAGAATGAATGAAGTAGGTAAGGTGCTGGAAGGAATGAAACAAGTGTTTAGATGTCGTTCACTTAGAATGGATGTAAAGAGAAGGCTGTATGAGGGTGTTGTGGTACCGACTGCGATATATGGGGCTGAAACATGGAATATGGGTGTAGCAGAGAGGAGAAGTTTGAATGTAATGGAGATGAGGTGTCTGAGGAGTATGTGTGGAATGACGCGTATGGATCGAGTGCGAAATGAAGAAATGCGAAGGAGAACTGGAGTTGTTCGGGAGATGGCTGGTAGAGTTGAGCAGAGGGTGTTGCGATGGTTTGGGCATATGGAGAGAATGGAAAATGAGCAATTGGTGAAAAAGATAACTAGATCTGATGTGAGAGGTGTAAGGCTGAGAGGTAGACCAAGAATAGGATGGATGGACAGTGGGAAGAGAGCGCTGGATGCGAGAGAGATGTCTGTTGAGCAAAGAAGAGTGGCTGTGGGTGACAGAAATAAATGGAGATAAAATTGTGAATGAATAAATGAAGATGCAGTCTGATATATATATATATATATATATATATATATATATATATATATATATATATATATATATACCGTAAGATGGGGCAAGTGCGCACCCAACGAGGTAAGTGCGCAATTAAGTAAGTTATTTCTTAAAATGGTCAAAAACAGTTTTGATTTTTGATTTTCTTAATTTTTCAAAGTTTGAATACGAAGCAGAGTCATTAGTTCAACTTTAACAAGTGTTACCCAACCATTTTATCAAGAACAGTGACCACCACGGCTTTATACAGGGAGGACGGAGCATTGACAGAAATATTGGACGAAGCACTACATTGGAACACAAAGGGTAAGTTACCTAACAATAAATATTCCTAGGATACTCTATTTAGGCTCATTAATTGTGCATATCCTAATGTAGGTTATGCTATAATTATAAGTTGCTAGGTCTAAGCATTAGTGAGTACTGAGTCATGAATGAATGGTGGGGTAACTGCGCAAATTTTCATGGGGTAAACGCGCACATGCTGGTATTGCCTACAAATTGCTATCTAAATGAATTGGTTCATGCCTTATAGCCTACATTTTCAATCTTTAGAGCATAACAAAACAGAAGCAATCCAAATACTATTATACCTATCTGTCAGGCAATTTATTTCTCATGTTTTTACAGATGGTGCGACCATACGTGAAAAAAACAGACCCTAAGCAGGAGCGCCGTTACTCCCCCGAGGACCTGTTTGAGCCTATCAGGCGTGTAAAAGCAGGAGAACCCGTCAAGAGGGTTTCACGATTTCTACACATCCCTGCATATTGGTGCAGGTCCCTCTGGGCAGCAAACCAAGAAAACTGGTGCCAAAAAGAAGCTGAGAGTATCTGAAGCCGACGTGGACAGTATCCCGGAAGAGAAGATTTCATCAAGTGATGTGGACATGCCAGAGATTCTTCTAGAGTATAATGATGAGGAAAGTTCAGGGAAGGACTCAGAGGCAGAAGAAAGAGAAGAGGAGGATCGAGAAGAGGAAGGAAAAGAGAAGGAGGGAAGAGAAGCGAGAGGAGTTGAGAAAGTGAGCAAGACCAAGGAAATAAAGGAGGGGTTGTATGTTACTGTGAAGTTTACTGGCAAAAAACTAATTCAGACTATCATTTTGTTGGAAAAGTGCTAGGGGAGGAAGGAAGTGGAGAAGTGTCAGCGAAGTATTTCAAACGTAATTACAACTTGTCAGGAGGTAAATTTTCATACTTTATAGAGCCACAAAATCAGGACATTTGGTCTACTGATATAACTCCTATTGTTAAGCGTTTGCCTGAGCCATCCTTTATGAAAGACAAACTTTGCTTTAAGGTTTCAGAAATGACTAGCATGGTCATGCCTTAATAAATGCATTATGTTTTCTTCTGTTTTCTTTCTTTTCATCATTATTTGCTTGTGTGTGTACTTTTTCACATCTGTATGGCCAGAGAGGTGGCACATAATACACATACAATACAAATAATGCATTTAAGGTATGAATAGGATTGTTCAAATATGCTTAAGTGTGCTTAAATTTGAAGAAAAAAACATGCTGCGCACTTACCCCCAACCGTGGGGTAAATGCGCAACCATATATTTTTTTTCACTACCTACCACATGAATAATTTCAGAAACATTTCACTATGTGCCAAAGGTTGCTCTATTAATAAACAATAAAAACATGTCTCACTTTTTTCAGTTTCCTCCTATAACTCTTCCCATAGGTAAAAAAAAAAAAAAAAAAAAAAAAAGGTGCGCACTTTCCCCACTTTACGGTATATATATATATATAAATATATATATATATATATATATATATATATATATATATATATATATATATATATATATATATACTGTATATATATATATATATATATATATATATATATATATATATATATATATAAAGATATATATATCTATATATATGTGTGTGTGTGTGTGTGTGTGTGTGTAAGCAAACTTCCGATGAATATTCTCTTTGGCAATGGAAATACCAAAGAACCGTTTCCTTCGCTATTTAATTTCCAGCTCACAAGTTCATATGCTCCTGTATGGCTTTTATACTGCTTTACCTTCAGTACAGTTTGTATCATGCAAGAGTATGTAGACAATGAGTATTAATCTAATACATAGAGAGGAGGTTTCTGACAATTTCTCCATGAAATAACAATATTATTTGTCGAATGATGTGTTGTATGTGGAAGCCTTATAAAAAATGCCTTGAAAATGTGTTGATCACTGAGTCTCACGGATGTAATGAATATTATCAATTTCAACTTCAGAACTTTTTTTTTTTTTTTTTTTCAAGAAGCAGGTATAGAAAAAATACTACAATACAGAGTAATGTATTAGTCAACGAAATTCCATTCACTGGATAACGTTTACTATTCAACTTACTGACCTTACTTCAGATATATATATATATATATATATATATATATATATATATATATATATATATATATATATATATATATATATATATATATATTGCAGATACCAGAGATTATCTGTCGGAATCGGTACAGATGGTTGGTTCGGTGTTGAAAACTTGGCTACAAGGCAGCTGTTTTCCGATGCTGCTCACAGACAACTTAGTAGAAAATAACACCACAATAAAGGTAATAGCAAAGAGTAAGTTCATGGAAGCTAAATACGGCCCCATAACTGGATGAGATCGTTACCTTTAAAGCTAAGTTCATTACCACAACGATGGTCTCATAGATAGAAATAAGTTCCAACATTGAAAGAATCCTTTACTACTCGTTAATACTCAGAAAACAATTTATGCTTTAACAAAGGCATTACTTTACTGTAATAAATATCTTCATAATGGCGAAGAAAACTTAAAGTAGTATTACACTTTCCTTGCTAGCATCTTAACCCAATGAAAACTAATTTACTCTGCATAATATTACCCTGGTTCCCATTAGAGTATTGGTGATGTTGGAGCGGCATGGGGTGTGGGTGTGTTCGAGGTGGGTGTGGAGGGCAAGGACGCTAACGTGACGCAGGCACAGCTCTCTTGGGTGGTCAGCCAGGCTCGTCGGGTAGGTCACTCTCTTTTATGCTGTGGCGGGTAGGTCACTAATATTCCTGTTGCAGCGGGTACATCACTCTCATACTACTGTTGAGGTGGGGACATCACTCTCAAGTTACTCCTTAGGCGATTAGTTTGCTTTCACATTACTTATGAGGCGGCTGGGTCACTCTCACATCACCGTTGAAGTGGGTAGGTCACTCTCACATTACTGCTGAGGCAAGTAGGTCACCCTTACATCACTGCTGAGGTGGATAGGTCACTCTTACATTATTGCTAAGGTGGGTAGGTCACTTTGATATCACTGCAGGGATGGGTGTCACTCACATTATTGGTGAGGCAGGTAGATCCAAAGCTAACCTGTACTATGGTGACGTCAGCAGCTGCGGCAGGTGTCGTGGTGCGTGATGGTGGTGGTGGTGAGTGACGACTCAGCCTTCCTCACTACCTTCGCCGAGTGGTCCCTCAAGAACCGCCTCCTGGTGTGGTCGACGAGGCTGCTGGTGGTCACTCGCCTGCCCAGGGAAGACCTCAGAGCTTTACTTGCTTCCCACTGGACATTTTCCATGATGAACACCATGGCGATCAATGCTGAAACCTCAGCATCTAACAAACGGCAAGTTATTCAGCAACCAAGAACATTCCTTTAATACAGAAAAATGTATTTGTATCAGTCTTGCAGGACACCAAGTATTTGAAAGTTAAAGCCCAGTTTATATATTAATCCTTCCTCTCTCCATTGTGAGTGTCCCTAGGTCTGTGGGTGGATACATCGCAGAAGTAGGAGATGATGAATGGAGGCAATTTGGGGAGTCACGTAAAGCTGTGTTCCTACATGGACGAGTCAGTAGTTACAGCTCACAGCCCTCGCGCCAGCCTAGGACATAGAAGGATTCCCTATTCACGTATGCTCATGCTCACCCTTCCCCCACTTGACCTTGAATTTTCTCTCCACTGCCCCCGGCCATGATCTAAGTAGGAGAGGTCAGCCAGACAGTGGGGAATCCCCGCCTGCATGACGTCACACGCACCCCAATGCCTTCCCAATCCTTGTGTTCAAGGCTGGCTGGCTGGCGTCGGCCTGGACGCGCTACCTAAGATTCGACCACACTGCTTCGTTCAAAGTTTCATCTCTCCTACAGTATGTTTTATGTCTTTATAACCATTTACCATAACCATAGGCAATACGTCAATTAATCACACTATCGTCCGCCTGTAACATTCCACAGCAGGACTTAATCTATGTTTCTCCTATTTATTTATCAATATTTTTTGTTTTATACTTAATTGTACCTTCCCACGAAGGTGGCGTAGCGATACGACTAAGGAAAATAAAATAAAATAACAGAAACCTCCTCACACAAATACACTTTCTATCACGTTCAGTCATCTATCTCTCTCTCTCTCTCTCTCTCTCTCTCTCTCTCTCTCTCTCTCTAATAATGCGAGCAACGTTTATGATAGCTCTTAGATGGATAAATAAAGAGATCAATGTAATTTCCATCAATTGTAAGTGTGAAATAAAACAACCATCATTATTCATGTATATAATATTCATTCTCTCTCTCTCTCTCTCTCTCTCTCTCTCTCTCTCTCTCTCTCTGTTACCATGTTCAATTTCATTTTCTTCCTAGTTGCTGACCTTCTTTGTTTGGTTTTCCGTTCATGGCTTGAACAGCCATTAATTGCACAGTTGCTTGGTACTGTGGGCTCAAAGACGTTTTGTTTCCTCTGAACGTCTCGTTACCCATCTTGTGGTGCAGCGACCAGAATGCTAACTGGCAATAGGAAGGAGAGAGTGCGGAATGGGACATGCTGAATCCACTCGCCAGAGGGGTGATGTGACATCAAGCGGGCTCATGCAGTGCACTGTCTGACTGACCTCCCCTTCTTAGATCATGCCCCTGGTCAACGCCGTATGAATGAGTTATCACCCCTTGTGCGTGGGGCTAACTCAGTTTTCTGGCGAAAATTTTCCAGCCATTCCAAAATGACACTGCATTTTAGTGTGCTTAATGGGAGAGAGAAAAGAAGTTGCAAGGTTTGTTGTGCATGACTTGTTGGATACAGTTACTTTTAAATTCTCTACTAGTACGTTCTTTGTGCTGCATGAGATAATTTGAGTTGTCTGTGTGGTCATTTTCAGTTCTCATGTGTAGTGTTTTTTATTCATTTTCTAACGCACTTAATTAAGTTCTTACTGTACCACAGGAACTGCACAAAATAAATACTAGTTTACAATCATGACAAACCCACTTTCCATTTATATTGCACTAAATTACCACAATTCTTTTTCTTACGCATGTAGGTAGGAACCAAAGGCCAGAAGCTCGAAAACTGTTCCCTCCAAGAAAAAATAAAAACAAGTTAACAGATAGCTAAATTCGAGATCTGTTCATTTCAAGATGCCTGGACACTGCATTTAAAAGACTGGAAGTCATAGGCAGTTGGAAATACAGACAAACGAAGACAGTTCCAGAGCTGACCGGTTGCTGACATGAAGGACTGGGATTAACAGTTAACTCTTGTATTAGGGAGTTGAACAGAAAACAGATGAGAGTTTTTTGGCAGACCAGTGCTATGCGCCCTCAATGGTGGTGGAGGGATGAAAGCAGATGGTATGGAGGAGCAGTGACCATTGGATTACTAGAAGATAAGAGATAAAGCTGCAACAGTGCAGCAAAGAGATAGAGGTTGAAGGGAGCTAGTAAGAGGAGGAGAGAAATGAGACAAAATCATTTGACCCAACCTAGTTGAGAATGGCTGTATGTGGGGAACCTTCCCACACATGAGAGTTGCTCTCTACACTGGGGTGAATAAAGCCCCTGTTTAAGTCAACAACTGTGCAGGGGTGAAGAAGGGAAGGAGTAGGCAAAGCACATTTAATCTCTTGGAAACATTGTTTACAAGAGGCGTTATGAGTTTTCCAAGATAAATCCCGAGAGACTGAAACCTCAAGTAGGTTGAAAGATGATGCAGAATTGAGTTGGATAATGTTAAAAATCAGGAGATATTTCTTTGGTAGATTTTGACGGGTCGAAAGATGTAAGAACTTAGTTTTTGATGCATAAAAATCAACAAAATACCTTTTAGTCCAGTCAGAGATATGAGTCATGTTATATATTAGCATGCCATAGCCTCGTCTTTTGTTTGATGGTGTACCTGCTGAGATGCATGCTGTGGGAAGTGACTGGATAGGTGAAGGGTGGAGTCATCAGTGTATGATTCACTTGGGTTAGATGTACAGCTTTGAAGGTCACTGACAAATATAAGAAAGGGAGCTTATGATTCGGCAGAGCCCTGAGGGACACCACTACTGATAGCTCAGTTAGAAGAGCAATGGCCATCTACAACAGCAGTTCCAGATTGTCTAGAGATGAAGACACAGATAGAGGGATAGAAACCGTAAGAAAGCAGTTTGGAAAATAAAGATTTATGTCAGACTTACGCAAAAGCCTTTGAAATGACAAGTACAGTGCCAAAGCTTTCACCAAAGTCCCAACAGGAGGACAGGAGGATGACAGAAGTTAGAAAGGATGGCGGGAAGATCGCCAGTGGATAAACCCATACTGACAAACGGAAAGAAGGTTATGATAGGGAAGGTGCTGTAATGATTTTTTGTTAAGGTTAGATTGAAAAACTTTAGAAATACAGCATATTAATGCCACTAGGCGATAGTTAGAGGGGTGGGAAGGGTCACTCTTCTTTGGGAGCAAACTTCCAGCAAGAAGTAAATGTACAATTTGACTGACAAATGTTAAAGAATTTACCTAGGCTGGGTGTAAGCACAGAAGCAAAGTTCTTGAGGACTATTGGTAGGACCCCATCAGGCCCATTTATCTTGCTAGTATTGAGGCCAGTGATGGCAAGAAACACATCAGTAGGAGAAATTTTCATGTCAGCCATGAGGAAGTGAAAGAGGGGAAGTGATGGACTTTTTTTATGCAAGAAAGAAGGAACCAAAGGCCGGAGCCCACAAACCTTTCCTTCTAAGAAAAAAAACAAAAACAATACAAACGAGAGCCAAATTCAAGATCCGTTCATTTCGAAATGCCTGGACACACTGCGTTTGAAAGACTGAGGTCATAGGAAGTAGGAAGTACAGACAGAGGGAGACAGTTCCAGAGTTGACCTGTTGTATAAATGAAGGACTAGGAGTAACGGTTAACTCTTGCATTAGAAAGATGGACAGAAAAGGGATGAGAGATTGTTGCTAGACGGGTGCAACACGTTCGTCATAGAGGTGGACGGATGCAAGAAGACAGTTCAGAGGAGCAGTGACCATTGAAGCAGCGACAGAAAAGAGATAAAGATGCAACAGTGCAGCAAAGAGACAGAGGTTGAAGGGAGCCAGAAAGAGGAGGAGAGTTGATGAGACAAAAAGCCTTTGACTCCACCCTATTGAGAAGAGCTATATGTGGGGAGCCTCCCCACCCATGAGAATTGTACTCTAAACAGGGGCGAATAAAACCCGTGTAAAAAGTCAACAACTTTGCAGGGGTAAAGAAGGTATGGAGACGGCTTAGCACACCTGATCTCTTGAAAGCAGATTTTACAAGAGATGTAATATGATCTTTCCAAGATAAGTCCCGAGAGAATGAAACCCCAAGCAGGTTCAAAGATGATGCAGATTAAGCTGGATATTAATAAACATTAGTGGGTACTCCTGTGGAGGAATGTGTCGGGTTGATAGGTGTAAAAACTGAGTTTTTGATGCATTAAAAACAAGATTATTTTTACTCCAGTCAGAGGTACAAGACAAGTCAGACATTAGGTGTGCCATAGCCTCATCCCTTGTTTGTTGAAGTCACTGCTGAAATGAACGTTGCGGGAACCGAATGGAAAGGTGAAAGGTGGAATCATCAGCATACGAGTGGATAGGGTTAGATGTACAGCTTAGAAGGTCATTGATGAATAAAAGAGAGTTGGTGATAGGACAGAACCCTTAGGAACACCGCTGTTCATAGATCTAGATTCTAGTTCTTCTTCTAGAAGAACGATGGCTATCTACAACAGCAGCTATAGAACGACCAAAAAGGAACATAAACATGAAGGCAAATATATAAGGATAGAAACCGTAAGAGGGCAGTTTGGAAATTAAAGATTTATGCCAGACTCAATCGAAAACCATTGAGATGTCAAGTGCAATGGCCAAGCTTTCGCCAAAGTCCCGAAAGAAGGATGACCAGGAGTCTGAAAGGTAGGTGAGAAGATCGCCAGTGGAGCGTCCATGATGGAACCCATACTGACGATCAAATAGAAGGTTGTGATAGGAAAAGTGCTTTAAAATTATTCTGTTAAGAATTGACTCGAAAACTTTTGAGACACAGGATGTTAAAGCAATTGGACGATAGTTAAAGGGTTGGGAATGATTACCCTTCTTTGGGACTGACTGAATGAGAGCAAACTTCCAGCAAGAAGCAAAGGTACAAGTTGATGGACATAGGTGAAAGAGTTTACCTAGGAAGGGTGTAAGTACTGAAGCACAGTTCTTGAGGACAACAGAAGGGGTTCCATCAGGCCCATATGCTTTGTTAGTATTGAGGCCAGTGATGGCAGAAAATACATCAGCTGAAGACATTTTAATGTCAGCCATGAGGAAGTCAGAAGGGGGGAAGAGATGGAGGAACAGCACCAGAATCGTCTAAGGTGGAATTGGAGGAGCAAGTCTGAGCAAAGAGATCTGCTTTATCAGTAGAAGAAATTGCTTAAGAACCATCAGAACAGAAAAGAGGAGGGAAGGATGATGAGGTAAAGTTGTTAGAAAGGTTTTTGGCAAGATGCCAGAAATAGCGGGAAGAATTCGAGTTTGAGAGTTCAGAGCATTTAGAATGTATGAAATTATTTTTAACAGAGCGAAGAACAGACTTAGCAAAATTCCGGGCAGAAACATAAACAGGATGTGATTCAGGGGTGGGATGGCTCTGGTACCTTTTATAGGCCCTCTCCTTGTTGCAGACAGCATTACAACTAGCATGATTAAACCAAGGCTTTCTTGCATTAGTCAGAGAATATGAGAAGGGAATGTATACTTCCATGAACAGGAGAATAACTTCTGTAATGCGCAAGGCACACTCAGATGGCTCCTGGCCATGAAAACAAAAATTATTCCGTGGAAAATCAAAGAAGTACTGCCTGAGGACCTCACAATCTGCAGCTCCAATGTGCCACAGACGATGTTTCTTTGCGGGGTCCACAGGCCATACCGGTGTGATAGGACAGGTTAAGGTAATAGGGTTGTAATCAGAGGAGCCCAATGGAGAGGAAAGATTAACTGTGTAAGCAGTAGGATTAGTTGTAAGGAAGAGGTCAAGTATATTGGAGCTCTCTCCAAGGCAGTCTGGGATATGGGTAGGGTGCTGTACAAGCTGCTCTAGGTCATTAAGGATAGAAAAGTTCTAGGCTTGTTCACAAGGTGGATCAGTGAAAGAATAGGAGAGCCAAAGGTGGTGGTGAACATTGAAATCTCCTAGAATGGAGATTTCTGAGAAAGGAGAAATGGATAGAATGTGTACTGGATAAATGCCCGTCATCCCCAGTAGAAAACAAGTGACTCATCTACTGCCAGTTTCTGGAAAGACAAAAAATATATATATATATATATATATATATATATATATATATATATATATATATACATATATATATATATATATATATATATATATATATATATATATATATATATATATATATATATATATATATTGCCAGACGCCTCAATCACGTTTGGGGTTACAAACAAATCGCCTCCAAGTCGCCCTGTCCCCCGCCATTTCACTGCCCTGCTCCCAACTCACACCTCCCTCTCTCATATACCTCTCCACCCCATCCCTCCATCTCATCCTCGGCCTCCCCCTCCGTCTTCCCCCCTCCACTTCACTCACATACACTTTCTTCGTCAGTCTTTCACCCTCCATCCTCTCCACATGGCCAAACCACCTCAGTGTGTTCCTCATAACGCTTCCTATCACATCCAAATCAACACCACAACGCTCCTTTATATCCTCATTCGTCAGCCTGTCTCTCCATGTGACTCCACAGGCTCCTCTTAAATAACTCATTTCCACTGCTCTCACTCTTGACTTGTGTCCTTCCAACAACGTCCAAGCTTCACTTCCGTACGTTAGAGTTGGTATCACAATCCTGTCATGTAGTAACTTTTTCACTTCCATGCTCACTTCCCTGTTTCTTATCACTGCTTTCAAAGAACCAGCAACCTTCCCTGCTGTACCCTTTCAAGCACTTCACCCTCCAAACCTCCATCCTTACTCATCACACTACCCAAGTACTTAAACGTACTCACATTTTCCAATTCCTCACCATCCCACCTCGCTGTACATTCACTGACTTCACCTCTCTCAAAGACCATCACTTTACTCTTCCCTACATTCACCTTTAGATTCCGTTTCTTACACACTCTCCCAAACTCATCCACTGCTCCACTTGACTTGCGACAACAGTGTCCTTCCATCATCCACTCACTCAAGGTAGAGTGATGCCATTTGAGCTCTACACCGAGTGATAAGCCAAATGGTTTCCTGTACCCAGGAAACCATTTACTACGCTGCGTGGTAACTACATAACCAGGGTTTCTGGAAGGATTAAGTGTCCCCCAGTTTCCTCTATCCAAAATCACTTAATCATGGCAGTCATTTCAGAGAGCCTCGGAGGATCCAATACCTGCCCAGGGCCCCAACCAAACGGGCAGACTCGTGTTGCCATGTGGAATGTGAGAGGTGTGAATGAGGAGAGCAAGGGGGTGGAAGTGGTGAATGTGTTCAAGAGTGCAAGATATGCTGTGAAGGCATTGTGTGAAATTAAGATGAAAGGGTGCGAAGTGAAGGAGTGGGAGAGTGTGAAATGTGTAAGAATGAATGAGGTTTGGCAGATTGGAATGAGAGACTACAAATGTCAGCTCCAGGTGTATGTATGTCAAGTTAAAGTTTGAGAAGGTTAAAGAGGCAGTGATATTAGCGTTGGCACCGTGTGAGGACAGTAGTGAGAGAAAGACAGGTTTTGGGATGAGCTGGGTGAAGTAGTGGGAAAAATGCCCAAGAGCTATAAAGTGATCATGATGGAGGGTATGAACGGAGGAGTAGGCACTGGTCCAGAGGACGACATAATGGGTTGCTATGGAGTACCAGGAGAAAATGATAATGGGAATCGACTAAAAGATATGTGTCAGGAGAGGAGGTTGTGCATTTGTAATTCGTATTTCAAACACAAAAATACACATAAATATACATGGTATATAGGAAACGGGGATCGTGTTGAAAGAAGCCTGATTGATTACGTGCTCGTAGAGAGGTCGATGATGGGAATGGTTGCTGATACGAGGGCTGTGAGAGGACGATGTGGAGGTCTGTCAGATCATATGATTGTGGTATGCAAGATCAAGCTGGAGGAGTGAGGTGGATCAAGAGAGAGAACAGCAGTCAGGGTGAAAGATTGAAAGTTGAGAAGCTGAGGATCAAAGAAGTGGCAGATGATTACAGTACCAAAGTAGAGGACGAGTTAGATTCAGTTAACTGGAATGAATTGGATCTGGTAAGCCTGTGGAATGCATATAGGGATTGCTTAGTAAGGAATGCAAAAGAGGTGTGTGGTGTGGCAAGAGTATCAACAAAAAAGAAGGGTACGGCATGGTGGGATGATAAGGTTAAAAGAGCGGTGGAGGAAAAGAGGAAGAAGTGGCTAAAGTGGTTACAGGATAGGGGTTCAGTTGAAATAAGAACTGAGCATATCGTGAACAAGAAGCACGTAAAAAGACTAGTGAAGAGGAAAAAGAAGGAGGTAAATGATGATCTGGGAAGAAAAATGAATGCGAACTACTCTGAAAATAGGAAGTTATTCTGGAAAGAGGTGCGGAAAGGTAGAAGTGAAAGCGGAAAGAAATATGATAGTGTGAAGGATGTAGGTGGTAGGTTACTAACCCATGGAGATGAAGTAAGGACCAGATGGAAAGAATATTTTGAAAGTATGATGAATGGGAATAGAGAGAGCAGAGCGGCTGTAAACATGATTGGTTTTGGGGGTGTGCAAGGAAGGAATGCATTTCCAGGAGACGTGACACTCGCACAGGTGAAGAGCGCTGTGGAACGGCTGAAAAATGGGAAAGCAGCTGGGGTTGATGAGGTGTATGCAGAGACGCTCAAGTGTAGTGGACAGAGTGGAGTTAAGTTCTTGTTGGAGATATGTAAGAAGGCATGGATGAGTGAAACTGTGCCTGCAAAGTGGAAAAAGGCTGTGATTGTACCCCTGTACAAAAATAAAGTTGAGTGAAGTGAGTGCAAGAATTATCGTGACATAAGTTTATTGAGTGTGGTAGGGAAGGTATATGGAAGAATTATTATAGAGAAAGTAAAAGAGATATCAGAAGTCCCAGTGAGTGATGAACAGGGTGGTTTTAGGAGTGGCAGAGGATGTGTTGATCAAGTATTTCCAATGAGACAGATAGCAGAGAAGGCTTATGAGAAGGACCATAAGGTGTTTATGGCATTCATGGATCTGGAGAAAGCATACGACAAAGTAGTCAGAGAGGGATTGTGGAAAGTTTTGAGCGTGTATGGTGTAGATGGTAAGCTGTTAGGTGCTGTTAAGAGTTTTAATGATGATAGCGAAGCATGTGTAAGGGCTAATGGGCTTCTATGTGAATGGTTCAGAATCGGTGTGGGCGTGCGACAAGGTTGTGTGATGTCCCCATGGTTGTTCAATATATATATATATATATATATATATATATATATATATATATATATATATATATATATATATATATATATATATATATATGGATGGGGTGATGAGAGAAGTGAAAATACAAGTAATGGAGAGAGGGATGGCTTTGGTAATGAATGGTGATGGATGAAATATCTCAAATTTGTTGTATGCTGATGATGCAGTACTGCTTGCAAGTACCGAGCAGGAACTTGGTAGGATAGTGCAGAGTTTTGTTGATGTCTGTGAGCATCGTGCCTTGAGAGTAAATGTAGAGAAGAGTAAAGTGATGGTTACTGAGAGAGAAGGTGACTCCCAGTGTGATGTCACAGTGAATGGAGAGAGACTGGAATTGGTGAGAGAGTTCAAATACTCGGGAACATTGACAGAAAAGAGAGGAAAATGTGCAAAAGAAGTTGCAAGCAGAGTGACACAAGGAAGAAAAGTAGCTGGTGCAATGAGGGCCTGATAAGAAACAGAGGGTTGAGTGTTGCAGCTGCACGAGGCTTACATGAGGGAGTGTTAGTGCCAACTCTAACATATGGATGAGACTATGGTGTGACATGAAAATTAAGTCAAGAGTAAGAGCAGTGGAGATGGGACTGTTGAGGAATGTATGTAGAGTACAGAGGGTGGATAGGATACGAAATAGTGTGATTCGTGAAAGCTGTGGAGTGAGGAAGCCGGTGGACACCAGAATCGAAGAGAGTGTCCTGAGATGGTATGGTCATGTGGAAAGAATGGTTAATAACAGAGTGGTGAAAAAGGTACACCTGAGTGAATTTGAAGAAGAGAGGAGGCGAGATAGGCCAAGGAGGAGGTGGAAAGATATGGTGGATGAGTGTTTGAGGAAAAGAGGTTTGGAAGTTGGTGAGGCTAGGGAATTGACAAGAAATCGAGCTGGCTGGATGAGTACTGTGAGGAGAAATGCATGATCAAGGATTTTGGCACCCCTTTGTGAGCTTGGCAGCGTCCAAATTGACTCAACCGGATACGTTTGTGTGAAGCTGCAGAATGTGGTGAATGTTTTTTGGCGTATCCGGTGGAGCCAGGATTCCGGTGGCTTGAATGATGAGTGAATAGAAGTGTGGTCATGTTTGTACTGTCTGGACATTGCTACTCCTCACCCTGCCCTTGGATGGGAAAGGAGGTCCGGATGATGATGATGATGATGATGATGATGATGATATATATATATATATATATATATATATATATATAGGTAGATAGATAGATATAGATATAGATAGATAGATACATATGGTGGACAGTACTATTAGCATGGTCAGAACTGGGCTAATTATCCACACCCTGTCATTGGGTAAGGGTCCCTGGTTGGGGGATAAGTGCAGGAACTGCAGTATCGCAAGGTACGAGTACTATAAAGTGCCATGTACTTCCCAAAGACTAGTGTGGCTGTGAGGTCGTATATGAGCCAACAGTCCTGTATGTTATGCATTTTTAATTGTACCATCAATATGGTCAGAGCTGGCCACACATATGACTCACCGATTTCAAGATGATAGCATTCAGTCAAGTTGACTCCTGCCACGGGAAGGGAGGTTAAGCCAGTGTAGGGAGATATCCTGGTGATAGTGATCTTGTGCCCCAGATATTCCATCACGGACAATGAAAAAATGCCGTGAAAAAACCCTGATGCACGAGTTGGCTGTCCTCTGGAAATCTGCACAAATACCTACCTGAGAATCATCAATAGCAGCCGTTGTAGGCTGAAGCACTTCCCCATCCTCTCACACAAAAGTTTCGACTGCCCCCACACCTGGCTTGTTGGAACTGGGTCAGTGGGCACGTGCACCGTGTAGACCGCGGTCATTGACATCCAGAAATCTCTTTATTTTATTTAGGAGTCCATATTATCTTTTGTAATTTATGTATTGTCATTTGCGTCGTATCCCCGGTGCCTTAAGATAGTCAGAAGATCCTCACTCGTTATTGAATTTGCATGGGACACCATCTTATGCTCTTCTGAGTCTTTTAAACGACAACGACGTATACATGATCATAGACAACATGTTTACACCCTCGAAACCAAAACATCTCATAAATTTTAATCAAGAGTAAGACCAAACATATTAAATTAAACTTTGCAAGGAGTTTTCATTGTGAAGGATTTGTTGTGGGCCATATTTCACCCCTACAGGAAAAGAAAATCTCCAAAGTTGAACAGGTTCATCTAGCGTGAAAGAATCCTCCCAACCCTCCTATTTTTCCCCATGAGTAGCCTACAAAGAAATCGTAGCCAGAGTTCCACACTGAATAAAAGCCCACTGTCCAGTGTTGAGTTGGTAGTTTAGACGTTTATTGGACTGCACAAGGAACAACGCTCAATGATGCCATTACTTGTGCAGTCTACATTTATACCATATTTCATTCATTTTTACTAGTACCAGATTTTTTTCCCTTTTGTATCGTATTTCACATAGATCAGTGGCAGAATAACAATGCTGTGGTTATACATCCTTTTTATGGCACTTCATGACTAGCAATATATTATAGTGTTGATATCTAGTTACAGCTTAGCATACAAGATGGAGAGATCGTAATTTAAGGTCAAGTGAGGAGACTAGCGTAACTGGTCTTTTTACCATGAGCAAACCTGGCTACGACTTCGTTTCGGCGAGAGGAAAACAGTGGAGACTACGCAGAACATGTGGCTTACTAGTCTACCGTAGGTGGCATGAAACTGAAAAAAAGATTATTAGAAAACATCCAAGGAATCGAGAAGGTGGCCCTATGTGATGAACAGACAAAAAGTGGAAATAACTTCGTACATTTTACGGCCAAAAAAACTACACTTCAAATTTACCACCAGAAAATTTCAATTAGGTGATACTTTTCAGACTGAGCGGTTAGTTATAGCTTTCCTTAGTGAAAGAGTTAAAATATAGCCTCTACTAGATACAACTTTCACTACAAGAGTTCTCCTGATGATACGTCAAACTGTCCATGCATTAGCTACAAGAAATATGAAATTACAACCTTGTAGTGTTGAGGGAATAAATATAATACATTCTGTCTGAAAACTATAAATGTATTGTGCAGGTACAGCATGTTGGTTCACTTGCCGTACAGCCCTGACGGTGCCCGGGTGGAGCAAATGGCCTCAGGGACCCCAACCACAGGTCTACGCTATCTCACACCTCTCACCCTTTTCCCTGAGAAATACACCAAGTAATATGTACAGATTACTGGACATTTCAGAAATGGAGTATCTTATGTAGTCTGTCGGAATTACTGGACATTAACAAACTTTAATAATACAAGTAATGTATCCAAATTACTGACTAGAATAGACTGGGCTATACTCGTTTTATCCTTACTTTGCCTAAAATTGTTATCATCTTGAATGCTAAGGTGTAACAAGAGATTAATGCAAGAGATTAATGGAATATGGTGCTAGTCATGAGGAAATGACATAGAAGTGCATTACTGTGTGAAATATGCAGCAAAATGCTGAAAATCTAGGGCAAGTTAGTGTAAAAGGGGTATAACCTGTAGCTTGCAGTATACATGTCATAAAAAACGTAATCGAAGAGAATACCCACCAAACAATTATTTGACCGAATAAAAAATCAACTAATTAACAAAAATATTAAAATGTCATACTTTCCTTTACTTGCATTGAATAATACGCAATTGCCTTTATTCCTATAGGACAATCATAGAAGGAATAAAAAGCCACTCCCACCCTAAATATTGCACTGCAGTTCCCTTACATTCAGAGAGTTACATCCTCTTGTTTTCAGTTTCCATGGCGCGACGATTAATGTGACGGCATTACCATATGAACCCTACTGGCAAGAGTCCATGGATGGCAACACCACCAGGTACTCAGGCATTGATTATAAACAACTGGCTACTGTTGGGCAAGCTTTAAATTTTACTTTCCGTGTCCTTCCATCACGGAGCTGGAGTGAGGTGAGAAATTCCTGCATTTATTCAAACGTTTGTTGACCTCAGGGTTCAGTTTCTTTATTAGAGAAATTACTTCCAGTATTACATCCGAATATCAGTATCGTTTTGCAATACTTAGTAACCAACTGAATATCTTGTGATATTTTAATTGTTATTTACAAAGCGTTCCCTGGAAACTACTTTTTTCACAAAATCCATATTCAGAGTGTTCACAGCATGAGTTAGGAAGTGTTCACTTTTTCGCGTCTGCTACAGTCAGAAACTTTGCTTCAAAAAGGATTTTATCTCTTAATGTGTTATTCAGACCCATTCAGCTCCTGTATATCAGTGTTCTACAATACCATCCTAGAGTAAACGAGTATTATTGTTGAAATAGCGCTTTAACCTCTTCACCGCCGTCAATGTTGATCGATGTCGATCAGTGAAACGCAGGAACTGTACCTGGCATCGGTCTTATCAGTGCCATCTAAAATTGCATGATAAATCCCAGGGAAATCTGTCCTATTTGGTGTCTTTTATGATCCCCCAGTATGTACATAGAAAATTTCAACCATAGTACACTAAAGTTTACGACAATGACGTGGCGTTTTTCCTGATCTGATAAGCACAGATATATTTCTTTCGACTATGTCTTTTAATACATGTCTTATTATATACATGATATCATTAAATTTTTCTCCAAACAGTTTGGTACAGAAAGCAAGTTTACGTATAATGCTGACTAATTAATCCCTACCTGGTAAAATTTGAAAATTAAAGGATAATTGCCTTAGCTGTTTCTTTATCCCTCTGCATTATCCTGGCTTTGTCCAGGGGATATTTTCGACCCTGTAAGTAGTTCTGTGTGTGTGTGTGTGTGTGTGTGTGTGTGTGTGTGTGTGTGTGTGTGTGTGTGATTTTAAACACGGTGCGGGTAAAGGAATAACTTCTCTCCATCTCCCCTCTTCTTTGTGACTTCCTACATCTCGTACTTGACTCCAGCGTTGGATCTCTTATGTTATTGACATTTGACTCTTGTGAACTGAATTTTTTTGTTACTCCCCATCGACGGAAAACTTACAGCATCCACCAAGTAGTAAACTCTAGTCCCCTTTCATGTCCAACACATTCCTGTAAGAGTTTTCTGGTATTCTCAGTCATCATATATACAACTGATCTGCTACAGAACTGTCGTCATCATTCTATATTTCCCTCTGCCTTTAACCTCCACATTTAAACTCAGTGTGTCCACTATCCCAGCATCTCGAAATGAACGTGACGATTATTATGTCATTTCTTACAAAGAAGGACAACACATTATTATCTATCTATCTATCTATCTATAGCCCGACGCCCTACTCCCGCAAAGGGTGGCCGCAGACAAAACGCCTCCAAGTCACTCTGTCACCCACCATTTGACTCCCCTCCCCCCAACTCACCCCCCCCTCCCTCATATACCTCTCAACTCCATCCCTCCACCTCATCCTCGGTCTACCCCTCCCTCTCCCTCCCTCCACCTCACCTACATACACCCTCTTAGTCAGTCTTTCATTCTCCATTCTCTCCACATGTCCAAACCACCTCAGTGTATTTCTCCTAATCTTTTCAACCACATCCACATCTACCCCACAACGTTCCTTCACTTCTTCATTCGTCAACCTGTCCCTCCACGTCACTCCACATGCTCCTCTCAAGTAACTCATTTCCACTGCTCTCACTCTTGACTTGTTCCCCTCTTGCAAGGTCCACGCCTCGCTTCCATACGTCAGGGTAGGGATCACAATACCATCATGCAGTGCCTTCTTAACTTCCATACTCACCTCCCTATTTCTCATCACTGCTTTCAGTGTACCAACAACCTTTCTTCCCTGCTGTACCCTTTCACGTACTTCATCCCCCAAAGTTCCATCCTTACTCATCACACTACCCAAGTACTTGAATGCACTCACATTCTCCATATCCTCACCATCCAACCTCACTGCACACTCTGTGACTTCATTCCTCTCAAACACCATAACTTCACTTTTGTTTACATTAACTTTCAGCTTCCTCGTCCTACACACTGTCCCAAATTCATTCACCAAACCTTGCAACTCCCATTCATCTTCACTCAACAATACTGTATCATCAGCAAACAGCAACACCGGAAGCTTCCAAATCTCACCCTCATTCATTAGGTCCACCCCCACATCCACTGCCCTACCCTGCACCTCCTTTACAACCCCATCCATATATATATTAAACAGCCATGGAGACATCACACACCCCTGTTTCAGTCCCACATTGAGATCAAAGAACTCACTCAGCTCACCATCCACTCGCACCGTAACCCTAGCTCCCTCGTACATACTCTTCACAGCACTCAACAATTTCCCCTCCACCCCATATATTCTTAATACCTTCCACATACCTTGCCTATCTATTCTGTCATAAGCTTTCTCCAAGTCCATGAAGGCAGCATACACTTTCCTTCCCTTCTCTAGATACTTCTCCACTAAACATCTTAGAACAAATATCTGATCTACACACCCTTTTCCCTTCCTAAATCCCCCTTGTTCTTCTCCAACTAGCTCCTCTGTCATATGCCTAACCCTATCAATGAGTATTCTACCATATATTTTACCAGTCACACTAAGAAGGCAAATACCCCTATGGTTACCACATACTTCTCTCTCCCCTTTTCCTTTGTACAGAGGAAAAATTATACCTGATTTCCAGTCCTCTGGAACATTATTATACTTTGCGTTTTTGTCTCGTACTTCATTTTGCATTGAAGTAATTTCAAGATAGGAAGATTTAATGAATGGTATAACTTTTTCTTCGAAACGGTTCGCTGAAAGGGTTTATGGCAGCAATGGCACATAAAATTGATCAATTAGGACTTACAGTTCATTATTTTGATGTTATATTTACTTGTAGGTGACAGATCAGGTGGAGATTCGTAAATCGTTCATGGCAACAGTGTTACGTGGTATTTTTCCAGAACGACTTGAGAGGTGAGATACTAAGCTAAAGTTAACTTTTGCACTACGATACTCACTGTTACTGTCAATCATCCAGTTTAACTGCAGGTAGTTTCATGCAGCAAAGAAAAGTTGCACATTGTCAAAAGATAGAGCAATAATATCTGATTTGAAATTGCCTGATGTCTTTTTAATGGTAAAGTAAGTGATGAAAGTAATTTATACTTTTATTTTTGTTTTACTTGTTAAACTTGAGTAAGTACATAATGAAATTGTCAGTCCACGAATGTCTAGAGCAGTGGTTCTTAACCTTTTTTGAGTCACGGACCCCTTCGAGAATCTGGTGAACACTATGAACCCCTTCCCTACAAAAATGCACAAAAGCAGCATTTTGCATGCAACGAATATACATTATTTTATTGAAAACTACCGCACGCAGTGTATCACAAAGTATAAAACAGTCTTTACAAAGAATTATGTTTCTCACTCTTTTTCATGCAAAAACTAATGGCCACTCGAAATTATGAAATGCATCAAACTTGAGCAAATTAAACAATACAAAACTTTAAGTCTGATCAAAAGTTCATTTCAGTGAGAGAGTTGTTGTTGCTGTTTGGCTTGAATAAGATGAAATTGTGGAGTGGTCTTTGACAAGGCAACATGCATGTCATCGTTGACATCCAGTTGATTTCGACTTTTTATTTTGATAGAAACAAACGCTGAAATCCCTGACTCACAAAGGTATGTAGCTGCAAAAGGAATCAGAACACCGATAGCTCACTTTGCCAGACAAAGGTAGGCTTGGTCAACGAACACCAGAATTCTTCAAGACATCGATTTTTTTTTTTTTTTTTTAAGTTAATGATGCCAAACGGCATCACGCAATCTTGCTAAATTGTTCTCAATTATTCTGACCTTCACAGACCCCCTGTATCCCATCCATGGACCCCTTAGGGGTTATGGACCCCAGGTTAAGAACCCCTGGTCTAGAGCATTCTTCTACGGACTGCATACAAATGTGAAAATGCATTCTGTACATATTACCTCCTTTTGCTTGTTCACAGTAATGACATTTCTTTTGGTTTACTTATGTTACTAAGCAATATCAGTAAGCGTTAGAATGTCCATCCCATAGTGAAGGGGTTAGAAATAGGCTTAGGTACCACTACTGCTAAAAGTGATCTCTTTATAGCGGAGAAAAAATCCTGTATCACTAGCAGCGTGTTATAAGTCTGGCAGTGCTTCCAACAAATACTGTGTATTCATCAACGAGAGAAATATATTTTCTTCGCATAAATCCTGGTTATATTCGTCTTCCCAACGTAGAAACCAGGACTGGGGAGGATAAATAGATGGGACGATGATGATGGAGTTATAAATAATATAGCCTCATGTAGTCTGACATTGTTCGATGGGAGAAGAAATGCTCTGGAAGGATGCATGGAGTTATGCGAGGATGATGAAGCTGTACACGTACAGAATCTCTAATATTCTGAAACTGTTTCCAGATGGGACTTCACTTTCAGCTGTGATATCATCATCATCATCATCATCCTTTCCCATCCTAGGGCAGGGTGAGCAGTATCAACGTTCGGACAGCCAAGTCTGCCCATTTCAATGGGCCACATTTCCATTTGCTCATCAATCAGTCAGTAATAATAATAATAATAATAATAATAATATATAATTATTATTATTATTATTATTATTGGAGATCAAATTCTTTCCAAGGGCTGGATGGAATAGATGACTGTAATATCTATAAATGTAGCCTCTTTAATTCTAACAATGTTTCCAGATGGGATTATACTTTCGCCTTTGAACAAACTCCTGCTACATTCATCATGGCCACGCCGGTCATAACACCCAGTTGGCTGAGCTTCTACTATCCTTTGAGTGGCCAGGTGTGGATCGGTGTTTTGACTTGTACGCTGACTGTTTGCTCCACACTCGTCAAGGTAAACATGCAAGTGGTCAGGCACAGGTGCAGCCAGTATTAGCCCTTATGTTACCATTCGATGCAGGCTGCATCCTACCACGAGCAAGTACTCGGGAGGCGGACCGTGGCGTCCAAGGCCAAAAATAGAGGTCCCCCCCTCTGTCACCGCGCTATTCCTGCTCAAGCGATAAACAATTTATCCACACACTCTTATTTATGCTTTTATAATCGTTTTTTTTTTCACCGTAATCCTGAATAAATGTGCTTGCTGATGGTAGTGTAAAAAAGATCAGCCGAATGTAAAATATGCCTTGATTTATTTTTTTACCTCAGTTTTTTTTAAGTTTTTCTCATAGTAATATAATTTCTATGGTAAATGTTACTTTGAAAAAGTTATAGGGAATTTATTTGGCTACAGTGTGATTTATAAAGAATGACTGTATGTGAAATATGGCCAATTTTATGGAACGCGAAATGAAATTATCTTGTACTCGAGTAAGGCTCATACCACACCAGCTGGAGCAGTGGGACGATGCTGGGTGTGGAGTGAGTTGAGCACGATATAGGGATACATGAGGATGCAATTAGTGCTTTGTTAAAAAAAAAAAGGGCCATTTCGTTCGACGCAACCATTGTCAAAGTGTGCAGATTCAGCCTACGTCAAATGGTAACAAGTGCATTAAATTTGCACTGTACCCATACACACCAAAGGGTTAGTAATAACAGGCAGCAGACACGGGGCCGTAGTTATTTATTTATTACCTCGCTTGGACGGAATCTCGGGAGGTTTTGTTTTTGGTCGAGTTTCATGCTTTGTTTTTTTTCTGTTTCAGTGTTAGCAACATTACGAGAAAACGGCTGAATGAAATTACATGAAACGTTCATGATACGTTGGCGCTGGTCTCAAAAGTAAGTGATTTAATTTTAGAGGTAACCACTTGATCATGAAAGGTAAAAATCAAAATCGCGGATTTTCAGAGGGCTACAACTTGAAAACGATTGCGGACAGGAATATATACTGTTATGAGCGCAGAAAAACTCGTAATATGGGCCTTCATTTGGCACCATGACCTTTGACCTTGAGTGACCTTGAAAGATCAAACTCTGTCACAGATATTCAGGGGGCTAAAACTCAAAACTGGTTGAAAGTAGATATTTACTATTATCAACATATAGGAAATCTCATAGGTTTTCAGTTGGTAATTTAACCTTTGACTGTATGTGATCTTGAAAGGTCAGACTCAAGATCATAGATATTCAGCAGGCTATAACTTGAAACTCGTTGAAGATAGAGATATTTACTATTATCAAGATACAGGAAGTCTCAAATGGGCTTTCATTTGGTAGCATGACCTTTGACCTTGAGTGACCTTGATAGGTCAGATGCAGGATCACAGATTTTCAGAGGATGTTAACTTGAAACCATTTGCGCCGTTACTTTAGACTTTAATTGTGCACTGATACTAAATGGCAGATACGAGTCAGTATTTAAAAGCAATAAAATAATTTCTGTCAGGCGAAGTTTGTTGTGCCTGGCACCACTTGTTTTATTATTATTATTTTTTGTCGTTGGTTGGGGCGTTCACCATCCACTCACTCGGTGTAGTGCTGGTCTCGTGTGTCTGCCCTTTACTCTCCTCCATCCTTCTTTCCTTCCATCCTCTTCTGTCTTTCTTTCCTTCAGTCTTTCCTCGTCCTTCTGCCTACGGGTGACTTTACAGTACACTCCCTCTTCTGTCTTTCTTTCATTGATTTTGACTGTGGGTGACTCTACACTGAGTGACAAGCCAAATAGTTTCCTGTACACCAGGAAACCATTTACTACGCTGGGTGGTAACCATATAACCAAATTATGGCGCCTGGTGGTTTAGTGGGTAATTATTGCGCTCCAGTCGGATTGAGCCAGTGAAGGTTTATATACAAGGGTCGTTGGGGTTTATTGCTCGCGTAATGCCATCTGGGATGAGTGAGGCTGGTCACTCTCATCTTAAATGTCAGGACCAACTGCCTAGCCCCGGGCTCCTTAGCACCTCATGGGGCAACGTAGGACTGGATGATGGAATGGTTATTATTATTATTATCATTATTATTATTACTACTATTACTACTACTACTACCATCATCATCATAATTAAGACATGCTACATTCTCTAGCAGCAGCCCAGGGTCGTATTCCACTGTTAGTCACACAAATAAGAATCTTTTCCAAAGGTGGGTACTTCTGCGTAGGTCCTTATGGGTTTTACACAAATGTGATTTACCCCAGCAAAGCACAATATGGTCCTTCAGTTTAACGAAGTCCTGTATGGCATCACTTCTATCTATTGCTATTGTTCTTTATTTCTTTAAGCTCACCGAGGACAGTGATGCATTTAACCCTCTCATGGTCACGGCTTCTTGTTCTTGTCTTGTATATAACATGAGCCAACAGTATATGATTTTTATTCAGGTGAGTGAGTCAGTGGAGGCAAGTGTTCATTCTGGTACCAAACCCCCTCTTGGTCAGGTAAGCTGTATGTGACTATTCCATGCCATTTTCACTGTTTCAGAGCGTACAGTGTGTAGCCAAAAAAAAATAATTAGGGAACGCAGAAAAAGAAAAAAATACCTTAGGAGGGTAGACATATCAAGCAGCTCCGATAAAAGAAAGAGTACGAATGACCTCATAAGGATTATGTTGTCTTAATGGTAGGCTTTCTGATGCACGGAGGTGTACTTTTTATTGTATGACTGGTATTTTCTAAACCATTCCACTGAGCAAATATCCCTACTCGCCCCTACAACACAATAAAGAAACAGTTACTTGCTCACTCATATCAGTTTACATATAGGAATGTGTTTATGAATGTTTTACAGATCACGAGAAGAAATGTGTGGCAAACGCAGCATGGAGTGCTGAATACTGGGTCGGTGGTACTGGAGTCTGTGGGCACCCTGTTGGGTCAAGGACTGTACGGCCGCCTATCAACCAGCCAGTCCAACCACATCCTTTTCGGCACCTGGTTGTTCTTCGGTGTGGTGGTGGGCACAGCATATCGCAGCAGCCTCATCGCCTCCCTCACCCTCCCCAGGCTGCCACCCAGACCCGAGACAATTGAGGAGCTGGTCAAAGTAGTTGACAAGTGAGATATCGACGAACAAAAGTTTGAACGCAAAGATGTTGGATGAAACTGAAATTTAAGTTAATGCTGGGTCCTTTTTACTTTAATCTCACAGCTCTGTCACTGCATCCAAGTTCTTAAACTCTCTCATGATTTTTTAAATTTAAATTCAGTGAACCAACATATCACACTGAGTTACTTTTCTCCCAGCAACTGGTGGTTTATTCATATCCAGCGATACATTACTTTCAGACTTGACGGTTCACAAGCAGGACAACTCTGAAGAAATCTACAAATGGTGTTCTCAAGTATCATGTAATACATCATCCACATAGACCATACTTGAAATATTCCATCCCTCAGTATATATCCCCAACTTTTTTTTTTTCTTACTTTTGTACTGACCGCTCTTGTAACCTTATTCACTCCTACATGCATTATTCTTCAGAGACATCACTGCCATACAGTCCTTCACTTACGCTTTCTTCACTGTCTGTCTTAATACATGGACTGGATCCGTACATTCTTTAGCACTGTGGAAATAATCTTGTTCATTGCTTATCAAATATTCAGACAGCTGTTTAATTTTATCAATATTATTCTGCATACTAGAATATGATAAATGCAAGGAATGTGCAGTAATTGGACGGTATAGAGAAATCGGTATAGAGAAATGCCAGCAAAAAGCAATATAGTTCTTTCATTATAACTTGATCCAAAATTTTTTCCATTTATAGCTTTTTTCACCAAATTCAGTGGCGGAATGAGACAAGACAACGTCTCGCCTCCTTTCCATAGCACTTCATCGTGACTATCATGACATGCTGGATTTAATTTATTGTTACAACTTAACATTCGAGATGCAAAGATGACAGTATTAGTCCAAGGCATAGTAAACAAAAGTTAATTCTACTTGTATCTTGACACAAAGTTTTAGTGCTGCATTATTCTAGGGGCGTCAGTTGTATTACTAACTGAATAATTCGTAATTGTCCTTTTTTTCAGAGCAACAATGGAATCCTTTGGTCCTTCAGTTAAGGTGTTCTTTTTAAACTCTGAATCAAGTGCCTTTAGAGAACTTGGGAACTTAATGGTCGTGGGAGTAGATATTTTGGACGGACTCAACGCAGCTCTGAAGATGAAGTGAGTTCGTTTAACTTACATTGATATATGTATAACTCATTGCATAATTTATTAGTATTTCGGAGATACGTTGACGGATATAAATTAAAGCTATTGGGCTACTTGAATGTATAAATCTGAATATGTTATATATGTATAACTTTTGTCACATACATTTGCAGTTGAAAAATAACTCTTATACTGTATAATGGAAAAATGGAAAAGAAGAAAGAAAAAGTCTATTGGCATTTTCAGTTATTTATGAGTGTTCTACTTTCATACCGTATATTGTACATCGTCGTACGTTACTGATTAAACTATGAAAAAATAATATATTTTTTTGTGACCAACTCTACGTTCAAGAACCAGATCCCATTCCCTAAGGCCCAGCAGTCCCCCTATGCACTGTACCATACACCACCACATGTCACCACTTTGGCACTAACATCAGCCGCCCTTTCTGAAAACATGCTGTCTCATACAGGATTGCTATATTGGTATCAGCGAGGATGTTTTGACATGTCAGCAGGTCTTAAGGTAGATCAGTAAAGTCTGCCTTTTTCAAAACTCAGAACCATAAACAGTTCCCCTGCCCCGGCAGGGATTTGAATCTGCATCCATGGGAATACTAGAATGCCTTCTATCGACTCGGCCACCGATAGATAACGATAAGTACTGCACACGTTCCGTTTCTTAAGCCACATTTATTCATGCATCCTCCAGACGACACTGTTCGGTTTTAAGGAGATATCTTGTCCTGAAGGGGTAAATGGATGCCCGATCTGTCATCGCGTGAGTCAAAAATCTTTCCAGACCTGAATGACATTGCTTGGAGATGGTAAGAGTATAATGTCATGTGTCACCGATCTGATGGTAACTGTAGAACGTACTGGTCTCGCTAGTGCTATTATCAATTGCTTTTGTTCTCGAACATATACAGTATAGGAATGACTTCCATGTGGTGTAATTACTTAAAGCAGTTGCTTATTGTCTGGAGGAGACACGACGTTTTTCTGTGTAGTGAAAATTTCTCCAGTATTCATGACCTCGCAAAGACCCCTGACAATAGGTTGAGAGCATAATTATAAAACTAACGGAATGTAAATTTATAAATATATTCGTGAACAAAACTTAAGTTTATTTCGTTTTTTCACTACTCTTGTAATTTTTCAACCATCCATCCATCCATCATCCAATTCTACGTTGCCCCTTGGAAGCATAAAAACCCGGGGCTAGGCAATTTGGTCCTAACATTTAAGATGAGAGTGACCAGCCTCACTTATCCCTGAGTGGCATTACGTGAGCAATAACCCCAACCATCCCTTGGATATAAACCTTCACCGGGTCAATCCGACTGGAGTGCTGTTATTACCCACTAAACCACCAGGCGTCGTAATTTGGTTATATGGTTAACACCCAGCGTACTGAATGGTTTCCTGGTGTACAGGAAACCGTTAGGCTTGTCACTCAGTGTAGAGTCACCCGTAGGCAGAAGGAGGAGGAAAGAATGAAGGAAAGAAAGACAGAAGAGGAATGGAGGAATAGAGGGAGGAGAGGAAAGGGCAGACACCCGAGAGCAGCACTACATCAAGTAAGTGGATGGTGAGCACCCCCACTATTTTTCCATAGTAAATTATATATACATTTTTGCCTTTGGCTGTGAAACTCAGAAACTTTAATATACTTTTCCGAGAGTTGTTGTTCCGATAGTTACAAGAAAAAAAAATGCAGGGAAACCATGCTATGACTTTCCGGAAGAGCGAAAAAGTACTTGTTTTAGGTATACTCTGTTCCCCCAAAGCAATGCAATCTCTTCTAGACACAGGCCTGCATTCTCGTTGGTTATGGATGGCTCCTTAGCACCTGTTCCATAGTGATATATTTTTTAATGTGGCTTGTTAATATCCCTTTGTACGTTATCTATGCAGAGTAAGGCGAGGTTTAAAGGATTTACATAAGACAGAGTATGACAGTAGGGTGGAACAAGCATAACAAATCAATAAAAAAAAGTGTTAAGGAGCTTTCTTCGACGACGAGAATACAGGCCGCAATGGCTCTTTGAACCGTGACCCTGTTATATGAACTGTGTTACACGTCATTCTGAGTGAACTTAAAGTACTGTCAGGCAATACAGAGGGCAAATACAACGTGTTTACAATGGATTTTTCCCTTTTCACTAAAGTATTCGGTGGTATAGTGACAGAAATTTCTAAACTAAGAAACCATGGATTAAATGGCCACAGTTCGACTTAGTTTTCATACATCTATTCACTATACTGTATATCTTACGTTATCATCTTACTTTCCCCACACGATTGCTTTCAAAATTTTTTAAGCATGAAAATCCAGATATAGTTTTTAATAATTCCTCCTTATTAGGCTGAATACAATGACCAATTATCTGACTTTAGGAAGAACTAAATACGAAATGTGTCCTCCAGGTAAAGGAATTAAGAGAGACTTTGAAAGGGAAAGGCTTGATAAGAAAAAAAGTGAGATGTTGTCCAGACGTGATTTATTCCTCTTATCGTCCATATTTCTCTCAGTTGAATTAATATTCCTTGGTATCAGCTTAAATGAATATTATTTATGTTCTTACCCACAAGAGTGACCCATGTGAAGGATATAAAGCTGTTTATTTATATTTTTGTATGATTAATTATTATACTAATAGTCAGTGGAATAGGAATTTGGCAGCTGAATTTGAAGGAGCAAAAGCGTGTAGGTGGTTTGGGGTGTGACGAGGCATATGGATTCCAGGGGACTGTATGATGTTCGAAAGATTATGCGGCCCTTTGTACTGGGCGTGCTATTCATAAGTTTTCTACTACAGTATATTCTGTCCTTATATACTCTGCCTAGTGCTATTTCCAGGTTTGAGAAGCGTTTGTATGAAATTTTACTTTTTACTACTTCTGTTTTTCTTTCAGGAGTGCTCACATTGGTACTCCCATGAACCTGCAGCTGATGACATCCCGTAACTTTGCTAAACTAGACGGCTCTTCCCCCTTTTATCTGGGCAAAGAAAACCTGCTACAGGCTTCGATGGCCTGGCCAGTGCCTCATGATGCCCCATACACACCTCAGATTGATAAATGTCTGGGGATTATATCACAGGTGGGTAAGATATTTCAGTCCTTTAACTTAAAATGTTTTTTATACGGAATCACTCATTACCTTAGTAACAATGACATCAGAGAGAAATATTATTAAAGTTCTCATTGTAGTAAAGAAGTTATTTATTTAAATTGGATGATGTCTTCCATATTTTATTTTTGCAGTCTCCAAACAGTTTTACCCAGCTGGCGATAAAGCCCTAATGATGACTGGGTTAATGAAGGTTATCACTAATTAATTCCAAGCCTTCTAAGAGTTACATTCTGAGATGTTTAAGAATTATCTGAAGATGGTAAGATAATTGAACTGAATTATTAGGTAATATTGTGGTGCTTCAACAACTCGGCCATATGACACCAAATAAACATTAAAACCTGTATACTAAAACATAATCGATATCTCTATCAAGGGGAAAAATGGCAACAAAATAAGTACATTATCAATAAACTGTAAGCAGTGTAAGTAGCTCTCCTTAAGAAAAAGAAAAATATCAATCATACAGCCAGAGTCTCTTCCATCACGAAGAAGAGAGTAGGCACCATTCGTCCCCCTATGCCTGTAGAGAAGCCTCCAACGCAGGTTCCCCAGACTCGGACACACGACCAGCAAGTGACAGACGGTAGCCTAAGAGGTACCAGGCAGTCATCACAATACGAGTGAGTCCCACAACACATCAGGAAACTATGAGTAAGCCATGAGTACCCAATGTGAAGCCGGGCAACAGCCACCTCCAACCGCCGAGGCACTACCATCCACATCCGATCGAAGAGGCACTACCACCCACTGAAAAACATCCCTTAGTTTAATATTAACAGCAGCATCCCGTGGGGTCTGCCAAGAAGTTCGAATCACATACTTTAAGTAAGGTGTCATATCGGAAGGAGGAAGGGGATAGATGGCAGGGCTCGGTGATACAAAGCGGCTTTTTCTCATGCATTTGCCCTCTCATTGCTATCCACACCAACATGTGCATGAACCCAACAAAATCGAACTACTCTGCTTCTTCTCAGAATCGGAAGAGCCACTCGAGAAAGGCAAGGAACAGGGGATGACCTCAAGTTAAAGAATCAGTGGTCAAAAAGCGCTTTGAGAATCACCAGAATCTATAAAACAATCCTCCTTATCTGTTAAAATCATCTGCAGTCAATTCTGAAGGAAAGAGAGGAATTTAGAAGATGAATTCATCCCCTTACAGCATCTTGGATATTCGCCCCAGACCCGACACCAGTGTCTGACTCTGAACCATCTGTATATACAAGGGTGGTTCCTCTGTGAACGGACTAATGTTACAAAAATAGCTGAAGGAGAGCCAGAGAAGAGGCAAAAGTCTTCATAACCTCAAAACTCCCGCGCACCTGCACATCTGGAAGGCACCATGGAGTGATTTCGGTGAGCCGGACAGGGCAGACACACTCTGCAGAGAATCCTAATTCTCCCATAATCTGCCTGACCCTCTACCCAAAAGAATGTGGAGTGTGATGCTGAGAAACAATAAGTGTGTGTCTCTGAACCATCTTTATATACAGGGACAGTGCCTCTGTGAATGGACTTATGTTACAATAATAGCTGACGACTGATGAAACGCCAGAGTAGATAAAGAAGATTTAGTAACCTCTAAACCCCAGCACACCTGCACCTCTGGAAGGTACCACGGTGCAGGTTTTGGTAGCCATATGGGGCAGACAGACTATGCAGGGAGACCTATATCTCCTACAACCTGCCTGACCCTGTACCCAAAGGAATGTGGAGTGCGAGAATAAGGAACATTTTATCGAAAAAATTGCCTGCTCTGATACACACACAGTGGTGTATGAGCCTGGAATATGTCCCACATGATTCCAGCAATAATTAGTGTCTTGCATTGTAGATAAAAGGAACGAACACCAGCCACCACAAGCTAGGAATTGGGTAGGAGTGGAAAGCACCAGTAACAAGACGCAAAACAGCATGATGAACAGGTTAAGAACACTAAGCCGCAGTACAATAGAGGAGACGTACACTTCGCAGCCATAGGCAAACTTAGATACTACTAATGCTTGATAGAGGTGTAGAAGTGTCCTCTGATCAGCAACCCACGAGGTGTGAAGTAATGAGACAGTAACCTTCAACAATTTCATTGCTTGCATACAAGACACTTGTAGAAGTTTCAAATATGAAACCCAAATAACCTAACAGTCAAACGTTATGCCGAGGAACTTGGTCTTCTCAATGCACTGTAGCAGGCGCCAGAACTTTAATCTAAGGAAGTGCATATCTACACTCTTGCTTGAAGAAAAATGGAAACATCTCCAGTATAGCCAACCAGTGACCCTTTCCAGGCCCAGCTTCATCCTCCTCTCAGCAGCACACATCCGGGAGCCAGCAAACAATATCACTAGGTCATCCACTTAAAGGGAAGAAGACACCCTCTGTGGCAGGGAATCAAATATGCCATTGATGGCAACAGGAAGCAGTGGAACACTTTGCACACTCCTCTGTGGAACACCTTTCCCCCTTAACTCGAAGTACAGTGTGAGGAGAGAACACTGACCTGAAACCTATGGTTCAACAAGAAATTGCTAAGGAACAACGGCAGGTGGCCGTGCAGCCCCAAACCATGAAGTTGATTCAGAATGCCATGGTGCTATGGCATATCGTATGTCTTTTCCAGATCAAAGAACAAAGCTACAAGATTTTCCCAAGATGGAAAAGCCTCACAGACTGTCGACTCAAGTCAGTTGAGGTAGTCTGATATACATCTCATCCTATGAAACCCACCTTGTGACGTACAGAAGAAACCTCTGCTCTAGATACTGAACTAGCCTCATACTAACGATCTTCTCAAATAGTCTGGATACACATGATGTCAATCAAATGGGACCAAAGTTAGAAACATTGGAATAATTTGTACGTGGTTTAGAAAATGGAAGAACTCTATCCGTGTCCCAATTAGCGGATACTTTACCTTCATCCCTTATCTAATAATAAATTTCTAATAAAAACAAGAGAGAATCGTACGGCAATTGACAAATCATAGCATAAGGAATGTCATTAAGCACAGGACCCGAGTCATTTCAATACTGGAGAGCAGCCTGCAGTTCACAGACATCAAAGAAAGCACAAGGTTCCCTTTCAGTATATAGAAAGGAAATACCAAACCTTTCCTGTTGACACCAGAAAAAGTTATATAGTTTGGAGGGATCTGAACAAAAAACACAGTAAAAGTGCTCTGCCTGGTCAGAAGCTATTTCAAAGGAGTTGGATACAGAAGATCCCCGAATCCTAAGTACCTGGAAAGGAGAAGGTGAATATTCACCACCCTCTTCCAGACCAACTATTAAGGAGTGGATGGGGTGACAGACAAGACATAGGTTCTCTACAAGGAATGATGTGAGCTCTTTATAACCTACTGATAACAGGCACGAACTTTCTTAGAATGAATTTTTAAAAAGACATCTTTAATCCTAAATTTCATACAAGCTGCTTTGTAGACACACCTGTCTAAAGGAGACTCCTCATACCACCATGGCACAGGTCTCCTGTAAAATTTTCCAGACGTTCGTGGAATAAAAGGTTGACCAGCCTGATATATAGTAAGCCTGAATTACTGTTCTGCATTATCAACACGCTCAAATTCGGGAACACAACAGTCAAGACTACAATATTATGCAAACTCTCCCCAGTCAACTGTACCCAAACACCAGCAAGGGATGCACTTCACTGGCACAGAGTTGTATGCTTTAATCACAGTTCGGTAATGATCAGTACCCAGCAAATCAGACAAAATCTCACATAAAAAATTTAATGAAGACTCACAGGAGACAAATGGAAGATGAATAACAGATAGAATACCATTTTGTGCATAAAATGTGTCAGGTCTCCCTTGCTCAGAAGAACCTCAGAAGAACCAGATCCGAATCCTCAACCAAAGATGCCAGATCATCAAAGTTGTTACATACAGTTTCACCCCAGAAAGCATGATGGGCATTTACGTCACCTACAAGAACAAATGGCCTAGGGAGCTCACGAATAAGGTGGTCAAGGGGCAGAGAGGAGGGAGTGGTTAAATAAAGCCAACAGAATATGTAACTCCTCTTCAGGTGTAAATGAACAGCCATAGCCTGAAGGGAAGACTGGACAGGAAAAGAAGTAAATGGAACATCAGTACGGCACAGAATAGCACAGCCTCCACGAGAACCACAATCCATAGGAGCTGGCGAATGGACAGCCGTATATCCTTTTGGAGCAGGGAAAGTCTTGTCTCCAATCATAGTCTCCTGAAGTCAAACACAGAGGGTGTGAAACTCAAACAGGAACAATTGAAGTTCCTCGCAGTTTGCTCAAACACCTAAATAATTCCCCTGCAGAGATACAGTTACTGGACCAGGTATGGTTGATTATCTTCACGCAAGGGGTGAGAGAATTTTACTGCAGCTTCTAAAGAATGCCATAAAAGCTGGGTTACATACTCAGTCGCTACACTGAACTCTCGAAAACCCGAGTTGCTACACGTGGGATTTTGTGGGGAACGTTCTTAGTGTACAATAGTTCGTTTATCAGGTTATGGTCCCAAAGGTTATGCAACTCAAGCCGGGGATCCCTCTTTTTTTATGTTTTGAAAATGCTCCGAATCGTCACGCCTGGGTGACAATGGTCTTTATAGGGTTATTCTAAGAAAAACCTAATTGCGATGTCTGTTCAAACACTTTGTAAAATGAAAAAGAAAAGCATTAGGGGGCTGAATGCTAACCAACGCCAAGATATCTAGGCTAGGGTTCAAGATACCTACAAACTAAATGTGAAGAACAAATCTATCCATTGCTGAGATGTTGTCCAAAATGCAGTTTGATATATGGCGGCTGGCATTTGGTCGTCTTTGATCAAATCTTATCCACAGGTTATTCACCTTTGCCCATTTACATAGTCAGTATTTCCTGAATGTTTGGTGAAAATTCTTCCACAATTTTTCGGGATATTTTGGGAACACACACACACACACACACACACACACACACACACACACACACACACACACACACACACACACACACACACACACACACACACACACACACACACATAAACACAAACAAACTCAACCATAGAAACACACAAACATAAACACATACAACCACAGAAACATACAAACATACAACACAGAGACACCCAAACACACAAACATGCAACACACACACACACACACACACACACACACACACACACACACACACACACACACACACACACAAACTAAGGGCAAGTACAAATTCATCACTCTGCTGTAGCATCCCAGCTCTGTTTATGGATCTGGTAATTCTGTGCATTATAAGTAAGTATGAATACCAAACTCTAATACCAGAACTTTGTCAGACAAGAAGCAGTGCCTAAGCACAGCAAACCCTTCCCCGCCAGTCATTTTAATGCTGACTTATAAACACAACAGCATAATTCAAAGATGTCCCATATCAAATTTGGGGTAAGTCGGGTGAAAAGTGACGATTTTATGCCAGTTTAAAATTATAGGCCCAACTCACATGACATAGACCCCCTTACAGCTAACTGAGGGGGTGACCCCTCTGATTGAATTAGGCATGTTATAGGATGCAGATTTGTAAGGTGCACTGTCTTTAGGGTTTGGTTTCATGTCGATATGGCGGATTTGAAAGGAGTTACGGAGTAAATACGACTTTTACATCTCCCCGCTTTTTTTTTTTCTTACATTTTTGGGGCCTACAGCCTGGGCCTGAGCCTAACTTGGCCCAAAATTTAAAAAGGCGATCAGAAAGTCATAGCCCATCATCCCTGTAGTTTTAGTCAAAATCGAACCAGTAGTTTTCGCGTAAAACTGTTAATACAAAAAAACAAACAGACAAACTGAGTTAAAACGATTCCCATCCCAGAGCCCCCCCCCCCCCGAGGTGGGGACGGGTAATGCCCAGCATGTAAAGAGAAAAAAAAAACATTGTAACACGGATATTTAACTGACCAATATTATTTGATATTTTCCTCACTACACTCCGTACTGATTAAGCTGTTTTTATTGTACAGCCTTTTTACTATATCTGGAAATGTTGATGACCCTCCAGTGACGATTCCACCTGATATATTAGGTAATTTTTTCGCATAAAGATCTGTTTTATCTGAAAGAGTCCACCAGCACAGATAATTTAAATTTCCTCAGCAGAGCAGTTCAGAGTTTCCCAGACATGAATTTGCGGTAGATTGAATATTTCCTCCAACTTCCTAGTCTGCCCTTTTTACCCCGGATTACTGTAGGTGTACATGATTCTTTTTCCGCGTCCGTTTCGTAGTTGGGAGAGGTGGGTGGAGAGAGCCTTCATCTGTAATTTATTTTTCTCTCACTAATTATCACCCGCCTTGCATGGCGCAACGATAATGTTCTTGCCCGCGTCTGTGTGTCCGTTGATTTGTGTGTGTGTGTGTGTGTGTGTGTGTGTGTGTGTGTGTGTGTGTGTGTGTGTGTGTGTGTGTGTGTGTGTGTGTGTGTGTTATACAATTATATCTCATGAACGGCGTGAGCTATCAACATGAATCCTTCAAAAGGTATCAAGATATGTCCAAAATCTTGGACGAGTTCGGAAATGGGCACTAGAGGTCAAGGTCAAGGTCACGAAAATGACTGCCAAATGTCAACTATACTCCTTTTCACCAAATCTGGCACCATATCAGTGATTTCGTCAACACCTGTAGCATTGATAAAGCTCCTTATTACTGAATATACCTTTTTGTATTGCCTTTATATTAGTTCTCAAGGTAATAAATAGAGGTTCACCTAGTGCAGAGGATTTACATCAACACTACAGTGTTGACGACATCGTTGATGGTGCCAAACTTGGTGAAATGGAGTATAATTTCTTGATATGGACAGGCTTTTTGTGAAATGCGGTGGCTGAATTCCGTAGAGTTTTGCGAATTTTCTTCACATTTGGTTGCAAGTAGCTTGTGACTTGGCCAACAGCATATTCTGGCAGGTGATCAGCATCTGGCTCCCGAATCCTTTTCTTTCATTGAGTAACATCTTACACCTGCTAAATTTATTCATGATGCCACTTAAGTACACTTCGGAAGACTTTCTGAGCTACTACTTCTCCTTGGAACTCCCAACTCTTACTGTCTGTCTGTCTGTCTCTGTCTGTCTGTCTGTCTGTCTGTCTGTCTGTCTCTCTCTCTCTCTCTCTCTCTCTCTCTCTCTCTCTCTGTAAGAAACATTTCCGATAATGTGATATCCCAAAAATCTTATAGGCGAAAATCAGAGAAATCTGCATAAACCTTTGCTGTATTTGGGAGTCATAACTGGTGAAGGGTTTCTTTGATGACAAAAATATGCATTTGAAATCCACAATAAATGCCTGTAACCAGAGGGTCACATAAGAACAAATCTGATAGTGTGAAATCTTGCTTCTTATAGACATTTTATTGGCATAAACTGTTATATGACGCATTTTGCAAAAAGTATCAAAGGGTCTCGTTCCAGTGGCTCTTCATGTGCCAGAAGGAGCAGGTTTGTAAATATAAATTTTTTTTTTTCTGTTTTGTCCGTGGCAGTGGCCCTTGAAAACCGTGGCATATACTCCATATGTAGCCCAAACGTGTTATTTATTGAAATTTATACCTGTATCCCCCCAGTAACAGTGGAGATCATACGATTATATCCGACCACTCAATACTGTTAATCACATCAGTCCTATATAGGATTATCCAAAGTCCAAAATATAAAAATAATGATTTAATTTAAAAGAATATTAAGAATTTTGAGGCTGGTTAGCACATACCTGTAATCATGTAATGTGATACCGTGCGTACTTGGACCAAAGCTATATGATTTAAATGAGATAATCTATTTCACAGATTTGCTCCATCGATTAAACACCAGAGTTTTACATATATTTACTGAATGCAACCTGAAAAATGGATCAGCGTTAATATTTTAAAGAGGTGCTTATTTTTACTTTCATCCTGAAATAAAGTCGCAAACATTTTTTCCGGCGCATTTTCAGTATCTAATATAGGTAATTTTGCAGCATTAAAAAGTCTTGGCCCTTATATTCATTGCAGCAAACTATCCTTATTGAGTACGCAAAATACTGTGCTAATTATCGTATTTGTACGATTCACATACACCGTATCATTATCCTTAAACATTACAAAAAGGATGAATTGGGGACGAAGATTATGTTCCCTAATTATAAAATAAAGAAGTATTTACTGACGGTGAGGTCTGAATGTTTAAAAGCATGCTACATAGGGATGTGTAGTGCCAACATTATTTTTTGTTATTGTACAGTACAGTGTAGCCTACTAAAATAGTTCAAACAGGGGGGGCCGATAAAATGTGGTGATGGTAACTCCGAGTACGAGGGGGTGGTACAGTATTCTTAGCTGAACTATCGCCGAACCAGCCATATTTGATATGAATGGGAAACAAAAAAAGACCAACCTAGACTGATGCGTTATATTGAATTTATTCACCTTATCAGAGTTGTAGAACAGATTGTTTAATCGATTCTTAACGAATTCTATTGTCATTGGACACTGCATGTATCCATATATCGGGTGACTGCGCATAAACTTAGTATGTTCAATGCATTCGAAGTCAACAGGGTAATTATAGATATTATAACACTGTTGTTTACGAGATTCCTGCACTTTTAACATAAATAATAGAACATTTACTACACTGGGACTTGAAGTCTATTCTAGGTTCTTAGTACTGCAACTTTCTGTTTTCAGGCTGGTCTGTATGAGCAGTGGAAAAAGGAAACACTGGAAGCCGCTGCACGTGAAAGTCGAATGAAAAAGAGGGAACAAAGAAAACAGCAGGAGCAGGATGGAACAGAAAACAAACTAACTAATTTTAGGAGTCTGTCTGTTACCCATATACAGGGACCTCTGCTTCTTCTCCTGGTGGGCATCACCATGGGTAGTGTGGCCTTCGTGGTGGAGAGGATGCTGATGTCAGAGCCTCACCCTTCTCCTACACCGGGACCGACAAAACTAATATGAGTCCGATTAATTTTCCATACGATTCCCACGGGCAGAATTTGCTTATTAATACAAAACAGGTCCATAACATAATTTAGTATTTGACCACTTCAGTCTTAGGACATCATAACTGTTACATTCATATTATTAGTAATTATTTGGAGGAAACATGAATAAAATAGGAAAGATGTCCAGGGGTGCAATGTGTATTAATAAGGTATTTTGAACATTAAGAAAAAAAATGCTAGTCCACAAGTCCTTACACTCTAATGAGGTGTATGCAATGCCAGATTCTGAAAAAATAAAAACTCGAAGTAATGTACATGTATTATTTTTGTCAATCAATAACAGCACGTAACACAAAGGTGTTAACATTTGCTATTCCTTCTACTCTTAGGCAATGAACATATTTAAAATGAGTGATATGGCCGGAAATCGTAATGCACTTTTTACCATTTTATTTATAGTAGAAAATACAAATCAGTTTTTTTCTTCACCCTTCATCATTCAAATGCCCACAATACAGTAAGACAGAAATGCCCGAGCTGTACCTCAAAAGTTCCCGAAATTTGACTAAAGAAGGAAAAAACCTACGTCAGGTTTAATCACCACCGTCCCCTTCGGAGTAGTCTCCTTAGGCGTGCATACATCAATCCCAGCGCTTCTCTTTCGATTGGAACGCGTTCTGGAAGTCCTTGAGCATCAGCTTGTTCAGGATCTTCTGCAATTTCTTCCTGGATCTCCTCAGTGGTGTCAAATCTTAGTCCTTTCAGCTGGATTTTCATTTTTGGAATCAGGGAAAAATCACAGGGGGCCAAATCTGGTGAATGAGGGGGGTTGGGGACAACTGGCATGTTTTTTATGTCAAAAACTGATGAACAACAAAGGCTCTGTGCACGGATGCATTCTCATGGTGAAGCACCCATTTATTTGCGTGTAACTTGTCTGGACGTTTTCGCCTCACGTCCCTAGAAAATGCATTGGTAAGTTCCATATGATCAGCTAACAATGTCACAAACATCGTGGACAGTCCCCCTGCGATCTTCGAGGATGGTTGCATAAACTTGGGCCACACTGTCAGAAGATGAACCGGTGTAAGGGCGACCAGAATGTACTTCATTATCTGTTGACGTATGTCCGTTTTTAAAATGCTTAAATCCAGTAGTAGGTTTCAGTAACCCACAAAGCATTGTAACAAAATGCTTGTTTTAACAACTTTATTTGGTTCTGCTGCGTTCTTCCCGAGTTTCATACAAAACTTGATGCACACACCCTGCTCTTTCACATCTGTATTATTTATCACAAAATGCGACAACTAACCCAAACACAGCGATAAAAGAACACACATATGTAGCGAACGCACCCACCCAGCACATCACTTGACATACAAGCAGGTGTATGCACTGCCACACAGCATCCACACAATATACAACAAGCGGTTTCTGCCATACAGATGAAAGTACTACGATAGGATGTGGCCAATAAGTCAACCGAGGAGTGTTTGGGGTTTGTGGGCAGGCGGTGGCCGAGTCAGTAAAGAAGTGATTTGCAGTCCTAGTGGACCCAGGTTCGAATCCTGGCTAGGGCAGGAAACAGTATGAGGATTTGAATTTCTCTAAAGATTTTACTGATCTGCCATAAAACCCAGCAATATGAAAAAATAACCATGTTAATACCAGTATCCTAGTCCTGTATGAGATAGTCCTAGCATCCATTCAGTATGGACAGTGGGTGTTAGCACCGAAGTGGGTGGTATGTGGAAATGCATTAAAAAGCAGCATTGTTTGTTTGTTTGTTTGTTTTTTCGTTCTTGAATCACGCCCAAACCAAGGGCCAGAGACCCCCAGACCCATATATATTCTGAATCAGTGTGACCCAACGATGGTTTTAGGGGCATCAGTATTCAGATCTGGGTCATTTGAGGTAGAGTGTTCCCTTTTTTTTTTTACCCGGGCATCGCCGGGCACCCCTGCGGCCCAGTTTTTGGCATGAAGACTCACAAGACCTTCGCTTTGGACATAGTCTATGTGACTTTGACCTCCGAGGTCATTTGAGGTCACTGGTCAGAGGTAATTTGAAGTCACTAGTAATTACACGCCAGAATAACTGGACCCAGTGGCCCAATTTTTGGCATGGAGACTCACATGACCTCTAGCTCGGGCATAGGCTATGCGAGGATGACCTCCGAGGTCATTGGAGGTAACCAGTAATACACACTCAAACAACTGGATCCAGCAGCCTAATTTTTGGCATGGAGTACATGACCTCCACTTCAGACATAGGCTATGTGAGGTTGACCTCCGAGGTCATTTGGGGTCACCAGTTGGAGGTTATTTGGGGTCAGCAGTTGGAGGTCATTTGAGGTCACCAGTAATGGTAAACAAGTGCGCACAAGTACTGTGCGTTAGTTGCGAAAGCTGAAATAGAAAGTTCCTGGACCTATTTTAATCCCTATTCAAAAGCATAAGAGGTACATGGTGGTTCTTGAGAACAAAGAAAGATTGAACTGGAACTAATAGGATTAGAGTGTTCACCTTTTTGGCCCGAGCAACGTCGAATACCCTTGCTAGCAATACACAGAAGGACTGATGGGCCTCAGGAAACCGACTGTGAAGCCTTTGCCCTGAATCAGACACAAAAAAATGCTCAAAAATTATTGCTCATGCGAGACAAAATGGTCACTCACGTTAAATGCCTGAACTAAGTAGCACGGCCCCTGTTCTCTAAGCTCCTGATTCGGTAAAATTATTGCATGATAGACAGATGGGAAGATAGACCTCGAAAGAACTGGTTATTTTCAAAGTGACTGCAAACCCATGGCTTAAATCGATCGGCATTGGCTTGAATGAATTTGATGAGTTTGGTGCAAAATAAATTCTTCAGATGTTTCGACAGGGGACCTAAATAAATTTCTTTTGAAAATGAAGCTAACCTGAATGAACCTCATCAAACTTCCCTCGACAGAAATGGCCTTGACCAAACCTGACTGAACTTAAACATATCTGACTAGTCTTGTAGTAATCAAAATGTATACAGAACGACCTTAATAAGATTAATTGAAGCTGGAATACCCTAATATTTCCAAATTATATTGAAATTATAGATAAATTTAAGTAATTGACTTAAAACAACCAGACTTATCCTTGATGCACCTTGATCGATGTATATGAGCAATGCTGAATCATTTGAAATGAGTGAAACTGAACTTTCCTGAGCGATATCCACTTCCCCTATATAATACGAATTAAATATTC